>NW_017255996.1:231074-443899 GCF_001594055.1 Mycetomoellerius zeteki
TATATATAATTCAATATATTAATTATAGTATGGCTATTGTTTGCATTTCATCTTGTATTTAATCTTTCACATGTACCATTTAAACATAATTCTATAACCGTCAGACACAGTCCGAATCATGACACATGAATATCTGAATATGAAATGTGACCGATCGAAAATGGCTAGTTATATAATTTTAGATCTTGAAAGTGAAGATATATTAATAAATTCCAGCAGATACGAGATTTTCATTACTAATCGAGAAAATACTTGAACAATACTAGTTTTTCTTTCTTCAGGTATGATCAATCAGCACGTGATTCGTTCATAAAACGCACGCGAAATATTTTTTCGTTTTAAATTATGAGGAAAAGCAAATTCGTTCGAAGGTGCAGTTTTCTATGTCATATCAAAACGGTAAAAAATATGGAAATTTCCGTAACATTTATTCGTCATAATTAAACAAAGCAAGAGTGATAAATGTAATGCCTTATAAATACGTGTATGTCTTTATACGAACACAGTTTATAAGTGATAAAACTGGACATTGTACATAATAATGGCGGGCGCAAGATATAATCGTATTAAATTTTGTAATTAAATAATAAAAGAGCCCACAACAGCTAATTAGTACTTAATAGCGAGATGGATTAAAATGCGCTTATGAATATCGTACGTGCCGGCATTGTTACAGCAAAATTATGTCCGCGCTGATCCAGAACAAATTAATGCCTCAAGCTCATCATTTTTAAAGCTCCATAAATAATAAATCGATATCTCGATTATCGATTCACTATCGATAACGTTAAATAAAATTGATATAATCAATAAACACATAATTTTTTTTTCCTATTGAAAAAATTTACAGTATCAAAAGAAAAAATTCTTGCGAATGAAAAATACAAGTTATACCTAATAAAAAGTAGATCGTTAAAATGGATGTATAATATATTTTTATATTGTATTAAAGATTTGTGTCAAGAAAATGTAACTAAATAATTCACATTACGTCAGTAAACTAATTTATGGTTATAATGTAATTTTTTAACAAGTTTATCGCGTTGCGTTAATTTTTGTACGATTATAATTGATTTTTTTAAAAATCCAAGTCTACAGCGTTCAAATATAAAAGAATACGGTTATAAAGCAAAAGGCAATAAAAACAGAGGATTTGAACAAGATTATAAAGTATCGGGTTTATCAGAAAATCATAAATTCTATGTTAGCTTATACATTTATACGATTTGTACAACCAAAAGTTTTTAAACGACAGAGATTATGATATTAAAGAAGATTTATAAGATTTTCTGACCATTTATTCAATTTATATCCGTATTCGTCTATTCAATTAAATAACAATAGTAGTTTTTAAGATATTAATTTATTTTGCCTTTGCGTGCATGCATGCGTGCGTGTATTAGAATTAATAAAAAATAAATGTAGCACGAGAAAAACGATAAGTGTATATAGTGGTAGGCAATATATTTAATTTTTCAAGACACAGGATATAATAAAATATTCATGAGCAATAAACATTCAATATTCAAATTAACAATTTTTCAATTAGAAAACGCATGCATTATAAATAATAACGCATTATATTCGTACAACAGAACAGAACCAGCTACGTTGCACACGCGAAATATTATAAAAATAAATGAACTTATAATAAACGGAATCGCATAATATACCTCACAGTGCAAACAATAGAATAATGTGAATAAACTGAAAATGAAATATATAATGTGAAAAAATCAGTCAAAATAAATGCACATACACGTTTTTGCTGAAGCATCTAAATATTTAGCTAAATGCAAATCTAAAAAACATTTTGTTGGACCATTAATTATGTAGGTAACAAACATGATGAATACTGGCTACGATTACATCGTGCGGTTAGTTCGCGACCTAAACAATGGGCGTTCTTGTTTAACCTATAGGTTAAACAAAGGCATCTATCGTATAGGTCGCGAACTAAGAGCACAGTGCAAACCATGCAAAAAGTTTTGATATTCTCAATAACCAATTTGAGAACGTCTTATACAATTATTCTGATAATCAATGATAAAGTTATGTATTTTCAAATCTGTAGGTATCTAAATTTTCAAATACTTCAGCAAAATCATTCTTTCCGTGTACCAAGCATTGCGGTAATTCCAAGTTAGGTACTATTAGTTAACTGAAGTAAATAGAATCGATATCATAACGAGGAATTCGAATTTCAAAAAATCAATAATTAGGTCGAATTGTACGATAATCCAACGGTCTAGATTGATTCACGTAAAATTAGAAATCAATGCCTTTTAGTCTCAAGTAAACACGATAGAAAATAAACGATAGTAAACCTTAAGCTATAAGAAATCACTCCAATCATAGTTGATTATTCTCCTCATATTCAATTCACATTGGTCAATATTTTACGGCTTAAAGCTTATTATATTTACTTGTGTTTCGAAAGTTATAATTAGCGATGATAATTACTAAATATAAATAACTCATCACAATTTTTGGTCTTATGGAAATTCAACACTTTAAACGTTATTATAAAATTTATTCCAATTCTATTAATGACATATTATATCACAGAATTGTAATAAAAAAAACAGAGAAAATCAAATCGGGCGCGAATGCACTTTCTTGCGATATTTTCCCAATATCAAGTGAGAAGTCAAGTGGAAAATGCAATGAAATTTTATGAGGAACAAAGATGACTTTTGGGAACTTCAAAACGTATTCGGTCTAAAAGAAAATGCTTTGGATTGAAATTTGGATTGGCGGAACTTGCTTCGGAACGTTGCGTATGGAACTTTAAGCAGAAAGAGGGAATCGACGTGTACCGAGAGAAAAAGAGAGAGAAAGAGAAGGAGAAAGAAAGAAATATTCATAAATCTTTGCGATAGTTATGGCGAAGCGTGACTCTCTCCCGATATAAAGGAAGAAGGTTGAAGTTACAGATTGAAGTCATGAAGGACTAGATTTTAGTGGCGGCCGACGACACAGACAACGGTTATGGACGGGATAAAGAATTCGGAATTCGATTCGACGATCATGTAAGTTTCCATGCGAACGAGCACACCGACGTCACGATTTGGATTCACTTCCATATACGTGAAGCAGGTTCGGCAACGTTTCGAGGAGGACCGCGGATCTTATTGAAAGTTCCTACCCGTAAAGTCGGTCTCCGTTGACTGACCTGGATACATGCTAGCAAAATCCCAGTTCTTCTATAACTGGAACAGGTAAAACCGAGAACAGCTCTTCCCTCCTTCCCTTTCTACCCTTCCTTCCCGGGAGCGACGATCGAGTTACGATAAGGTTTGAAACGCATTGCTAACAAGTTCGCGTACCTGAGCAAAGTACTTTCGCCCTGTATTTGAAGAACTCGCCCCAGTAACGTTCGTTCCAGTTAAAATTAAGTCTTTTATTATACATAAGTCCCAATGCGTATTATTATTATAGTATGTGGTTATTTCTGTTCTCTTTTTCACAAATCATCAGCTTTATTATAATAACTGCCCTCTTAATAAATAGACTAGATTTTTTCTAGTATAATTATAATATTCGTCTTTTTTAAAATATACTATATTCGTATATATTATATATCACGAATTAAAAAAATTTTGCAATTATAATCCAAAATAAATTACTGGCTTCTTTTAGCTATCAAAATGATGTAAGTTAAGCTACCTTTCTATTTTTGTTCTCTATCTTCTTTAAGGAAGATAGTTGACGAAATTAATGACACAATTTATAAAAATAAAATCGGACATGTATCGTATTATGTACATTACATGTGCCATAAAGATGCGAGAATCTAATCAGAATCTAATCATTTTTGTTAAGGAAGAGTTTCCTCAGAATTGGTCGAAGGAGTAATAAATAGAATACATATAACTCGATATAGAATACTCTTAATCCCACTCCATCATACTTTCGCCATCGCAGCGCTCTTCAGTGTCCTAAAAGCCTTAGTAGCTATCGATTTTACGATTTAGACAAAATTCATTCTGTCCCAACGGCGCCGAGTATATTTGCGCGATCGGGCATGCGCCATATAAATAAGGTCGGATCGATAAGCCATGCGGACAGAAAACGAGGAAGAATGGAAAGCGCATGAGAAGCGCGATCACGGCGGCGGAATTAGACGCCGGCATTTCCTCTCTGTAGTTCCTTTACGCGTATGTTAGTGCGCTGCCTGGCTGACAAGAAAATCTCAGGTATCGCGGTTTTATTTCAATCAGACGTTAACGCGCGCACGAAATCTGCGAATCGTAAGGGCGTCACGATGTCGAATAATCCTCCGGGAAGTAATCTATCCCTGCGAAATCTTACCACGAGAAAAAAAGGAACACTGAAAAAAAAGAGGAAGAAAGAGAATAATACGCTGTAGAGTTATATACATACGGCGGGCCATTCCCGCCGGAAGAGCAAGCGGATGAGTTTATATGAATGAGACCGCGAGTATTGGTAATCCCGAAGATTGAGTTTGCAGTAAAGTTTCCAAGTCGTTCCCTCGGTTCGGCGATTTCTTTCCTTCCTTTTTTTTTTCTTTTCTATCAACGCCGACGCGAGCGCTGGAATGGAATTAACGAATCAAGGGGCACGAATCGTGTGGCGTCGCTGAAAGTTCGATCTTTGACGATCGGCAGATACGATACGCGATCTTAATCGCGTCCCGAACGAACTCGGGAAGTTCTATCAGAGCGAAGCTTCGTTCTCGGTTTCCAGTAACGTTTCGCCTTCCGTAACCAATACGGAAACTTCGTGAGAAACAGATAATAGTATCACTCATGCGAACGTATAATTTGTTTATTGCTAAATTTATTTTCTCCGATTAAAGCCAAATATTTTCAAATATTTCTGGATACACATGAAATATCTATCTGCAATAGAAACAGGTTTTATCGCGGATCTGATTGCATCGTTACCAGATACTGCAGTGTTTTTGTACTATCAAGCATTTATGACGTGCAATATATTGTAAACATTTTTTATATTTTTACAGGGAGACGAATGTGCATCTAAAAATTTTTTTAAGTTTTTTTTTAATAGCATGTTATGAATTATAATTCGTATGTAGTTGCTCCTCATTTTCACTTATCATTTATCGTGTGAATTAAATTCGATAAACTAAATCTGATCTCTTCTAAATTCAAAAAACAAGCTTTATAATATGGAAAAATAACGGATGTTTATTTGGTATCTTTTATGTACTAATTGACGACATATTGGGAAGTTTCGATACAATACAAAACTTTTTATTGATGACAGCTACAGATGAAATAAAAAAAATACTGCAAAATATTATTATACTGCCATATTCAAATAACACAAAAATATGATACTTTTTCTGCTTCACGTAATCCGCAATGAATTTTTAGGCGCATCAAATCAATTTTCTACCGTTTAATGGACATGTGTTATGTAGCACGCTTCAGAACTAACGCAATGATAGCGGCAGTCGCTGCATTGAAAAAAAAGCAAAGAACGATACAAACTCAATTAACTTTACACAGAACATTCACGGAAATTCTTTTTTTGTATATAACGCGGACTGTACAAACGGAACACGGCCAGAGGCTGCGCTTCATTCTCGACTTCCGCCTACATAGTAAAAATTTTTGCTGGCCATAAAGCTCTTGCGATATAACCGGCAATATGTGCAAATTGTCCCTAAATAAAAAGTGTACTGTAGGAATGGCACGAGAGCGTGACGGTGCGGTACAGGCCATCAGATCGATCCTCGTACGCGCGATTTTACGCCAGAACCGATTTGATTTACTATACCGGAATTTTATAAAGTCGCTTGTGAGTTTCGATTTGCAGAAAGAAGAAATTATTCGCTTTGTAGAAACATTTAATTAAATCAGAAAACAATTTAGCCGTACTTGGTAATCTTTCAACGGTATCACCTTACAGCGTGGCAGTGATAAAAGTTTTTCACAGGATTTATTTCGATTCTCTGATTAGAAGCTTTCGTAAACAATGTGATAAACCAAATTTTCGCCCTTCTTTTCATTTCGATATTCTGATCTAATTTGATCTCATGAATGCACATCAAGAATACACGGTGTAAAATAAACTGTTTCAGACTCAATTGGATTATATTTTACTAGCTCGTTCTCGAAATATAAAAGATTGTTTTCTTATTAACAATTTAATGAAAATCTATAAATGGCGTTACTTCTACATTGAAAGAACAGTTTTGCGCAAGTATTTAAAATTTAACTAAATACAAATATAAAAATTATTCTATTAGACTATTAAATCAAATAATTATGTATTATAAAGAAAGATTAAGTATAAGTTGCTGAAATGTTAAATTTTTTGCAGCATCGTTCATCATGTTTAAATTTCCTACATAATTATTTTGATGGTTCAACGAAACTATTTCAGCCTGTATCTAACTAAATTTTTAGATACTTCAGTAAAATATCTCTCTCTCTCTCTCTCTCTCTCTCTCAATTTCCATATAGCATTAAATTAAACTCGATTAAAATTCTACTAAAGTAAAGTTCGCCTTAAATTAATTAAAAAATAAAATTTTACTGTTTATTCACTTTCCAGAAATTTAATATATTAATTAAAGGTCTTCAATTTTATTTGTTTGTAATCCAATAGTTAATTAAATAAATAATTACTTTCATTTGTTTATCTTTCAGAAATTTAATATATTAAAAGTCTTCAATTTTTATTTATCTGTAGCCCGAAATTTTTTGAAATTAATAATTTCAATCATATTTTTATAAAACAATTAAGATTGTATTGGCAACATAATCCCTGCAAAATTTTAAAATTAAAAATGTAATAATATTTATACTTTTCATATAAAAAAATAAGAAAACTATGTATACATATATAAAACAAAAAAATAAATAATATCATATATTTAATAATATATTTTTATAATTTATTTACTAAATTATTTTTTTGTTACTATAATACTTCAATATGTAAAAATGTTATAATAAAAACTTCAATTTTTTGTATAAATACATACTTTGATTAAGATTATGCAAAATTTTATTGCGATATACCTCTTTAGTTATTTTGTAAATAAATTAAGTTTACATCATTTACTAATTTTTACTTATTTATGAAACAACTAATTAGTGAATTGCAATAAAACTTTGAATAAACATAAATGATCTTGATTCAAAATACTAACGCAAAAAATAGAAATTTTTGTTATCATTCTTTTATATTAAAGTAAAGTAGTAACAAAGTATAGTAATAAAATAATAGCAACAACAAATAATAATTTAGTAAAGGAATTATAAAAATGTGTTGTTAAATATACGTGTTCTTTTAGAGCCGTTACATTACTGTATCTCTTGATGATGTTATTCACTCAACTGGTGAGGTTGGTTTCACTCTATAGGGGAAGGTCACCGATACCGACATACCACTTTGTTTTTAGACAATATTTCTTAAACAAAAGGTAAAAATGCAACTTCAAAAACATAAATACAAACTAAAAAGTGTCTTCTATCAGATAGTATAAGCAGTTTTTATAGTACTGTTTGCAATTTTGCAATAATTAAGTTTTTCGTAAATTATGCAAAAATGAGCGTCTGACAAAATGGACTCCAAAACTGACATAGTAGGTAATAATGCCAACATTTCTATTCTATAAATAAAGATATACCCTATTCTGTAAAGAAAACTAATTTATGAAACTATAAACATTTAAAATGACATAATATTATCAATAATACAGTCACTATTATTTTAATTACACAATTTGCAAAAGAACACCGTAAGAATTTTCTTCTCGGATTCATAGAATTTGTTTTTAGCTGATTTGGTATAGAAATAAACCACAAATATATGAATTATGAGTTTCTACTTCTTTAATTAGCTAAACAGATCACGTTTTTATTCGTATTGATAAGGTGCAAAGATGCAAAGGTTTCTAAGAAATAAGGGGATGTCGCTTTAGGAGACCGATGTCAGACCGGTGATCTTCCTCTACGTATACCATATATATAATTTTAGTATTTATTTTTTATGGAAAGTACGTGGATGGTTCAAGTCAAACCGGGACTTTTATTCTCATGAACATAAGAATAAAAAATTCCCAGTTTGACTTGAATCACCCACGTATAAATTTAATATCTAATATATTTCTAATTTCAAAATTTTGCAAGAACTATATCTTAAAATATATCAAAAAATAATATTGTGTATGTATATAAATATCTCTGAATATTTCGAAGAATTTGCAAAGTGATTTCTCCCCCCCCCCCCATCTCTTTCTCTCTCTCTTTCTCACATCATAGAACTGACACATTTTAGGTTGATTAAGAACGAGTTCCATCGCTTTGAAACTTAATTAAAGTCAGAAGTAATTTTCGCAGAGTCGATATTCGGCTAGAAATAAATTAAACGTCAGCTAATTCACTGGAATTCTTTTCACTGCTTTTAAATTACGAAACTTTTTAGTAACCAAATGTGACAAAAATGCTGTTATAGATTATATTTTATAAACAACTTGAAACGCTTATATGTTTTGCAATTTTTAGCTTTATCAAAAATATACCTTAATTAAAAATATTATAACACAATAAAACAGGATAATAATAAATTTATTCAAATTGTATAATATAATTTTGATCAAGTACCTAATGAAGTATTTATATTATTCTTACATATTAGCTCTTTCAAAATTGATTAATATGTACACAAAAAAGCATACAACCTTATAACAATCTCATATATTTTACACTATATTAATTCTTCTTGGATTTTTTGGAGCATGAAAAAAATATATAAGATAAAGTAAAAATTATTGCAGGAATAATCATAATTATAGAATTATAGGCATCAATATATGTAACTTTATACAGCAATGAACTTATTCAAATTATACTTGTAAGATTGATAATAAAATCATAATTTGTACATTTATTGCGTTTTTCAAAATTCTAAAGTTATAAATTATACTCCACGATCTCTTTCATACTGTCTAGTTTTTCGAAAAATAAAATCAGAATATATTGAAACAAGATTCTCAGCTATGTCTCTGAAGAATCAAATTTTCACAAAAAGTGAAATATCTTTGCAGTTGAAATATAATATATCTTATTTGTGCGTGTATGTGTATGTATATGTATGTGCTTGTAAAATTCGTATTAATCTAAGAACGATGTTGTGTTATGTTATTTCATTCCAAAAAGGAGAGCATAATGTTTGAACGTTTTTCAACGAAATTCTCAAAGACGACTTTGATCTGCGATGTGGAAGTAAGTGCCCAACTGGCGAACGACTGACGTCGTTCATGGACTTATTGGAAGATAGCAAGATATACTTTCTTCTGAACATACGCGGAATGTGGTAACTTAGAGTTGACATTTCGAAAAGCGCCTTTGAGTGCAAGATAGAAAAATTCCTTTCCACTTTCAAATCGTCATAAAAAAACATTTGGCTCGAAATATGTAATCAAAAAAACTTAAATTTTTATTTTACTATTCTACTATTTACTTTTTATTTTACTTCTCAATTCTCGATCATTTTATTTAGATAATATTTAATAAATTAATAAATACTAAATGTTACTTCTCTCTTATATTTTTTCATTTTCAAAGCGAACAATACGGGTTTTTGTAATTCATAATACGACATGTGGAAAAGATATCATTTTAGTATATTAAAACAGTAATCCAGTGCTATCTCTCTATCCGGATAGCCTATAATGATCACAGAGATCGAAATTTCTCTCGTCATATCGCGATTCGCCACGATTAGTTTCATTAATGCATATACCAAGCCATTTCTCAAAAATGGTCGTGGAAATGTTAAAACGACAATTCTCGATTCTCACGTACGGTTGTACTGTGAAATTAATGCAGTGAAAAATAAAACGCGAGATATAAAAAGAGAACAAACCTAACAATATCACATCTCTTCGTTGTAACGATCGATTAACCAGCGTGAATCAGGATGTTCCAGCTTCGTTCGTTTATCCATATCTCTGACATCCAAGCCAGACGCGAAACATCAATAGATCCCTGTCATACACACGATTGCAGATTCAATAAGCTGCTTCGATGAGGAAGAAGTGACGTTATCTATCGACACACGAGAACAACGTGATGCTGCTGACCGTGCGGGAAAATTATATTATGCGGTGAATAATCTCTTGGCACGTAACGTCGGAAGATACCAAAACACATGAGTAAAATATCTTCGTTATAACGTATCTATATTATTTTTATGCATAGTGACTGCAATGCATAATATATTTTCAAATTACTTATATATTTATTAGGAAATGACGTTACCTATTGTTGAAGTCTTATACAGGGTGTTCAATTCAGTCTATGCCGATATCTCGGAAACTATCAGGAATAGATGAAAAATTATATAAAAGCCTCTTCAATAGAGAGAATTACTTTGAAATGATTTTCAGCGCGAACAAAACCGTATTTGAAAGAGGAAAGGGAGATCAAATTCTTTTAATGGAATCCCTCTATAAAAATAAAACCAATCGATAGAGTTCGAAAAGACGAATCCATTGACCTATGATATTAAAGCTGCATCTTCGATATTATGACCACAACGAATTTTTGAAATCGTCTCTGGGGAATATCGATTCCTATTCGATCAATCTGTCCACGCTTCGGAAACTAAAAGATGGACGAGCTCTATCGATTAGTCTTATTTTTGTAAATTCGATTAAACAAATTTTACCTCTCTTTTTCCCCTCAAAATGCAGTACGAAAGGTATTTAATATGGGGTTTTCTGTTTTATCTCTCGAACTGAAAATCATCTCAAAATAATCCCATTAATAAATCTTTTTCATAATTTTTCATCTATCTTTGATTTTCAAGATATCGGCGTGGACAGATTAAATCAAACACCTTGTATATCTATAATACTCAAATATTCAATATATTAAACTAAGAACAAAAAATATCGCACAATAACAAACATAATTTATCAGCATTATCATATTTTTCATTTGTCTTTCTAAAGCTAAATCCGCGTAGATCGTACTTTATACGTAAATGATGCAATCGTGATATATACTGCAAGATCGCAGTCACGATTAGAGATGAACGGGAGCATTCGCATGCTTTTAACACCAGATTTCGCGGTCATTCATAGCCCTTGCGCGGCAAGCACATTTTGGCATGCTTTCAAAGGGTAACACACAGAGTAAGCGACTCGCGTATTTTCTGCGAGTTTCCACGTCTGTTGCACTAGACGGCAACCACCTGACAGATCATTCGTCATGCAGGAATGAACGAGGAATTCTCCCTCTCTCCTTTTTTATCTCACAAGCACCCCCATATCCGTCGTGTAAATGTCGCCGGGAATTGGCGTCGTCTCCTTGTCATCGTCGCGTCTACGTCCTCTTCCTTCTTACGACGCCGCGTCGCTCGTACATAAGGGAATGCACGACCAGATTCCGGCGGTCCGTACGTTCCCGCTCATTAAGGAAATGCGAGCATTCTAATTTAGTACGTCGGTGGCCTCCCACGCGTGTCTCTCTCGCTATTTTTAGTTAAGACGCGCTCTGTCGCCGAGACGCGTCTGACGACAGCTGGATCGTGACGCGGAAGTTTGTGCGCTTTATGACATTTCATGAGAATTCTCAGGGGAGAAACCGTGTCACTCGAAGACAGTTGTAAGAAAATGAATTTGAGGATGAATGAATTACATTTCGAAACATGATTCTCGGACTGTATATTATATGCATGTTTTGCTTCTTTGAGACCTTCAGTGTAATAGAATAGGCAAAAGGGTAAAGCTTAAGAGATCGGTGTCCGTTTCGTAACTTTCTTCACGACGGAACGAGAAGTTACAGGAGACTAGCTTTCGAACGATTGACTCGAAGCTTTCCCGTGTCAGGAGCACCTGGTCGAAGGAAGCGACTGTCACGGGAGAGCGTGCGGAGTTTGAAAGTAATTTACAGATGGAGGGCCGGGTTAAGGTAAATAAACAAGATTGCTTCGTAAAGTTTCCATGGAAGAAGAATGGCTTTCGTCTTTGTAATGATCGCGGCGCAATGTGAAATTCGCTAGCTAGCTAGATAATGGTATATCGTTCCGCCTCCTCTGAATGTAGGTCGAAAGATCATAAGTCCGCCGAAGAATTAAGCCCGAGGAACATTACGGGCATGGGCCAGGCCGACTTCCAGTGAGAAATTGCGGGCGAGATAATATTGGAAGTATAAAGCTTCCCCAACGGTTTCCCGCATCGCGAGCCGACGCTTTTTGCCAGCGGTAGCGATTCGTTATCGCGAGACAAGTATCACGGCGATACTTTATATTGCGCAAACCAGCGTTATCCGAGATTTACCGTTATTAAGACCGTCGCAGATGCCGAACATTTCGCAGCACACAAGTATTATTACTCAACGGACTACTCTTTCATGAATTAAACCTATTAATATAGAAGCTATTTCTGCAACAAGTTTTAGTAGACAGAATGGATTAACAGAGATTATAGCGAAAATTATTTAAGTAGACTATTACTTTACTCTGACCACTAATTCCTGTCTAAACGATACTCTCTGATTTTCTTACTAATGATAGCGTACAAATTTTGTTAAGTCTCTTAAGAAAAGAGGGCTTAAAATAATCTCCTTCTTCCTTTTAATAAATCTGTCTTCTGCTCACAGGAAGAACTCCGAGGAAACGAGGTATTTCCTCGTTGAAATACACATGAGATGTGTATATTGCCAGACGGTGTGGAGGTAATCTGATGTGGAAAAGGCTCGCAACGCGCATAAAGTGAGCGTAAAGCCGGTAACAGTTGTGCACAAGTGGAATCAGAAAATCGATACGATGGTTTTTGTGGATTGTCGTGCGAATTTTAATAGCGCGCAATATTCCCGACAAAAACGTTTCTAGTTTTTTCGTTTCTATTATTATCGCGGTAAAATTCCTAAGTAACTGTAAGTAATCTGCTTAAAGTTCTCTACGTTAAAGTTAGAATAAAATATAACAAAATTTAAAATTATAATCTACATCTTTTGAGAATTTCTTACATTATGAATAAATACATATTAACATCAAGATAAACATGGACTCTCGAGATTTAACAGATTAATACTCAAATGACGAGCAATTAAGAGTAATAATTGCGCGATATTCATAAAACAAAACCAATTCGATTTTATTTTAATTCAATATAAGGAATCCAGAAATATAACTGTTAAATAATAGCGCATAAATTATCGCGCAGTTATTACTCTCAATTATCCGTTATTTAAATATTAAATACCTATCACATGTATGTAAGAATTATGTACTGTTATCGATATAGATACATATTGCTGCGTTCATAAAAAAATGATAACATTTCAAAATAAATAATTTTTAAATAGAGCATTTTTTAAATTCTAAATTAGAATAATGTTTTAATTAGAATTTAATTAGAATACGCAATTTTTATAATTTCATTTTCTTTTAATGGTACATAATTTTAAATATAATGTATTATTTAAAACTATATATCAGAAATTTTCAAAATTTGAACACTGCAATCCTAATATAATGTAAATTTTATTCCTTAGTAGAATTATAAAATTTTTTCATGTAAGCTACAAAAATTATAAAATATTTTCATGTCGTTTCTTCACAAAAATTTGTTTTCACAAATATTAGTTTTTACAATCCATTTCCTTTCATTATCTAAAACATGTTTACTTGTATAACTTTCTATCAATACAAAAAATAATATATACGTGTTAAATCAATCTCTCTCTCTCTCTCTCTCTCTCTCTCTCTCTCTCTCTCTCTCTCTCTCTCTGTTCACTTTTGTCTATAGATACATAATAGATATAAATAATCAATACAATCAAGCACCAGATAAGCTATTATAGACATAGGGTCCTCTCAAAGATTTTCCAATGAATCGCCTCTTTGATGTTTGATGTATTCTCTCTAACGGATTCTTGCTCCTATATAAAATGTTCATCTTTCGATACTACGTGTTAACCGTATAAAGAGTAATTGCGCTAAGGCTCTCTTTCAAGGTACTTTCGACGATAAAGTCAACTACTGAATGGGCAACAACCTCTTGTAGATCGAGCGTGAAACTGCTAAAGTTTTCGCGCTATTGTCCCCTACTAGGGATTAACATCGATATACGAACGTCCTTTACCAAGCTTTGTAAAATAATGGCCGTATCTTAATCCTTGGTAAATCCACTTGATCTTGAATTTGAAATATATGTGTATATGAGTCATTTATAGTCATATACGTATGTATTCATTTAAACCTTTAAACAAACCGACTGCGATACGAATATACGTGTTGAATTTTTATGCCAAAGCACTAATAACTGTTAATTTACTTATTAATAAAAATTAATTTTTAAAAATAATATTTAAAACAGCAAACTAAACTACTTGTAACCTGATTTTAAAAACCAATGATTTTAATATGCAAAAAACTCATTTCAAGCTGGATAGCACTACGTAAACTTGCTGCTCAAGGGGGTTAAAGATTCTTCATGCAGAAATCATGATGAGTGGAAAATCAAGTAAAAATACGAGGACACTTCTTGTTTAATATAATAAAGAAAAATTATGGTTAATAAAAACGTAATACAAACGTAATACATGCAATGTATTGTACATATAACATATATACACATATAAATCGTTTATAAGTTTCTGGACATCTTTAAAAATAGAACAAAATATTCTTATGTAAACTTTTTATTTTGACGACATAATTTAATTGATCTTTTTTAAGTAGAAAATAACAAAAAAGTATCTGTCACAGTTTGATATGTTGTCTGGAAAACTTACAAGTTTTTCATCACAAAACTTCCGTGGATGATAGGCGGATCAGAAAAGTGAGTCCATGGATCATATCACAACTCTAGCAGTATCTCCAAAGTGCCTGGAGAGAAATATCATTAGATACGCTTGAAAAATTAATTAACAAAATGCCTAAAATATGTAAAACTGTAATAAAAAGAGAAACTTTGATAATAAAAAATTGTAGGTTTTCTCAAACAATATATATCAAGTCATGGTATACTTTTATAGTTATTTTATTTTAAAAAAGTCAAAATTATTGTAGTTATATATTGTTAAAATAAAAAAAGATGTAAAAATGTGTATTTTATTTTATTTTTCAGAGTATTCGGAAAATTATGCGAATGATATATATACATATATAAATATATTGCAATATTTCAGTATCTACATGCGTGTTTATATATATATATATATTTATACACAATTGTGGTAAATTCAGTATAAAATTACACCCATGGAAATTGTTCAATTAAAGGTAAATTGCATATTTCGCGTCCTCGTGTTTAATACAATCCCCTCTAGCATTTGCTCCAAAATACCATTGATATCTGCACAAACCGAAGTCTGGCGTTGATGATTCGTAGGATAAATTATTGTTGAGATTTGTATGTATCAAATGTAATCAAGCTACATGTTCGTATCCAAGCTGCGTTCCTGGTTTCGATCCACGTAAACGCGGTGAATGGTAAGCTGTATCACGCGCCGATCGGCCACGCCACGAGCTTAATAGAATAACTAAGCTCTACTTATACGAGACAAACAAGAGGCCGATCGTCAATTATTCGTTATACCACAGAAGTACGAGTATTGTAGAGGTACGCGTGTAAACGAACGACACACTACTGCACGAAGTACGGCTTAAACGTAACGTCCGCGTCCATATGGCGTTCTTCACCATGAAATTTTAAGTCTGTGGAATTGAGACCGCAGCTCTTCCAACGAACGGCTACGACATTGTTAGACGAAGGTAATCACGCTTGTCATCCGGTAATATAACACACAGAAGAGCTCCGCTGGACCACGGAACGCCGGAACAGACCGACGCTCGTTTTAAGGTCAGTGACATAATCAGAAAGCAAATTAGAAGCCTAACGGCGTCGCACGAGAAGAGGTCGCCGAGGGAATATACATCTTACCCTATCTCGCTTGGCGAATATACCTATATAAATTTCTAATGTTTTAAATCACGGTAAGTAATGTTTAATAGATTTAAATAAAATCTACCATGAAAATGAAACATATTTATTAGGTTAAACTCGGATAAGATGGCCATACGAGGAAGATGGTCATAGGCTTTTAGAATGACTACAAAAATGCTCTATTTAGCAATTATTGAAAAAATTACAGCCTATACGGCCATCTTTTCCGTATGGTCATAATACCCTAGTTTACCCTAACATCGCGCAATGAATAATTCGATGATTTGGATGAGGTGATGATTTGAAATCTGCAATGGTACCTTCGATCGCGCGAACCGTTGGTGCCGAGTAAGTACACCGTTGTTTCGTGTTTCGCGATCAAACCTAGTTTAGTTTCCACTCAAGTACCTATACCATGATGTCGTGACCGCACTCGACGCCTCCATACGCGAACTGCATTTACTTTCGGCGTGGACATGCTCTCGAAAAAGCGACGATGAAATCTAAGGGAAAATGCACACGTCAAAGGAATAGTTTGTGAGTACGAAATCGATGCTCGCCAATCGAAACAAATTTCATTCGCTATACGGTCTGAAACGCTCTTGGAATTGTGGACTAACGCCCAAAGCGCGTTATATGGTCGTTCTAAATTACACCGTTCAGGAAACGATCGCGCCATGGCACGTATTATCGTTAGAATAATGATGTTGTAACGGTGCGATATAAAAGCCGACAGTATACTCTAGCGAGTAAGTTAATAGGTAACTACAGACATTTTCACTCAAAATCATTTTTCAAAATCAATTCAATCATTCGGCTTACACGAAATGTAACTAAAAAGATCGCTGCAGTATGTAGAAAGCGAATGATAATAAACGAATGAATATGCATTTTTGTTTCGGTACGTGTTACGATTAGAGCATGTCGCATCGCAATAGCGTCGAGCTTTAAAAGACCATACTCGTAAATATGCAACGTGCAACGTTACCAAAACTATCGAAAGAAATACGTTCGCTTTTCCGCCATTGGAGAAACCCAGGATGAACCCAAAATTAATTGTGGTGTTCCTAATTAGCGGATAATGAATTAGTAAATGCCACAAAATTATAACGATCAATTATTAATCTATTTTCTCCCATTAACGGTCCAAAAATCCTGAAGAAGGAGAGATTGGGGGCTCATATTATGGATCAATTTCATATGCGGTCGAATTCAATTTGGTTGCGGCAAATAACGACCGAGGCGTCGATTAGCAATTACAATTTCGTGGAAGCATGGTCAACGGTACCATACATTGCACACTGTTCTGTTGAAACTTTCAAAACGCCATACGTTCACCTTGTTGCCCCGTCGGCCTTTCATCCCCGCCTTTGGCCTAGTCTCGGATCACTTCCCATTCGCAGCATGCGCGCGAGTAATGACCGCGAACGATCGATTCTGTGCACCATATATTGGTGAGCAGCGTGAATTCGTGAGGAATCTTACAAGCGAGGTATCGTCGCCTGGAGGCGTATCGCTTCGATAACGCGAATAGTTACGATACCACTCTTGAATACCCTATCGTCGTTATTCGTCGTTCGGTACAGTGAAAACGCGGCGTTGAGGATCTTCCACGTGTCTCACATTCGCGATAAGGATTACCGAGTATTGAGGTTCAACGACTTCTATACACAAGTGACTTCCCCAGAGATTATAAGCTAGGTAAAAATAACTCCGTTAATAACGGAAAGCAAGCGCGGTAGACGCAGTAGCACGCAACAGCGATACCTAGCCGGCGATACTTAACATTCGGCTGTACACCAAATGGAATTCTATCTCGTCTCGATTTAATTTGGATGAATGGAACATGCGCGGGAGACGACGCATGGAACCGGTGCGACGATTAATTGACGAAAATTCACGTTAGAGAGAATAATGACTTCCACGACTGCAGTGCTCAACGAATGGTCTTCGCAGACAGCGAGAGAGGACTGCAATTCTCATCAGGAATGGCCCATTCTCCGCGAAGATATTCCAAGTTCTTGCGAGAGCCGTAAAGAGCGCCGGCACTTTCCCGTAGCGACACTTATGTATGATAAAGTTAACGTCTGCTTCACATTTTTACACCGCGTGTCAACGAAATGGCGGTTTAGTGGCTGACAAAGAGACTGTTGATGGCAGTGGAAGCGCGATAAAGCCGTTTTCGACGAATGCTAATTGTTATAGAGCTCACTTAAATAATTAGCATGCCGTGCATTAATTAAAATCTTCATCGCAAGAAACTTCGAAGAGCTTTGAGCACCAAAGATTAAATAGTAAAAATACTGGTAATTTATTTCGATGCGGCAGTTAATTTCCAGTTGCGAATTATATTCACCCGCAGAAGCACTGAACTTCATTAAGGAATGTATACATTGTACTCATTCCTGACTCTCTCTCTGTATATATGTTCTATTATCTTCAGATTAAGAGATAATTCGTACCTAAAATTATCTTGCGGTTAAAACATATTCCAATTAAATTTGATGAAACCGAGAATCGTAAGTAACATTATAGCTACATAGAAAATCCATATTATCACTTTACACATACAGTTGCGTTTATTTGTACAATGACCAGTTGCCATAATGTTTCGCTGCGTGCAATTGTATCAGTCGATTCAAACAATGAAAAACCACAATCTATTTGAAAACAAGCTCGCTTATCAGTCAAATGATCGAACAAGCCATAGCTCGATTTTCAAAAGCTTAATTGATGTTAGTACATTTACCAATATTCTATTATATCATGCACACTATTTCTGTTAATGCATGGCGGATTCAAAGGGGGGGGGGGCCATGGGGGCCATGACCCTCCCCCTTGGGAGTTTCCCTTTTTAAAAATATTTATAGCAAAAGGTTATACATACTTTTAATATTTCTGAAATACTTAATCACAATTTTGATATTCCAAAAATATTTTTATTTTAAGAATCTTCTAACAATAAGTACAAAAATATAGATTCCTAAAAGTAAGTAAATTAAGATTAAAGTTTGTGCTACAGCTTTTATTTTCCACTCGCTCGCGCTACAAACAACAAACGTAAATTAGATATTTTGCTATAAAATGTTATATATATGTATATTTTATTACCTATATATATATTTTTTTTTTATTGTGCGTATATATACATATGTTATAAATTATATTATTCTTTTTATGTTTAAAATTTTAAATAAAACGTTTCCTGGATTATATAATTATATAGTACTTTTCAATGTAATATGCCAATAGTAACTTAAATATCTCATATTTTATATTTAACCTTGAAAAAATTTTGCTTGCGGCGCGTCAATGCCCCTCCCCCTTGACAAATGTCTGGATCCACCCCCGTGTTAATGTCTATCAAGCATGTTGTAATGATATTTATGACTGTCTAATAATTAAAAATAAATACGTTTAACTCTAGTATGCTAGCTTACGTAAGTTTGACGCGCAAATGAGCGAAGTCATTAAGCGATAAGCTATGCCTTCAGCGGTCAGCAGGCAGTCCAATCTGCCTTGCTAAAAGCGAGGATAAGCTTTTAAAAATTAAGTTCATGTTATATGTTTGGACCCCTTAATAGTCAATATTAAAACAGAGAGCAAGATAAGTGATTTCAATGTTTAAGCAGTTTTGTGTTATTGTATCTATATTTTATCGGTTATAAGGAAATTGGACTGCATACATTAAACTACATATCAGTTCAAGATTAAATTTGATACTGTGCTTATTTTGTCTTTCCTTTTAAATTAATGGATAAATTATTTCTATTTATAAAAGCCTAAATTATAAAATTTTGTCATCAAAAGTATTATGAAAATCTTGTATTGCATTAATTAAGAGTAGCCTATTTCCTCGTATTTACGTATCAATAGTAATACTGTGTCACTCAATAGCATTCTATGTTAAATATGTATTGTATATGTATATATAAATAGGTTTTAAGAAGTAAGCATTGATCTCGGGTGTGAAAAAATAAGTCCGTACCGTATTATGCTATAAATACAAATAAACTTGTAATAACAATCACTTTCGATTATTCTCAATTTTTATTATATATACATATATACATATAGATTTCCATGCTATAGTATTATTTCCATAACACCGACAATATTCAAGAATGAATGAACGTAATTCAATTTAGAGATACGCCTAACCGCGATAATTTTATCATTTATGTTGCTTCAATTCGCCAATTTCACGTACCGCGTTGGCAGATTCGGATATGAAAACGGATAACATTGTTACGGAAAAAGAACGTGTCAGCGGTAAAAAAAGACCGTATAGATTTCTAGTGTTTCACCATATGGCTTGCCGTAAACTCATAACATTTCATTCGATTCTCTCACCACTGCAGTGCCATCAAACTCATTCTATTCCGCGGCTAACAATAATGTCAAAGAAACGAAAAAGCTAACACGTATCTCTCTCTATGTAGTAATATTATTTTTTAATTTCTTTTTATATCTCTTCTAAAATAATATAATTGATCAATTTTTTTATATTTTATATTTAAAATTTTTTTATTTTAAATTATTAACGCGAGAAAGAACAATAGATGACAGTCAACGGTGTATTTGTTTCTGCTAAAACACAGCATTGTATTAATGATCATTCTGGCCTTTAGCAGAGCCATTTCTAGACAGACACAATCCGGGTGGACCGCGCACGTGTTTAATTCGGCCACCCAGTGGGAGTTGTATGCCGGAATGTAACTGACAGAGGGTTAAATATGATGGAGAAGTCCGTCGCGATGACGATGATCCTCGTAAACCGTCATGTGCAGAGCGTTCTCGAAGTGTGCGGCTCACATATTTTCTGGAAAAAGTCGAAGTTACGGATAGAAACACAACAGCTGGTACGTAAAATCGGTATAAAGAACTCTATCCGGCACGCGAGGCAGTAAATATTGGAATCCTCGTGAAACTTCGGAGTCATATACGCCCTCGCATAATGTCAGGTTCCTGTGGGGCGTTACGAGACAGACAGACTCGTCTGTGAAATAAATCATTGCAAATACCTTCCAACACGTGATGGGAAGATCTGATCTACGCTCATCTGTACACGAATTCTAAGCACCTAGGAATACCTGTAATGTTGTTAAGAGACATTCGGCATAGCTAACAACAGTAATAATTAATATTGTATTAATAACGTATTAAACAGGAAAAATTAGATCAACTGTTAAAAAATAATAAAATTTACATCTTAAAAGCGCAAGCACTAAAAAATTGAATATTATATAAATAAATTTGGGAACGCGTATTACACTGTTAAATCTATAGCGTCAAATTTAATCTATTTAATCTAAATCGCTACTGCTCCTACTAAATATATCGTTATTGTTTACTAATACGATAATTAAATTTGACACTATATCGTGTCAATTTGATACTATATAGTGTCAAATTGACACTAACCATTGTTTTAATATAAAATAACGATATGATTGAGTAGGAGCAGTGGCGATTCACACTAAATTAAATTTGACACTATAGATTTAACAGTGTACAAAACCATTCGGAACAGATTCCGCATTCCAATCAAAATTATTCAACTACAATTTCCTAGATTTCTATTATTCTCCGTATTATTTTGATCAATATAAACAAATGATTGCATGTTAAAGGTACAGCAAAACGTATTAAAAGTGCAACAATTTTCTCTTTCCGAATTTACGATTCATTAATAAACTCGCGGAATAATTCAGAAAATGTCAAACAATACCCAGTGACCGCAACCGCATTTCAAAATATCATGGAATAGCGTGTTTTAGTAGCATGCTTATGCATTAGATATCGCGTAGCGCGTGACGTTCCACCGCGTTTGCATAAACGTGTTCGCGCACCTTCCACTTTTAATGCCATCTGCATAGTTGCATGGCGCACAATGTTAAGTGACTTAAACTTTTTTACGCTGGTAATTGTAATGTAGAGTCTTCTCCCTTTCTCCCTTCAGCACGCCCCATAAGATATTCGCACGAAGCGGTTCTACGTACCGGACGAGTCGTAACTTCGAAAAACGAACTAGCTCCCGTGGGGGATGAAAGTCGCGAAGAAACATGGAAAATGGTAAACTCGATGAACAATGGTTCGTTTTTTATGAGAGTCCCGTAGGTGTTTGCGGGACTCTCGCGAGTGCATAAATGTGTGCGAAAAACGAAGGAAGAAAAAGAATCGCGGGACCAAGCCGTAACGGAAAACCCCCGCTGCCATAAACAATCATGAGTGTTTCTTTGCAGCTCGACCGTAAATTCATTCTTGTCGACGATAAAATACAGCTACCTGTACATTTTGGGCCTTCACATTTTCATATAATTCTTGAACTCTGATTTAATATGTGCATCTATGTATTTTTCGAAAAATGGAACGTTGCGACACATATAAGCAGCTTTTGATACCGTTTCTTTTATTAAGAAATATCGATTCAGCTGAATTATTCTAGAATATAAAGCAGAAATACGAACAGTCTCAAAGGTGAATTCCGCATATTTTTGTTCACATTAAAGTCATTATAATGCATCAAATTAATCAAAGTGTTGAAATTTTATGAGAGATTTATTATCAAATGGCAAATTTAATATTTTGTTGTATAGATTAATTATTATTTTGCAAAACATATAAAGATCATTGAATACATAAAATGTGTGTATAATGATATAATTTTGCGAGTCTTTCATATATTACAAATAACAATTAATAATATTGACGGACAAAACGTGACAGGAATTGAGATGTCAGTTTTGTAAACGAGACGTCGACCACTGTAATAACGTAACTTTTTAATAACAAAGTATCAGAGACCTAACAACGGCTGTATTTCATATG
The DNA here is from genome assembly GCF_001594055.1 of Mycetomoellerius zeteki. NCBI lineage: Eukaryota > Metazoa > Arthropoda > Insecta > Hymenoptera > Formicidae > Mycetomoellerius > Mycetomoellerius zeteki. The sequence goes on from NW_017255996.1 coordinate 253,810, forward strand.
ATAGATATATGCTCGTTGCAAAATTAAATATGCTCGCGGACAATTAATTTTATCGGCCGTTGCGGCGATACAGCAATGCGTGCAAATAACGGGTTTTCATTTCGCATATCAAATATTGCAGATAACTATCTCGAAATTATATTTACGTGAATGAAATCACGAATATCGGAGATTCGAAGCATATAATCTCATTATCATATTTTTAAGGTAAATGCGAGCGGAAATATCGATACGTGAAATTGCGTTATGCGACAATAACAAGCTTCTATGTATATATGCTCCTTGCCGAATCCTGCGCATCTCGCACGGTAATTCCAACGTTTGTCTTTGTCGTGTACAATGACGTAACAGGCAAATAAATTTTCCATCGATCGAAGCGACCCGTAAATTTTGCGAAGGGACAAACCGGAGTACCGTACACTGAATAACCCGAACTCAAAGTGCTTCTACCGGACAATGCTTCTTACAGACTCGTCCGCACAATACACTCTCCAATAAAATTGAGTGCTACCAATTATTTCCAACTATGTCAGATTTAGCTTCCAAACGCTCGAGCGTAGTTCCTGGGTCGGCGCTACATTGTCATTTAATTCTATTTGCCGAAAGCTTTTCGAGACAGTGGACATAACATATCAGAAGAAAGGGAACCGTACCGAATCTAATTTCTGACAGTCCTGGTCAAAACCGGATCCGACACGTACCTACCGAATAGGTACGTGTCGGATTTCTTTATGTTTTCTGTCCACGGGAGGGAAGAAATTCGGACGTCGATTCAGTGCATGACGTTAATCATCGTCTGAAATAATTATACGTCCGTACGCGCGACACCGTCAAGCGTCATCGTCAAACGCGGCGCACGTCAGGCGAACACAAAGCGTACGTACGCGAACACGCGCCGACATCGACGTATGGCGAGAGTACGGGGAGCCAGCCAGCTGTACCATTTGAGAACAATGCGGTGCAGCAGTTCGTATAGATGGATCAGCTTGCCCATCTTCCTGGAGAACGAGAATGAGAGAAAGAGAACGCGGCAATGGAGGGAGATGGGAGGAGAAAGCGAGAGAGAGAAAGATAGAGAGAGAGAGAGAGAGAGAGAGAGAGAGAGACACAAGGCGATTCTATGGTATTACGTACCAGCGCACAATGGTTGCTCGCACTCGTAGGCGTTGTATCTTTGGACGTACCTGTCCGGTGCACAAATAGAACCAAAGGTAGAGCGCTTTGAGTCCCATCGTGATTGTTAGTATACGTGGCAACGTCGAGAACGGGCCTTACCTGAACGACCGACCCAGGATCGGAGCAAGCAGGCAGGAAAACGTGCCACGAGAGTCTATCGAACTATACAGGCAATCGCTATATATCGAAGTTCGATCTGTTCCCTGATTGGGTTCGCACAATCGTTGCCAAATTGGAATACGCATTCCCAAATGAACCTGCTTAGAGGTTAGTTCTATGCACGAGCGGTTAGACAATCTATCGCGATCTACGTTCAAGTAGAGAATGATGCCCCTTCAACAGCATTACCGAAACGCTCGGTGAAAAACCTAATATCGCATTAAAATAGAATTTATATGCACTGCAAACAGGAGCTACATGCTTATGTATATCGATCCGCTTTCAAAATAGGCTACATGGTTTTATCCCGGTGCTTAAGACTTATCGTTAATATTCGTTGCCGTTGACGGAGTAAGCGTCACACTCTTCAGGGCACTCGTGTTTTATGAACGTCTCGCGTGGCTCATCGAAAATTCTATTCAACAAAAGTATACTATTTAAACAGGGAGTTAAAAAACGCGCTTATGTATTACAGATAAAAGTTCAAAAATAAAACGTTCACAAGACTATTATACACTAATTAACAAAAAAATGTTTTTTTAATTTGAATTAGACAGTGTTTCTTATAAATTTTTCAATGCCAAAAGCATTCAGAAGTCACGAATATCTTGTTTATCTATAAAAAGCATTTTCTTATTTCAAAATCTTACTTTTTAGCCATGTTATAAAAAATTTAAAGTACAGGATTGTTCTAAGATGGCAAATTTTCTCTCTATGACGATGAAGTTATATAGACCGATATTTATAGTCAATTCTTATTTTATTGATTTGTGTAATACCTTAAGATATACGCTCTCTGATTGATTCTTAACATTATTATTATATATATTATTATATATATTATACATTATTATATATATTAAATATATATATATTAAATATATATATACTAAATATAATATATATATACAATTTTTTAAATACATTTTAAAGGAGGTAAACGATTTATATTTTCTGATTAAAATTTCAAGATAACATTAATTTTTACACAAAAATGTCAAATATTGCAAAAAAGAATTTTATGCATATTAAATCTTAATTATCTCGAAAACCTGACATGTGAAACCTGACTAATGAAATTTTACTTACGACATCGTTTTCAGCAGTTTCAAGAAACTATAAGAAGCACCTTGTTTAATAAAAAATAATTATTTGTTATAAACTAGTGTTATCGATAATCAGTTCGACAAAACGAAATTCATTTCGATTAACTCGTTTTGTTACGATCCCCCAATGGAATTTCAATCTATTAAAAGTAACATCGTCGTCTCGTAGTTTCGATACAGATTGTGAGATCTTTGTTACATGAAATGTTAAACAAGTAAAGAATACGGTGTTTAAAAAATACAGTTACAGTATTGTACAACTTCGTATGTAATAAAAGCTATTGAATTTTTAAAACATCTTTCGTGAATACTTTTATCTCTATATCCGTCGGCAAATTGATAAACGTATCGCTTCGTGAAAATAAATGATCGGATTATCTCTGTAAAGTTAGTTTCGCTTTAACGAAATCGAAAGTTTTATCAATAGTTCTTTTTTATTTACACTCACAATAACTCCTATTCTATAACTCCTGTTGGTTTTCAAAAATAGTAGGAATTTTTTATTGATGCGTATGTAACGGCACATTCAACGGGCAAGCTGCATTCGAACCAGACATTAGGTACGTCGCAAACTTTATGTTGAAACTAAGTAGAAGATTGTAGATTTTTATATCCTCTCGCACAGCAATGACTGCCGCGCGTATCTACGCAAGATATCTCGCCGAGTTTTAACGAGATCATAACGAAGAGCCAAATAAATGAAGCATTCAAATGTTTCATAACAGAACTTAACTTTCAGATACACGCTCTCTTTAGAAGTTCACGATCGATTGCACCGTATCTCGTACAGCAGCAACATAAGTACTGCTACGAGAGATGTAAACTGAATGTTCTTTTTCATATGTTTGAAAATATCATTATTTCATAAATTTATTATTAACGTTTGTAAAGTTAGTACTTCGGTTTTAAAATGTTGATATAATTAATAGAGTTCTGGCTTTACTCCAAAGAATTCTACATTTCTTCATATATACAAAGAGTTTTGACGATTAATGCAAAAAATAAAAGTTTGAAGATATATGAGATACCAACTTCACGTTTTTAGTTACTACGTGTAACCTGAGATGCATTCCGAATTAAGCATGAAGCACATGACATTTTATATTTCTCCAGCATTTTATCTTTCTTTATTCTTCGGTGAACAACAAAGATGCATCATGCGCTTTGTACGTAAATCGGAACGTACCCCTATATTCAATGACAAAGTAACGTAACAATTTGCTTCGTCATTTGTTGGAATTGGTTGGAATGTTCGATTGCGAGAAAAACTGTCAAGTTATGGCTATGTCGAGAGAAAAGAGTTGCACTTTTTCAAGAGTAAAAACCAAGAAATAGCAAAATGTGAGGTGAAAAGATCGCGCAGATACATCAGAAAATACGTTTCCCGGCTTACTTGCCGAATATTCGCAGGGGATATTGGCAGGAAACACTCTTCATAGAAACATACCTATGTTGGTATGAGCGGAAATTCGAAAACCTTGCGATAGAAACTTGGCGAAGATTAAAACACACATCCAAGATATTTCCTATCTTGAGTTACGTCTATACGTATCTCTTAAATACACAAGTTCTTTTCGTTAACCACGTGATCTTGCGAAGTATAATGAAAATGTTAAAAAAGAGAAAAATTTCTTACTGGCTAAGAAATAAATTACATTTTAAAGTTCTTAACTGTATAATTATAATACTATTACAGAAATATATAGTTTGAATTTTTTGCGGTTAAGTTTAATGTAGACTTGTGCAAACGCAATTTTGTTTCAATTAACGATATGGAATGAAGACTTTCCAAAGAAGAATAAAGGTTTTTTACGAAGTTTCATTCAAATATAATGTTCGTTTGTTAAACAATTGTACTGTGTCTCCATAGGTATGTTAGCAGAATCTTAACGTTCTACCTTCCCACATGCAGCCAAATTACGTGCTATACGTTCTCGTAAATGAAAGAGAATGACCTGCCACGTGAAGTCCAATCCTTTCGCGAGACATGGCGGAATTGGCAATTATTTATCCGGAAATGCTTCCGGCGTGGGACCACCGCAAAGACACAGTGGCCAACTAATTGCCAATTTCAAGCAGTAGGATTTACGCGGCAAACAAGGTTCGCGTAAGCACACCGACGAAATTCCATGTGTAATGCATGTGTGCGTACAAATGGTCGAAACGCATTTTCCTGTTGCCCGTATCAATAACAGCAACTTGTCAGTCGACAAGTTAGCCAGCCAGGATCAGATGCTATCGGTTAGTGGGACGAGTACGTCACGTCGCGTCACAATGTCGGTCAGACATGCGATGAAATTATTAGTGACAATAATTGATAGTCGACGTATCAACGCGCATCGCTCGCGTGAGATCAGAGTGCAGCTAAATTATTTCGTTACGCGAATACCCCGTTCAGTCCAAGTTACCCCGCTCGATACGTTTGCTATGCATACAAGGTCGGCCGCCCCTGCGCCGCGCCAGAGTTGCCTCATAATTTCGCCATGGCCACGACCGTTCGTTGAGCACACGTACTTTTCGCATTCTCAGCTTTGCTTGAATACATATCTACCTCTTTCTCGTTGCCTGCTCCAGCGGATCTTACATACGCGTACGTGATTCGCGTCTTCCTCGAAAATCGCCGCGTTTCCCCTGCGGGGCCCCGAAATCACGACTTCCATCGGGTTTCTAACTTGGGACTCGCTTAAAACGCGTACGTGCCCGTAGCTCTTTCCATCACTAACATTACGACGCTTCAGACTCGTATCTCATCACGTACGATCACGTTTGAAAATTCTGAGAACCCTAGTAAGGGACACTTTCGTTCCAACAAAAATAAATGAATTCAATCCGCGCTGCTATATTAGGATCTAAGTTTCGAACGATGTGTAAAGTACACGATACTCTGTTGAGTATCGTATAACACGTGGAAACTATTTTTTGCTTCAAATGTATATTATCATTTGCCAGATCTATGAAAAACCAAAAAAAAATAAGGTAACTCGAGGGAAGACTTTAAGTATTTATCCTTAAATAACTTTTTGATGTTATTGAGTTAAGTTACGAAAAAATATTATTTATACTCTAATGATCTTTATTTATACAAATTAATGAATTAAATTTTTAATATTCCATACACTGATAGAAATGTTTGATACATATAATTATCAAAATTTAGTTAATTTAACCAAATTTTAACTAGAACAATATAATTTTTGTTATTCTAACCAAAAATTTGATGTTCTAATCAAATTTGGTTAGAATAACCAGAAATATTTAGTTCTCCCCTTATTAAACGTAAGTATATAATGAAAGAAAAATTCGTATCATACAAAATATCAATGACAGAAAGTAGGCGTCGGTGTAAAAAGTGTGTTCCGAAATTTATTTTTAAATTCTTGTGTGTGGAAGAATACGTATCAATATTTTTAATACAATATATATTTATAATACAATATACATTTAATACAATATACGATTTTTAATACAATATACATTATATTAAAAAAACTGCTGTATTAAAAAGATATTTTCAATCATATTTCAAGAAGTTACGTATCGATACTTTAACGAAATTCGATCGTAATTCCGGTAAGATACGTGAAGGAAATCGTACAAACTTGGATAACATCAGAACTTTGACACCCCGCTAGAGTAGGAAATTGCAAGCTGGTCGAATCATCTCGTAAAACGGATACGATGCAAGTGTATACAGGCGTGGCTGCCGAATCTAAAAGTTCAGTGATAAATCTAACGGATTATTGCGCGAGAAAGTTGTATCACTTCGACTTTGTTTATGGCAGGATTTTGTCGAATAAAAGCAAAACCAAGCTCGACCTGCATAATAATGGAGGTTGGAGCGGTTATTTCACTACTTAGTTGATTTAAATTCGACAAAATGCAGTGCTATCATTACATCTACATAATACTCTATAAATCACCGTATAAAGCGAGTGCACAAAATATCAAATTCTCTTGTTTCAAAAATAATTTCTAGTGGTAATTTAATATATATGTAGCTGTAGCCATAGATTTAATCTTAATCGATAAGCGGCCAACTTATCCTGCATAAGAGCACCTATGTAATTTCAGCCTCCACGGGTCACTTTTCATTCCACTGAAATTTCATGCGCATCGCTAATTAGAAACTAGTCACCGTTGTCCATAAATTACATAAAATTATATGTATCCTTGATGTGCGTCATAGTATAATCACGTATAGTTATTTCTCAAAATGTAATTCAAAATAAAATCTATCAAAAATTAAGCCAATTTGTGGAGTAATCATCATGCTTTAACAGAATCACATTTGTTTGATGTCTCATAAATTATAACGATTTGATATTTTTAAAGGATATGATCTATATTTCCAGCATTTGTCAAGTTTTATATAACAGCCAATAACTTTATATAAATTTGATAAATAAACTTTCGGTTATTTTCGATCGTCGTTGGTATCGCTAATGAAATTGAGTCAAGAGAAATTAAGGTCAGCATATCGTCGAGTCCCAGTCGCGCAAGACCCTTCAGTTTTCGAATATAACCCACGAATTGTTCCACAAAACGGAAACTATGTCGATCCTCAGGCATCAATATGCATATATACTGCACGACTACGATCACAGTACGACAATAGGATGGGTCGAAGAGCTGGAAATTGAAGAGGTAGGGAGGAGAATATTTGAACGTCAATGAGTTTACCGTACCACGTCACAAACGTTGGCCAGTTTACAAATCCGATAATGCCAAACGCCACCGATGACGCCGCTGTTTATGGATTATTACGGCAATATGCATTCGGGACGGGCATCGAACCGATGAGGAAGATGGACGTGCGCTTGTTGCGTAATTTCAGAGCTGTGGTTACACACAGATGCAGCAGGCTGAAATTCCGCTTCGCAATGCGACGAGTTTTCCCGTATTCGCGTCACCCAGGAGGAACGCCCTTGTCACGATACCACTAATCCTATCGATTTCATCTCCCTTTCGCTGTCACGTTCATCCGTGGCATCGCACAAAAAATTTCTCGACACGTTATTGGTAAATCGTTCTGCGCTCCTTAATCTGATTTTCTCCTGCACAACCAATAGTCGAGAATTTATATCGAGCTTCGGAGAATTCCAAGCGGACTGCTCGCTCTCTCGCATTTGATTTGATCAGACAGTAAAGAGAATGTACCGTGTACATCCCAATAGATAACACACACACGAAAACAATTCTCCTATACACATCCTCTACAGCCGTATGGGCAAACGTACTTGCATCAAGGTGTAACAGGTACTCGTTTCAAAATAACATAAAAATAATTTGTGATTGATAAGATAATCGGATATAAGAGTAACGTGAAAAGTTAACAGTTGGCTGAACTAAAGATATTAAAAAAGTACAAATGTACAAACATTGTTTATAATTTCATAAAATTTACTCTGTCCCGTCTCTCAAATGATGCAGTGCAATAACACAAAATATGAATTTAATAAGACGAATTTAATAAATTAAACATAAACATAACAGACCAAATTGACATAGCGGTCTCTGTACTTGTTGAAATAAAACGTGTAAAAATTTCGGGCACGTACAATCCGCTTTGAATCCTCGGAGTAAAACCGATTTCAAACGGGATTATGCAAAACCGATTTAGTAAAGGCTATAATAGTAAAAGACCGTACGGGACGAGCTGATAATACAAGGGACGAGCGAGGAAGTGCATTGTCTTGTTCAGGTCAGAAAGATTTCTATAGCTCAGTTTTTCAGATGTCCTTCTTGAGAAATTCGATCAGAGACGCGCAATTTCCGTTAAATATAAAAGCTATTTCCAGCAAACTATGTTGCGCATAATTTAAATGAATAATTAAAATTAACACTGTCGTATGTCAAACAAAACGGAAATAAATCGCGTGCTGTGCTCGTTGTTTGTTGTTAAAAATAACGCTTATTCGCAGTAGAATGTATTATTCGTATTAGAAAGTGAGAGCGTTTCGTGCTAAAATTATGATTTGCTGCACTTTTAAGTAAGATTTTTATAAATATTCATGAATATTAAAAAAAAACGTCCGTTACATTGTATAAATATGAACTCTCTCCTCTCTTCCTCTATTTTTTTTTTTATTTTATCTATTTTAGCAATTTCTCTCGATTCAACATTATTCACAATATTTTCAGTGCTGCTTCTGTAATATATGAGAACTTTGTTATAACTATATATATGCTATAAATGGCTCGCTGAAAAGTCCAAAACCCGTAAAACTGCGTGAAAGTACGGACGTCATTCCCCGTCATATGCACGTAGATATGTAGGTGATTTATTAGTATGTCGAAACACCTTAACTTTTGGAGTAATAACTTTCGTCGCATCACTACGTGCGCTGTTTTATACCAAAAAGACTGTTACATAAATGACATTAGAGATAGAGAGAGAGAGAGAGAGAGAGAGAGAGAGAGCTACAACTATTTATTTTAAAAATAAGATATCATTCATCGAAAAATATTAATATTTAAAAATATTCAAAAGAGAAAAATATAAATTATAACTGATCCTAAAAAATTTCAACAAGCAATGTATTACTCTTTCATTTCATTTCACGACAGCATATTATTATGTCACGCAGGTAATTATATCAGTTAATTATACATAACAAGCTATATTGAGAAATGCGAGCTCCATCATATCGTGATATCATATTTACGTTTTTCATCTTTTTACCGAAAATAAATATTGAAATAGAATTTAATTAAGAGTGTAGTGTAAATCACGTAAAGACATAAATCGTCAGAAAACAATTTTGAACGGTAATTTCTTTACTATCTTTTTATTTTTTGTATAGCTTCAAATCTTGCGTTTCAATCTCCCGCTTATCTGTCGATCCATAAAACGTCTTTCCCGACTACAGAATTATCTTATCGTCTACAAACATATGCTTCTCTCCTAAAAGTTGGTATCTCTCTTCGAGTAGATATTACTGTGTAAAAAGAGATAAATATACATACAAGATAATCATATGTGCATCAGATCGATACTGATGACTTATCGAATTCGATTTTACATTCTAAAGTTACTTATCTAAAAAGTTACTTATCGTTGACAAATAGCACGCCTTCTTTACAAACTTTGATTATCATCCTGATCATCTATTGCTAACTGCACGTTTAAAGTTATTTTAAGTATTACTGTTGCGAATGATAAACTCGTATCAAACTTTCTATATAAAAAAAGTCGTATTTGAGCCTCAAGTTCTCTACGTGACTTTTTTATTTTTATGTAAATTATACGTAAAGTTTTTTTACCCCCGTCTTACATTTCAGAGACTTTCTTTTCGGTTGCAATGCGCGATACGATGCACTCCACTACTTTCTTTAGGAAGGCGAGCTAACAACTACTTGATATCAACCTTCCAAGTTACATGAAGATCTTCAAGAAACTACTTTCACAGAAGTTTCACCGAAGGGAGAATCGAAAATCGGTGTGCGAGAAGTACATTCTGAATTCTGGCTATGTGCACGCATGCATGCATGCGTCTGTGTTTGCATGCATATACGAGTATGTGTATTTAAATGCATCAAATTGTACAACAAATATAACAAATTGTGCAACAAGTTTCATAACAATTGTCAATAAATCAAACGGTCAAATCAAACAATTAAATCGAACGAAAAATTAAAACATAAAAAAATTACAATATCTTGAATAGATTCAGAAATTACCGTCTCTCTCTCGACGCATAAAAGAATTCATACAAGTTGAAGCAAATTCAAAGAAATAAATAAACGAGGGAAAATCGTATAAACTCTAATGAAGTGTCTGTCAACATCCTTGCTATACAAACTGTAATATGACTCAGTACTGTCCGGCAAAGCAATCCGGTCTTGTGGCAACACGTCCGAGGTTTAAAGCGGGTAGCCACCAAATGAAATATCGATCGGCTTTGTTGCGACGTGCGTATACTTTTGTAGAGAAATGGCGCACATTATTTACAGATAATGCCTCCGCAGAATGAGCAATAATCGTGCTTTGCTATATGGTTAGCTACGCTGTTGTTCGTCGGAAAACATCAAAGTAGAACTATCGGATTTTCGCATTTAATTGGAAATACGGAACACGGTATAAAGAAGATACGTTGCTCTTCTCGCGCTGAATTATAATTTTTTGCAAAGAACCAACGTTTGAATTATTTATGCTGCCATTCGGTCATCGGACCAAAAATAGACTGCTTTTCAACAGAAGAAGCGACAAAAATCCTTGATATATTCTATAAATCTCATGTCAGCTCATAGGGAAAACAGGCGACTATTGTATAGAGTGACTCACTTTAAACGATAGTGACTTTTTAGTAACTTGCCACAAAAAGGTGATAAAGTGATTATAGATGACACAGCGCTCTGATCATTTACTATATGTTATATAATTTGATTAAATATTCTAACAGACAACAAGAAATTAATGTAAGTTTTCACATGAAAAAAGAGAGTTCATAATATAAAAATAAAAACATTCTTTTTCAATCGTTCGTATACTTACAAGAGGGGAGAAAAAGAGATAGAAGAACGGTACACCCTTGGAGACATTTGCCGCCACAGAACTTCCCATCCCTAGATTCGTTTGCAGATTCGAAAGTTTTTCGGAAATTCCCTCGAGCGATAAGGCGCTTGCGATTTGCCGTTTCTGTGTGTATATATGAAAACTGTTACGTTGACTACATATATAGCATACTGAACGGCACGTAACTTTCGGGGAAAGTTTAATAACGTTCGGGAAGATTGAAATTAGCCAAGCATCAGGGGAGAGCAACTTTTGCGCATGTACGAATTTGCAAATATCCTTACAGCGTAATATGCATACTATTATGTACAACAGTTTGAATCTGTGGCAGACCGCAACCTTCTCAGATGTAAATGCGTTATTTCGACAATGCGCGAAATTTCAGGGAAAACTACTTATGACGAATAACCACTCGACCTTGATGATACCGCGATAATAAACTCTCTCTCGCGTTGTGGCTTCTAGCGTTGTCTGACATGCTTATTAACGAAATGGTTAATTCTTCCTACATGACCGCAATTAAACGATTGATTGCGCGTACATTTGCTCGCTGTCCTGTTAAGGGATATCCCGTCGCGACACTCGATATTCGGCCTCTGGCATACCGAAACGTCATGCAACGCAACGCAACGTAAACGCCGCGTATCATGCTGTCGTTGCTACGACCAATATCGCAGCACGGCGTCAGGATTGGTATCACGACTGTTCAATATCCCGTGAAATTTGCGGAATATCACCCCCGTCCGGGTGGGCGCACCGCAGCCGCATCCGTATAATTTTATCGAACCGGTCGGGACTGTCTTTAATATTCCGCACGTCGCAACGAGGTCGCCGCACACAAGTTCAGGAATGATAAAAAAAAAGGCTGCCACACGCATGGCAAGAGCTGCGTGGTGCGTATTTTGCATATATACATATACTCGTGATATCGATCAATAGCTATAGCGATATATTATTCTACAATGGCGTCCCGTTCACCGTATTCACGATAGCTTTATTTTTTGATGCCTATATCGCTGAATCTCGCAGATGGATCCATTCAATGAATATTAGGAACAAAAGCGTACATTTGTCATCCTATTCATCTCAGAGCGGGAGACTTGTTCCTAACGTCACGAATTCATCACGACAATAAATGTCGGAATAAAATAAGTTAATTATGTTGTTTATCGTGCATAAATATTTTATTTTTATGTTATTTGTTCATTTGCTCATAAATTGTGTCACTTTGATTTAATCTAAATGAAAATGAAAAATTGATGTTTTTAAGCAATAAATCTGGATTAATATATTTTCTTATTACGTCATCAAGATAGAAAATATCGACTTATATGGAGCACGATAGTAAGGAAATTCGAAACAAATCAATACATTATACTGCAAGGTATGCAAATACCCGTATGAATATTCAGAATCTGCATTTAGCTAGCTCGTCTTCACTTTCTTTTGCATATAAAGAACACCAATTTCCAATCACGGTTTCACCATTAGAACTCGGATCATATTGATCAACCAAATTATATTTGATTACACCAATTATTACAATTTAATTACTATTTAATTTCTGTAACACATTATTTAACAGTTATTTAATCTCCTATTATGTTACGTAAATGTTACTAAATATCAGCAGTTACAAGTATAAATGTACATTTTCTGAAACATTTAATTTCGTTACTAGTATTGTATATTAAAAAGGTATTAAGATCAAATACAGAAAATTATTCTGATTCTCTCTCTCTCTCTCTCTCTCTCTCTCTCTCTCTTTCTCTAATTTGCACTTTAACAAGATCCTAATTACTATTCCATTGTCCTCTTTCCAACTTTCGTTGTTTTGAAATGCAGCGCGCCGAGAGAAACTGACCTGCCTATATAGAGCGCGCGCGTACACGCGTTTAAAATTCAAGTTCACATCGTGCAGTGAACAGGAAATTCCAGTCTCGGTAGGTTAAGAATAATATAACAAGAAAACAAGTTCCAAGTAACGGAGCGAGTGGCAAAATCGCCGTCCCTAGGTACGTATAGAGGCAACAATTACTGGATTCAGAGGGCGAAAACCGCATTTACGTTAATTTGAACCTTACGCTTCACGTGATATATAGAGGATTATCGGAAAGCGTTAACCTTCGTCCATGATTTACGCTACTCGAGGAAGTTTCCGTAGATTCCTACGCGCTTTGTTGAGAACATGAGAGAACACATTCGCAAGTAACTGATCTAACTTATAAAACCGCGCAAATTTATATTAAAAGCTGTGCATTGCCTTCATATGAATAGCGATGAACGTTGGATGGTAGATAAAATACCTACCGCAGCCATGAACTACGTAATATATTCGCGATCCTAATTACTGTGTGATTATATTTACTTTTTTTCTTAAATTCGTAATTTAAGCTACGTTAAGCATGCGGAAGATAATAAAATAGTGATTAATAGCTGCGGATGGCAAATTGTGATGTTCTAAATTCCGCAAAAACGTGGAATTTATTAACGATGGTAATAAATCCGCGGAAAAAGGGTTTACAGAATTTGCGAATAAGCACGCTGATGTACGTGAAAGAATAACATCATCACCGACAATTTTGTTGAAAAACAAAAATTGGGAAATGCATTTGTAATTACGACTTGTTTTATTTTCACCATAAGTAACCCGCACAATGGCGGCTATGCAAAAATGCAGTAAATTATTCCGCTTTACGTTAATCACATACACATCATTCGATACAAACGTTACATACAGTAACAATGGTACTATTTTAAAAAAATTAATTTTCTCTCGAATTTTTTTAGATTTAAAGATACTCGGGAAGTCTCATACAAATTTAAAATTTTACTTTAAACTTTAAAATCCGGCTAGACCAAATTTGCCCGGATCAAATTTTTCGAATCATCAAAGGGTACATTTTTTAAAGAGACTATAAATATCTATAAAATAAAATAGAGATAAAAATATCTACATATACTTGATAAAATGTAATGAAATTGGCTCGATTTATATTGTATCAATTCGAAAAGTACAAATAGAGTTATGAAAGAGCACTCGGCATATTTATCGATGTGATGTATCAGTTGTAATAATTACGAATCATAATACGCGTTCCTATAATATAAAAGATCTTTGTGAACTATTAATTAGAATATATTTTTGATTTGATTATAGAACTCTATATTACCCCCTCAATATATTGATAAACTTTATATATATTGAGGGGATGGTATAGAATTCCATAATCAAATCAGAAATATGTTTTAATTAGTAGTTCACAAAGATCTTTTACATTATATATATATAGGAACGCGTATCATGATTCGTAATTATTAACTTTAACTTTATATTATAAAGTTCTCTACAGAAGCGACATCTCGCTCATTAAATTAAGATAATAATCACTATATTTGTATATCGACAGTAATATAATTATAGGTCATACTTTATTAACAATATATAAGATAATTTTATAATTTTATAATTATATATTTTTTATACTTTTATTACTATTTAAATATTTATATAATAAGACAGAAACATATATCAAGAATAGGGGTACTTCTACAAAATAAATTCTATAACGAATATAGCTGAAATCAAACGAAAATGACAAAATTAAAATTTTTTACAATATTACTGTTATATGTTAAGTCGGTAAATGTTAATGCGTACTTTTATTCCGTACTTTGTGTGTGTGTATGTGTGTGTGATCATATTAAATCCTCTTAATGTTCAGAGAAGCAATGCACGTTGATGCCAAATCCGTTCGTTACTGGTCTTTAAGCCTACAGGTATTATCAGAATACATTTTCAATTTGCTACATGAAATTCGAATATTTGTATGTATATTTATATGTGACTGGCAGATCTAATAATTATGTGTTCAATACAGATGTTGTGTATCAAATTTCCAAATGTGCACGACAAAATACGAAAACGAATGGTCGGAAGGTTCGGATAACACACACACACGCACACACGCATAGTGTCCATCTCTTTATGATCTGTCCCGAGTTACGCATGAAACACATGATGTATCGTTTTATCCTTCTTTATTATTTGTTGAACAACAAGGACAAACGATACATCATGCGCTTCATGCGTAACTCGGAACGCACCCTATGTCACGAAGCCACCGAAGTCGAGCACGGAAAATACGAAGGATTTTTGGCGCCTATAATCCTGTCGGCGAGTACCGTGCTTGTCGTATTTGTTGTCGCCGTCGATCCGCGGTCTCTCTGATCCATCGATCACCAATAAAAAGACAGATCGAAGTGACTCAGGGGTCGCTTGATGAGACTGATGAGAGGCAGTCAACAGTCGATCACGAATCTTTAGAGTTCACATCGAGAGAAGCGTATTCTTATAATCGCGGGTCAAGGCATGGTCCTCTAGACGTCGTCGCGCTTCCGTATCAAAAAACCAGGTCAACAGCCCCCAAGCGTTCCTCGTAATTTGACTCAGGGCATTAGCCCTCAGGCATCGTCAAATTTATGCATTGTCATAAACGAGCGTTTCATGGTGCGTCGTTACTAAACAAACGTTAATAAGTGCGTCGTTATAAATAAACATTGTACGTTGCATTACACGATTGTGATTGAACATTGTGAAAGTCACGGGATTTGATCCTAAAAACTTGCGATTTATTAATACTAAAAATAAACTATACGAAAACACAGTGTAAAGTTTAGAGACATTATTTTACGCTGGCACGAAACAATAGATATAATATAGATACACACACACACACAGAAAAAAATCATCTATCGAGATTACTCAAACGATTACCTGTGTAGTGGAAATTACTATTTAATCGAGATTTAATAGAGAATTAGCAAATAAATTTTGAACAAAACGGCTTGTACATAATTCAAGTGCGCCAATCGCAGAAACATACGACGTAACGCCGATCTATCGAAACGAGGTAATACGAATGTCGATTAGCACGGACTTTTATATGCAACTTGCTGTAGAACGTGCGCGTGCGAGTGGCGCAGTTGAAAAGGAGGAAACGATCCAGCCTCGTCTCTCAGAACGGAGAGCTCTCGCGTCGAGTGGGCCCGGGGATTGTAAAGTTCCTGAGAAATTGCTATTGCACGTGCCGATCTTCGGAGCTCGAGAGTTGAGACACACACTCGCACGCCGTAGACTCGAACTGAACCGGAATCGACGAGGAAAGATATAGGACGACTTGCCCCGGCCTCCGTGTACGGAGGAGTACGTTAAGTCGATTCACCTACCGGAAATTATTCGAGAAAACGTAAAAATATCACGACCACGTACATATGTATCGTGACCCATCTTTATAACCTCTCTCGACTATTTTACAACGCATAACGACCCTTTCGTAACTGGCGCGAATCCGCTTTACGCAACTGCATGTTGCTATTGTTAAGCCGTAAAGATGCTAGAAGACGCAGTAGAAACTGTGTAAGTTTCTGTGCCGTATTTTTGTGTCAGAACTTCGAACATTGGTGGCTTTGAAAGAATGAAAAATGTTTGCTTAGCATTGCCCCATTTCGAGGTCATCAGATTGCAGTTTCGTAGTCACTCTTTTTATGTAAGTAATGTTAGTATATATTTCTAACCGATCTTATAACGCAATAGATGCAACAAGTGACCCGAATCTAAGTTCATTTCGAGTAATGTAATTATATATTTTTGAAAATAAAGATGCGTGCTATCAATTTCTGATTATATATAATCGTAAATCAGGATTATGTTTGCTGAAGATAGTGGATATTTATTGATAATTCTGCTACGATAATTTCGAAATAAACAAATCTATGTTAATTAATGTGAAACTTGAGTTATCTTTATAACACACGAAGTCGAAAATGTAAATAGTGAATGTAAAATGCAAATTAAGTCGCAAGCGTAAATTTATTACTGTATCTTATTTGCAATATTATGATAAATTACTAATTTATTATTATAATTATTATAATCAAATATATAAAGCAAAGCTTTTGATATTTGTTTAATTTCTACATATATGGTTTTAAACTCACCATCATAAGATATTTAATTAATAAACATACTTTTTATGAATATAGATATAGCATAAATGTACATTTATATCTTTTTATCGTTTACATTAATTATGTTATGATCAATGCATTGTCAAAAAAAATAAACCAAATTTTTAATATATTAAAATAAATTGTAAATGCATAATAAATTGCATTCAGAATATATAAATGCAGAAAATTAAATTGAAAATAAAAAATGTGATAAATTCACAAGCTTTTCTAAATTTGAATCTATTATACAATTCCTATAAAACAACAATATCTATATATAAATCTAACATCTCATAAGTTAGCGGAATAAATTATTCTGTAAAGAAATGCTTATGCCAATAAAATATTACATTATGTAGACTCATTTTGCTTTCACGAAACGATTTTCACTTTACTGAAATACGAGTGACACGATCATTTACAATTGGAATGTATTTTTTTCTCTCTTTCATTCCAAATCAACATCATGGAATATTGGCAAACAAGATTGTACGAGCAACATAGAACGGTAATGTTCTCTTATATGTATCTGCATATGTAAATTCGGTCGCATTCGCAACGTCTTATATTGGAGTTTGGGGACAAGACCCAGAAACTATTGTGCAAATGTGCTTCAGCAACGGGAACCAATTCTGACACGCACACGTATTAACATTAATCGATAGATCGCCACTATCGGTTCGTACGTGCCTCACTCTACAAGTAGTTTGCAATCCGTAGGGAAATCCCTCATATTGGCATTCGAGAAACGTCAATTGCATTGTGCGACGGTGATAGAGCTTTATTGTTAAGGATACTCTGTAAAGATACGATATTAAAGTTACGTAAGATATCAATTTAATTCAACTATACACAGATAATATCATTGGATAATAAACTTTAATGTTCAATACGAAAAATTTATCGCTCGAGTGGCGTAATAGTATGTCGCATAAATAAATGAATATTTTAAAAGCAGATCACTATTTTAGACGAATATTTTCTTTGAATATTGGATGAGGAAATTACGGAAGCAACGAAAACAGTTTGGAAAGTTTCTAACTTACAAACGACTCCGTGCTTCGGCGCACCAATCGATTGTGCGCGAGCGAACAACTGTCCGCGATTCGTTACACAAATGACTCCTGCAAGCTCGTAACGGTACGCTGAATGAAAGATTATCTGCGGCACCGTCAATATAGTTATCCGTTACGCACTGTACAAACTCGTGACATCTTGAATTATCGATACAGTATCTCGAACTGTCTCGTTTCGAGAAGACCTTCAGTATCCGAAATAAATTGCGCATGACGTCTTTGACGGTAAAATAACGTTGCTCACAATTTCTCTCAGGGCGAAGAGCAAAGAAGGAATTACGATGACGGTGTTTGTAAATGAGTTTGTCATAATTGCACCATGAAATTACTATCATCTCAACGTCAAGTCGAATAATGATTCACCGGTATAATTACATTCCGGATTTACAAAAGGCCCCAATCGGAGAAGTAAATCGCTGACCGAAAGCTTATGAGCTAATTCCGCATAATAACAAGTAGTTATATAGGTAATTTGGTTAGTAATCCCGATTTGGAGCAATAATGTATGTACATCGTGCGCTATTAAATTTGCCGGTAACACTCGTGGCAATGTTAAGTGATCAAATTATGATAATTGTCACACAAATGGAACGCCGCGCGACATAAACTTGACGATTTAAAAGTTAAATGGGCAATGTTAGTCTAATTCAGTAAACCCCCATTTGACTAATACTCATTAATTCCTACTAATATCCCGATCTTGTACAACCAACATTTCCGCAGCGGTTTATTCCTCGGTTCGAACGATTTTTCGAGGACCAAAATTCCGGATCTCGTCCGATAAGTAAAATTGTTACCGCGTTAATGGCAGATTCATTTAAGGTTTCCCCGGATTTTCCGTTTTGCGAGCGGTTTGCACGCGCGGGCTCCGCTTTTGCGATTTTACATCGTGCTCGCTCAGACGTCGACCACACTCCGGAAGCTCGCATGGACGCTCAACGCTCGCGATCCGGAACTTAACATCGGCCGATACCGACCAGTTACGCGAGTAGAGCGTGAAGCATAGCCAATTTGCTTCTCGATATCGCAATTAGATCATTATGTACAAACTCCCGTAATTGGACTGTATGTTTGCATATACGTGCTATACACGCTTAACGAGCTGAGCGTAGTAGTCGTGGGAAAATGGAGCAAACAGCTTCGAAAAAGTAAAGCCGTCAGTACGGGGAAGCATAAAATAAATACACAACTCGTGCGCAGCTGGTTCGCGCCAAGGAAAAATCGCACGTTTTTCTATTCTCGGCATACAATCCGAAATAGAACTTTGTTCATCAAATTTGATATCACATATCAATGGAGGTTTTTCAAACGATTTTTCATTTCTATGCCATTCGATTCACGAACTGAAAGATTAGAGAGTGATAATAAATCTGGAAAACCTTTGTAAAAAAAAATCGTGCAGGTTTATTTATTAACCTGAACATGTAAAAAAATGTTTCGATAGTATGATGATGATAAAAATATTTCATGAAGATAAAAGCTTGCGCAGTATTGAACTTCAAAGTATTTTCAAAATTAACACATTCTTCTCTCTATACATAGTCGCTCTATATATATATTTTTAACTGGGAGAGAGAGAATTTTAGACTAAAAAATAAAATTATATTCATCATTCTTGCAGCGACATGTGCGTATGCATTAAATAATACCACGTCGCGATTATAAGTTTCAGCGAATATTAATCAATAGCGGCAGTAATAATCAATAGCAGTATAATATATTACAATGAATGAGGTCTTCATTATGTGGGAGATGGATAGACATGCACATCGTTTGTAAAATCGTGTTCATCAGACGGATGCGTTAAATTCATGAAAGGAATTCGCGCAGGATATATCGACGATGGATTATCCGAACACAATAATACCAGGAATTTCCCAATATTAAATGGTCGAATTCTGTGTATTTTAGTATTCGAGACTCGAGTCGTAACAAAGAGAGAAACGGCAAAAATAACTGCATCGCACGTATGTTAATGAATTCTCAGCCTTCTGCCATTCCCTCTTCTCGTTCCTTTTCGGTAAACCAAACTAAATAAATCCAAGTACCTACTATAGGTTATCGAGCCAGTGATAAAAAAAAGGGAAACACGAGCGTTTCGATGGAGAATTCACTCTTCCAATCTCACACAAGTTTCCCTACTTCCGCTTCGTTGGCCGCGCCTCCTCGACAAAACGGAAAAAATATTGGTAGATACGATACAACGATGCTGTACTATAGACCGGAAAATAATAATTGACTTAATAATTACAAACACGAACTTCGTAACGACTTCTTTCTGATTCATTCCAATATCGACGTGTAACTTTGATAAAAAGTGAGCAAGGTTGATATTATATAAAATAATGATGCGTATTAGATATTTTTTATTAATATACCTATCACCTTTTATGAATTTATCATAATTATCTAGAAAATGCAGTTTTATATTATAAAATATGTGCATAAAGAATTAACTTTTTTATACTATATATTTTTATACCATATGTACCTATATGTATAATAAATAAAATATTGAAAGCCGAATCTCGTGCTCAAAGAGATTTAGGACTAATTTAACTCAAGTATTTCCATCGGATAAAGATGTGAAATTGGAACAATCGTTAATCCCTTTTACGGTATTTCTCGCGATAAGTAGAATTACTTCACATTCAACTGCGGTTAATCGATCGATAAAAAACGGGATATAACGGTAGAAAAGAAATTTATTACCGGAAGGGCGCGGGCGTACGCACCCTTTTAGCCCATTAAAATTTGCACATTCGGCTGCAAGTAGGGCCAAACAGGCGTGATCTTACATGTCGTAAGTCGCACGCAATATCATCTTGAAATTCAAGCCGATGGAACGATTGCCAAGTCAATATTATGTGTGGTCACATGCTAATACAATTCTGCGCATCAAATGTTTATTGTATAGCACTTTGCATCACAATTCCCTCAGCAACTCATGTAAACGATGATTCACGCGAACTGTTTGTTTTATAAATTTAACATCCTCAGGGAAGAAATCTAAATAAAACATATCGCAAAATTGCTTTGGGCCGAAAAGAAGAGAAGTTGCATTCATTGCACATTCACAAATGGAAAAAAGTGCACGAAGGTACTGCGAGTGGGATCGGGCGTGACCTCGATTTTAATGGTACCTTAATGTTAATGCATCTGCGTCGTGAGTAGGTATAAAGCTTGCTTTATACCGCCTTTATATCGCAAGTAATTTACTGAATATTAAAAATCAAGGAGAGCATGACTCACACATATGCGAAACTGAATTGAAGGAATACGAATGAAGAAGTGATTCTTTGTATATATTTGGCGATGCATGTGTGCTCAGAATTTCAATTAAGTCCATTTGATGATTTATCAAATTAGCGAACAATGAATCTATTGACCTGCAATAGGATATCATGGGTATTCTTATAAATTGCTTTTCGGGTGTATACTGGTATAATTGAATTTTCGCGATAAATTGTTACGATGATGTGTCGTTTCTTAAATCATCAAATTACGAGTTGAAAAATTGAGAGTTGAAAAATAAAATGTAATTAATCAAATAATTTTAATCCTGTCTCATTGTTTTAATTAGAAAAATTCTAATCTCCAATTTGCAATTCCACACAAATTTGTCCTAATCTTTAATGGCTACGTTTACACCGTGCATTTAAGCCGCGACCTATACAATAGACGTCCTTGTTTATCCTGTATATTGGCTACATTTACACCGTGTGCTTAGTCCGCGATCTATATGATAGGTGTCTTTGTTTAACCTACAGAATAAACAAGGACACCTATCGTATAGGTCGCGGACTAAGCGCACGGTGTAAACGTAGCCATTGATCTTCAATAAAGAATCGGTATGTACAGAATGAATGGCGAGCCGCTGACACTCTCCATTCTTACGTTTTCACTGTTTTTTCACCGTCAAGAAAATGTCTTCGCTCAAGCTGAATTGCCATAGCTGTATTCATGCAAACGACGCAAAGTATGCGGCCTCGTCTTTGATATTAAGTCAACGGAACGCATGCGCAATTGCACATGCAGGAAACATCACTTTTTATATAAATCGAGCAACCATGTACACGCCATTTTCCGTTTTCTTTCTTTCTCTCGGGTAGAAATATATTTACCTTTACAATAGCATTCACTTCAGCCCCGCCGTATCTCTCCATTCGGCTACGTCTCGATGTGCATCTGCGCGATTTCGCGTATATTTTCAGCATTTCGCACATTACGGGTTTATGGAGCGTCGATAGAAATAATCTCGCGAATGTCAAGCCTTCGAATCGCGGACGAGTGTACGGAACAGAGGCGAATATCGACAGAATTATATGTTGCGCGTATACAACTTCGATACACGCAAACGCACTTCTTGTCCTATTTTGAGCCGCGAGAAAAATTGCGCGTGTTCCACTTTTTTTTTGTTACGCGCAGGACGAATAATACGCTTCCCATTATTACACACATTGGAAAACGTACGGTTCAATAATTTTTCACTGTGTTAACTGTGCATAACAGCTATTGCATGGACTGGTATGGCCATAAATGTCTACGTTAACTGTGTAATATTTAGGTGTCAGGAATATACTAACACGATTTATAGTGATATATTAAATTTCCAGTATTATATAGTATTTATAGCAATTTTACGTTATTTTTATGACACACATTCGTGCATATATATATATATATATATATATCTGTATATTCACGATAATATTTTCCTGATAATGCATTCTAGTTCCTTTAGAATCAACTAAATTTATTATTGTGTTAGAAATACAGACGATTTTTGATTAATCATGCTTATCTCAAATCTACCTTTCCGCATACCCGAACGTATTGTTGGTAGCTATTTCATTACACGCCCCTGCAGGAAATAGTGTCGATTTGTACGACGTTGATTAATGCCTATATGAAAAATGCAGCTCACGGACTTGATTCGGAGCCGATTCGAGCTCGACTTCGGTAAACATCGGGCCAGTCGGCCTCACTTGAACTTTTGCCTTTAATCTAACTTTCTTACCTGGGACTTCTTTCAACATTTTAATCATTTTCATACTAGAAGCTGTCGAACTAACGGCCGATGTATTTTCGATATTCAGATTCTGCCCGAAGTACAATCGAAGTGGTAAGTGGAGTTTTCCGAGTTGTTTGTTCAGGAGAAAAGCAGCCAACGGCAATGAGACTAAATATTTAATTGGTAAAACATCCTGAACTCTCTCAATCACATTTTACACTGCCAGAGATATACGTATTGATAATATTTACATAAACACGAGAATGCATATTTAAAATTTCTTGCAAAAATATTCTTGCAGTGCACTTTCATGCGAAATTATACAGAATTAACACGTTGCTACTGTGAATGTAATAGTCAATGTTTGATGGTAAATATTATTATATGTGACTCAAATCGTGCTCGATTACCATTAATCATCATCAATCATGCTCTATACAATCCTATTTTCATTTCGCATCAAATACATCAAGATATAATCGTTAAATTATAAACACATAGCTTCATTTCTGATCAGTTTATTTTTTTGTTTAGCTATATATAAAGTTGTTTATACAGTACATTTTTTGTATACACTGATTTAAAAAAATTTCACTAAATTAATGTAGCTGTTTTTATTTCTTTCAATGAAGAACGTATATATTTAAATGTAATTTAATATATTTGATATTTTAAATACATACATTCTTCATTAAAATAAGTAAAAAAACAAACTAAATTAATTTAATCATTTTTCTTCGTGTATATATATATAACTAATTAAAATTTTTATCTATATAGATAAGAATTGTGGAACTATTTATCTCGTCGTTAGAACACACATAAAAACGGCTAACCGAACTTATTGTAAAATATTATAATGCAATGCATCAAATGTGATTTCGGATATAGGAAAAACGATCATCGGCATTAAATTTGACATGATTTATACGATGATGATGTGATTGCAAACATAGAAAATTCTAAATGGAAAAAATATCGAGAATGACATATTTGTGTACTCTGCATTCTACGATGCAAGATGATTGGAATTAGATCTTGTTGTTTACTAGATCGAGAACTGGATATCTTATGTAAGACTAGTAGCCACCGTGGAAAAGTAATTAAGTGTCGGATTACACACAAAGGACGCAAAGAACGCAATACATCATTAATTGTCATACGATGCCATACGTCATCGTCATGCGAAGAAAATCGGCATATTTTAAAGCATTATATAGTGAATTCTTTTTTCTATATGAATTGAATGCAGCCTCATATTGCAACTATGTTAATAACGTATGACGTCAATACTCATAAAAAGCTAAATAAAAATAGATCAGAACGGATTGAAGAAAAAAACCATGCACTTTGAAACAATTTATATAAAAATAACATACACACTTTCACGTATTATCGGCATTAAATTTGTGACTGTAAACAGAATGTGATTTAATCAAACACTTGAACGTATTCGTCTATATCAATCTTCACCTCCCACGGAGCGCACAAGAATGATGGCAAAATAAGCAACGGGTTTACACATTACAATTTTACAGACTCCTAGTACCTAAATTGATATGCGTAAGAAAATCCCGTTTATTTTGACGACTTGTTGCGAGCGAAGTAATATATCGTATTTCCAAGCACGATATTATTTTCAATACTGATCCACACAATATTCGAGTTATATTTCTTGTTATACAAATACGACTTTGCACATTGAGAACCCAGTTAGTATTCTTTATTCTATTTTTAACGGATTGAACGTAAAATTCTGTAGCGTTATTTTCAAGAAAACTTTATAAAGTTTTTCTTGGACGAGAGATGAAATCCAATATAAAATGTAGCTGCCAGTGCTAAGCTAGATTTAGACTAAATGTACGAGCATGAACGAATACGAATGAACAACTTGCTTCGATGAGAATTCGTTCGCTCTCGTGTGCTCGGTTTGGATCCAGCGTTATACATCGCAAATACGTATGGTAAAATGAATTAACGTTAGGTTAACGAACATATGCAATAACGATGTACGTATTAACAGTCTCATATTTGTTGGATTCCGAGAGAGTTTACGAATGATTGAAGGTCTTTAGCAATTTCCTAGTTCTCGGAACTGGAGCATTTGATATGTCCCGCAATATCTGTTTGAAGATACGTGAGAAGCGTTAAATTCGATATATTACCGCATACGTATACTTAACGTATCGCATAATATAAAGAACACTCTATGCAGACGATAAGTACGTCGTCTATTATTGATATTAGAAAACGTTATGATATCTTAAATCTTTTTACTCTTCTCAATGTAATCATTTGCAGGTGACATACTTTGAATGTGTGACTAAGGCGAGTTAAAAGAAACTTTTACAAATACTTCACCGGAATGTAAAAGTGATTCAACGAATGAGAATTAAATTACGATATTTAGTTGTGCATATACTATTCAATGGTGAGCAAAAATTTTTCATTAAACTGATATAACAACAGCGCGGCATGATTAAAAAGGTTAATTTCCTCAGTGTATTTATGTAATAACACGCGGTAGCAGTACATAATCGCAATAACGATTATGATAATCGAAGTAATTACGGTAATAGCATGAGACTCGAGACCCCATTAATTATACATAACATAATCTCGCTGTAATATCCGCACGTGGAAAAAAAATTTTTTTTCATGCGTTATCTTGCGCGAGTATTCTTAAATGTTTTTATTGCGAGACAGTGGAGGGACGAGGGAACAAAAGTGCACCGTGATAAACGCGCACATTCGGGAAGATCATGGCTATACTAAATCCAACAACAATTACCAGCTTTGTCGCTCAGCCGCTAGAAGCCCTTGTTATCCCGCCAAGATAGAACGGCCCAATATTTCAAACAATTTTTTCCCCCCTCCCCCTCCCCCCTCTGAATAACCCCCCCTCTGTTAAACTTTAGAGTGATAATACATTATTCGCAAAAGAATTATTAAGTAATTACGAACAAAAAAAATAAATGCATAATTTGCAAAATGTGATATCTAAAATGCTCAATTAACTTTTAGTTAATTTTTTCAAATTAAATTTCACAAATATTTGCTACAAATATTTACTACTTTTACATTTTTAACATTAAACGCATTGATAAAATATAAATTCATACAATTTAAAAAGCATCCTTTTTTTATTTTGAGAAAAGCATTTTATATTTTAAATTTCAATATAATTAATTTCAATATATTACAATAAGATATTAAATTACAATAAGATAATAAAGAATTTAAACTCTTTCCAAAAAGTTTCAGAAACTTCTGATACGTTTCTAAAAGTTCTAAACGATTAAATGTAAAGAATTAAGAGCCCGAAGATATATAAAATGTTCAGGCTCTCATAAGAATTGATAATTCTTTCAGAAATCTGTAAAATTCTGTCAACTGAAAATCTATTGAAGATTGAAAAAATTTTCCCTATTATGTTTCTCTAATTTCTAAACTTCAAATGAAATATACTAAATTTTCAAGAACTTAAGACGTAATGCAAAAAAGAAATATAAATATTTTCTCTGTAAAGATTATAAGCATTAAGAAAATTTCTTAGACATCGGATCGCAGATTTAAGACGTTCTACAGCGACTGCAAGTGTCTTGTTAGATTTCATTTTGCTGTTAAAGCTGCAAATACAAGGAGAAGTACGAGAATCGAATTAACTTCCAGCGCGATGTTTTTCCTTCGACGCTCAGCAGCTCGTCGCTCTTATTTGACGACGTCCGAGGAATTTGAAGTAGCTCTCTATACATAGGAAGCATTATTATTCGAAGCACGATAAGGTCTCATAAGTCTTACATTACGCGCACACGACGAGGATTGTAAATCGCGCTGACAAGGCATAATGATTTCAACGTGATCGTATTAAAAATTCATATAGTCATCCCGCTATGTCGTCTCGTCCATTACCAACGATCGATGGGGATTTAGAAAGCTTCGACTCAATCTGTACCTTTCGCGGTCCGTTCAATCCAAACGACTCGCCTCATGCACATGGGTGAAAAGACAGGAAGAAAAAGATCGTTGGAAAGCAAACAAACTGAGCAAATGAACCGAAAAATGGGAGCCCTGGTCCCCATTTTTACATTTGATACGTAATAGAGGAGTAACACAAGAGAAAAATAGAAGGGAATAGTATATTGCCCATACTCTTCTTACGGATTTGAGAGCCAAGAGTTCCGCCTTCCGTGCCTCTGTCTTTGCAAATGCACAAGATTTCTTCTTTTATGTGTTAGAAAAAGGTAAATAAAGCTGTAGAGAACGGCGAGACGAGGAAGTTGCACGGGGATAAATTCAAGGAAGTTAAAATAAGCACCGGCTAAAACGCCTTATCGTTTTGATTGACGACTGCGACGTCGACCGCGCTTCGTTATGACGCTCGATAAGTCCTCGAAGTAACGTCACTAATGATCCAAATGTATAAAGCATAAAGAGCGTTATGCACGAAATAAAACATCTCTTACGTAGACAGAAAAAGAGAGAGAGAGGGGAAAAAAGTCCCCGCATGCCCTGGCCATTATCAGTCACGTAGATCTCCATTGCGTGCTGCTTCTACATCCTAAGGCCACAGTCAACGGTGCCACACTCAGAGTGGACTTTAAATCAGATTACAGTGTGCACTTTCCCGCCAACAGAAGTGAAAACACGCACGTATACGACGTAATATGTGTACCAACTCGGATGGGGCAAACAAGCTGCATCGAATCGAACATACGTTTCGTATCCGAGGAAGACATCCGTAAAATTACACGAACATACTGTGTGCACGTGGAGTAATCAATATTTTGAAAAGGATTGATTTCGATCAGTGAAAATATCACTAAAACGTTCCACACGATCCTTTCATGTTCGCTCGGTTACGGCAATATCCGATGCATCTCTCCCAGCGTTTATACCTGTGGTGCATAATAAGCCTAGAGACTTAATCAAGGTAAGTGCCCTTTATGGAATGTACATAATGCGCTGTCTGTCAACGTAACACGTAGCTATTTACGGCACAAAACTGTTCTTGCTTTATCTTTCATTAATGTAGGGAGGTCAATTTATTCCTTACACAGATATTTTATTAAGTATCAAGAGAAAATAGGCTCCTTCATTTTAAGAAATCATTTTCTTTTAATATCTTAATGCAATTAGCTTTGCGACTGTATCATTTTTATCCATGGAAACGAATAATATGAGAAATATATTCCTATATATATTTATTTATTATAAAATAAAATTAATATTATTTTCAAACAACTTACGAGAATAATTTACGAAGTATACTGCTCTTAAATTTGCGCCGGTTTCTACTCTGGACATTACGTGCCATACCCCAACACTATTTTTTAAAAGATAAAATGTTTTCATGGCCAACGCAGCAATTTTTAAAAATGTTGCTCTTTAAATTGTGCTGAATTGCATTAAACTTGTGCTGACTCACATCGTAAATAGTTTCAGTGAATCCCGTAAAGCTCGTCCAAAAACAAAGGAGAGTATTTTCCCTATATTTCTTATGCATTTTAATTTAATTTAATAACTGACTTAGTATGTATATATATAATATAATGTATATTAACGTTCACCGTATATTAAAAAAAATATAACTTGAAACGAGCTGTGCACAAACATCGTAGAATTTATTTGAAATTTCTACAAATGTTATTTGCAAATTAATAATATGTCATGCATTAATATACAATAGTTTGTGTTTAATAATAATATATAAAATAGTAAATGATATAACATAATTGTTTAATAATATAATAATATATAATATATACAATAATATAATTATAAAAAAACTTGTTAAAAATAAATGTTTAATACCAAGCCAGTGCATCTAGTTATGGATTTACCAATCATCAACGGAGAATTCTGATCCGAACAAATCTTGGCACATTTAGTACCCACTAATGTAAGAAGGATAAGTCGCCGCGCTAACTCGGCCGACCGACTTCAGCTTGCTCGAGGAAAAAGCGACGGTTTCCGGATTTATGCGAAAACGTACCGTATTCGTCCGACATTTCTATTTCTGCGCGTTGCATTTTCCAACAAGGAGTGTCAGCGTCGTCGTTTTCAGTCGGCATCAGTATAAACGTAAACCACCATCTCCGATCCTGTCAGAAGAGGTAACGTCACAATGAAAGACAGGAACCTGCTGACTTCGAAGAAACGTTTCACCACCGGACAATGCGTGCCGACGCACACAGTCGCACGGACCACACAATTCAGTGAAATTGTGTAAATTGTAAACGAGAATTCTCGGTCTCATGAATGACTTTTCAAAGCGCGCCATGAGTCAAGCCCTTCTTGGAAGGTTGATACTATTTTAATGCGAATGACGCCAACTGGCGCCATACGAAGTAATGTGACTAATCGCAGATTTGCAAGCGGATTGTCAGAGGATAAGCGTCGTTAAACATTAAAGACACGCATGCCGACGTAAAAGCAAATGTGCCGCTTATATGTAATTATCTGATTCCTCAGACTGATGATTTTGTCGAGTTTAATATTCTCTTTTTATACGATAAATCTTAAATGGTGCATTTTGAAAGCCAACGCCACTTTTAGCTTAGAAGCTTAGACCTTAATAGTAACACACGGGAGAGAAAACTATCGAAAATAATTTTGTTATTTATGTGTATATAACAGGCTAAATGCATTATCTAACTATTAATATATTCTCTGGCTTGTGTGTTATATACTTAGGTGGGGTAACCAAGCTATTATCTAAAAGGGAAACATGTTTCGCGCTAAAAGCGGGTCTAGCTATCTTTAACATGCATCTACGTTAAATTTGAATTTAAAATCCATAAAGTAGAATTGGAAATAACATCTGCTCGCGCATATTAATTTATAAAATATTCTTTCATTCTTTTTCTTTTACACAGTATAAATATTACAAAAATTTACTTTTTTTTGTTCTCGAGATTTCCAACTTTGAACATAAATTACTGTCCTGTTTTATATATCGCTCCTTTATTTCGAAAATGGTACAACTAAAAAACATGATTTTCATGAAGTTATTATCATGAACATATTAAGTAAATATTATATGAATTTTATATAAGGTACCTAGCCGAATAAGGCCCAGGCACTAAATAAGGCCCACTTTTAAATTTATTACTTTAAAACTCGCTTTACGTCTGCACTATATGCTTAAAAGATGTGTCATAGGAAGTAGACAAAAAAGGATTAAAGAATTGGAATCGATAGCAACACGTTTGTTTAACACAACAAAAACTTGTGTGTATGAGGCTAATATGAGCCATTTTTATAACAATCCGCTGCAAAATTTACCAGTGTACAATGTTTCATAATTTATTATAATTCGTTATAATATTATTCAACTTCCTAAATGGAAAATAACTCATAAATAATTTTTTTGAAATAAGTATAAGTATTTCTTTTAAACATCTACTTATATTAAATAAAGCCTACTTATGTGATTTTTATTATAGCTATTATTATTCGTTTGTGTGGAGTTTACGCCAGAGAATAACGATTTTCAATGCTACTATCTTTTAGGAAGCCAAAATTGCATTCAAATTGTTAAAAATTTTCAAAGATTGAAAAGTTAATTACAAACAAAAATTAAAGATAATTGTAATATTTCAGAGTAAAGTAAGTCCTAAGGAATTTCCTTTCTATGATTAATAATCATTTTAAAACTGATTTAGAAAGAAAATGTTTACTTTCTTTGTCATTTTTAATTTATTTTTTATTTGGGCTTTATTATATTCATATGCATGTAATAAGGCTCAATGTCAGACTTTAATAAAATTTTTTTTTCGTTCATTTACAAAATATATTCTATATAAATAATATATTTTATTTTTAAGAGTGAATGAAACAAAGATTTGATTCTCACTTAGTTTATCTCAATATCCCCATAAATAGAATTTAAAAAAATAAAATTAATTAGGTGGGCCTTATTCGGCTCAAGTACCTTATATATATTTTTATATATACATATACATTTATATATATATGTAAATTATATATATATATTTTATATATATATAATATTATAGAAATTTCTCGTCTTTTAGGAAACTTAATTTTTTACTTGTGTCACTTTTGAAGAAGAAAGCGATATGCATCTATTTCTAGTCTTCACTTCTTCTCTTTCTTATCTGCTTTTTCATATCTCTTTTTACGAAACACGATTTTCCTTTTTAATAATCTTTTGTCCGATACTCTCCTTTACGATTTCAACAGAATTTCTGTTCAGAACTTCTAAAAATCGCCGTGACCGATGGCACGCTATATCCGTACATCGCCATATCTAAATTCGAAGTCCCTCGGTTATATTCTGTCTAGCACATTTTTTTAAAATGACGACATAGGCGCCGTATCACAGGGAAGGTCTGTTACGATGACACGTACGATTGCAGGACACGCATGACTCTCGAGGTAGAGCAACAGTGAACTCGATACCTCGCATGATTCATATACGCGGTATGAGTAACTTTTATCAGAGAAGCGTCTCCTGGCGCAACACAACGGCTGGGAGTAGAGGAATGCGGCGTGAGGGCTCAAGAGAGTTCAGTGACGTAGCCGATTTATGGTCGAAACGAATAGCCATGGATCGAACGTGCCAATACCTCCTATACGTAACTGTATAAAATACATCGTTACATGCTCTATTATTCAAGTAATATAATACAAAGTAATAATACGTTAAAACAAACATAAATATGAATATCATGAAGTAACAGATAAACAGTTACAAACATGTTAGGCATATAGTATTTTTTTTACATTGAGTATTATTAAAGCACATATGAGGAATAAAGAAATTACATAGAAAAAGATCAATTCTGTCCCGTTTGTTAACACAATGTTTCCGAACGTCGATATTTTCGACCGCGCATAAAAACGCGAGAACAATTCTATGAGAAATATATTTAACTAACCGTGTCCCACCTCGAAAACCCACACTGTATACATCGAGCCAAAAACAAATCGGTCTTGTTAATATGGCACAGCTTTATATTTCCGTATCAACGTGAAATCGATAAACAAAAAAGCCATATATTTCCGTTCAGGATACGATCATGCATGTAAAAATATCAAACTGCTATTTCAAATTTTCAAGCATTGAAATGGCATACATCCGTTGGAACGTTATTGAAACGGAAATGAGCGTTTCAGGTCCGTTCGTTCCGAGGTTCGTTCACTGTCGCCCGAGGGATAAATCATTGTGCTTGAGATACAAAATCCATCACACAGCTATCGATTTAATGAGACATGTTAATTTCTAATTAAAACAATGCCTGCTTATTTTTTTTGTCAGTACTAGGTTTCAGTAAACTATTTCTTATATTTCAAAACTTTTCAATCAAAAAAAGCTGATTACTGACATTATAATTCAACGTGATTAAAGTACAACTACGAGTACTTGCCATCTAATCACGAGTATTTTTAAAATTAATGTACACATTTAATCAGTACTCTACTCGCTTCAGCGATCTCCAACCAGTTATTTTTGACGTACTTCGCCAAACGAAAGCGCTTTACTGAAGAAATTGACTTTTCTCGTCGCACTGGAGAATCTTCTAAATTGCGAGATGAGATCTCATAATTAAATGCCCTACGAAATTGTCGACCCTTGCTCGCTACTCAGCGGCTCAATTGTCATTTTAATAGAACGGTTCGGTTGTCTCGACTTTCAATGAAGGGAAGGAAGGGCTCGTACAAATAACTGCGTTTATAATATTGCAAAGCGGATCTCCCATACCCGCGCGAAAGTTCCTCGAACTTGATAATAACGCACACTCGGAATCGACAAACGCGCCCCAATTATGCTGACAAACTGGCTCGCAGCTCTTGTCGTCTCGGCAAGCAATAATGACATTTATTTACAAAACGCGCAGTAAACTTCTCACCAATTATATATGTTTTATAATCGAAGTAGCTTAACGATATCTGATTTTTAAAAAATCTAAAAAGACTCCAACGCCATGTAAAAATTTGCAGAAAAAATGACTTTATTTCGAATGAGAATTTATATATCTCCAAAAAAGAAAACGCGCGATGAACTTTCTCGCTAATTACACGTGTTTTATAATCAAAGTAACACTTTACGATGTTATTTTAAAAAAAAAGGGTTAAAAAAGATCCAACGACACGTAAAAACTTGCAAAAAAATTACTTTAGTTAAAATAAAATGTATATATCTTCGAAAAGTAAACGCGCGACATATATTGTAAGTAGATATAATAAAACAACGAAGATCGACAACATGAATTCTTATTCGGCCCCCCGAAGAGTTTGATATCTTACTTCATGCCAGCTACAGTAGATTGATCGATTCTGCAAAAGAATTGATATCTCGCTTCGAAACTGTTGCTTCGAACAACAGTGACTTGCGGAAGATTGATACATGTAGAGTAAACACTGAAAGAGCATGTTTTGTCAGACCTTTTTTTACGCAAAGAAAATTTATTTTACTGATCTCATCTTTCTATTAGATATCATGAGTGTTCTAATAACTATTCAAAGAGTATTATTTTTCACACGTTCGTTTCAGGCGACACATGAGCGGAAAGAGCGGAAAGCGTAGATGAATTTTCTTCCTGTGTTTTTGAGATCGTATTTTCTACAATATATCGTTGCGTTGACAGAATAGTGACACAAAAGTAAAATATTACACTCTAAAAAATATAGGTGTAGATTTAACACCATGAGTTTTAAATCCGAATCATATTGATGTTGATATAATATTATGGGTTTTATACCCATATTGATGTTGATATATATAAACCGACACATTGAGATTTATACAATAAACACATGTTTATATGTATAAATGATATTAAATCCATACTCGTATTTTGTACAGTGATAACATTTTGAGATAATAAAAGGAAATCGATTATAAAAGATAATATATTTTTGTACAAAAATGACACAGCTCATTTGCTTATATGGAAAAGTATCACAGCTCTGTCATCTGAAATTTACACTGAAATTTACACTGAAATATTAAGATTGCAGTAAAATTTTGAATGCTCATGACATATTTTTAAAAAATACACTATAATTGAAAGTACAACGTAGGAAAAAAGTGAAGGCATAAAAATGGCAAATTCACTATTTTAATTAAAATGTTGTTCCAATTCAGAGTTTTAAAAAATATAAAATTAAAAAAATACTCTACTGAAAAGTTGCTAATTTCTTAAATGTACTATTTTTCTCTCACCGCAGTGATATAAATTATTTTCCAATGATGTTCCCGAAATAATGGCCCTTGTCAATTTTAAAGCGATAATGAACGAACGGAACGAGTTCTTTATACGAACTTCTTTGCCCCGTTATAAACGAAAGTTTCTCATACGATTTATTAATTGCATGACAGAGTACATACCAAATTTAACATCTTCTCATCGCATGTTATATATTCAAATTAAAATGAAAGTATCGGTATCGCCAATTACATTCCAAAAGTAATTTCATGACAAGCCGAACGTGTAAATGTAAACATTCGAAAAAGTCCAGCGTTTGAAGATGCATGTCGATGTCAAATGCTTACGTATACTTATATATTAGAATGAAAACTACTTCCGTCTACATTTTATGCTTCGTAAAACAATATGGAACTATACCCAGAACATTGGCACCATTACATTGCTATTCAATGACACAGTCGCGATATATCGAAATGCGCCGCGCATAATACATTTGGTTGTACAATCACGATATTCCCAATCGGGCAAAACGTCCAAGATTTGCACTACATAATTTAGACACCCGGACGCAATTATTTCCACGCAAACGGCTGATACCATTTGATATTCACATTTCGAAAGACCGAATTCTCATCCAACATTACACACACCTGAAATATTCATCATCCTAATATTTACACTAAAAGTACCAACGTTCCTTACACACTAAAATGACTTAGTATGAATAAATTCTAGGAAAGTAAAGAGAGCGATGAGAAGCCAAATATTTCACCATATCAAAGATATAATTATTGAAAAGTAAAAATATCAGAACTTTACACAAAAAATACAAAGTAGTTACTAAGAATTGTAAGATTTTAAGGGATCGTTTCTCATAGAAATCCAAGACGAAAACTTCACATGACCATATGTCCGAAACGGCTTAGTTTCAAACATGATATGGCCATATGTCTGAAGCTTAGTTTTAAACATAGAAAAATTTCAAAAACCGCACGAGTTAGTTTGATAAAACATTAAAGATATACAATATTTCACTAAAACCCGAGTGGTTTTCGAAATTTTTGGGAAAAATAAAATTTTATAAACCGTTTCAGACTTATGGCACATGAAGTTTTCATCTTAAATTTATGTGAGGAATCAGCTATTAAAATCTTTTAAAGTACTTTATTATATATAGATGGCCACTCTGTTATTATATATTAATATTAATCTAAAAAAGAAAAACAGTCAGTAATGACTATTTGGTAATTCTAGTGTAACACGCGTCGATGTATTCACGCATTAAATCGCAAAGGTCATTCCAGCGACAGAATTGTATATCTCTCTGCGAAGTCCTGAACACCACCCTTTTCTCTCACGTTTCACTCTTCCTCGGCGATCGAAATCTCACGCGGATAAATGTCAGAAAATCCAGACGGTCGCATCTAACATTGGACATGCGGCGTTCAGAAACACCAGTGAATTGGAGTAGCGATCGCGATGAGATGGTACCGTCAACGCGTTCACGGCCGAATAGTCGGAATAGTCGGAGCTCGGCTCGCCGTTGGTGAAAGAGTCGAAGACAACGAGATCCCGTGAGATCGCACACGCGGTTCACCACTGCTCCGGATGAGATTCCATTCAATATTCAGTTGCATCAGAACGGTCGGCAAGTGTGGGCGTTAAAATTTTTGAAAGTTTCTGACACAAGACTAACTTATACAGCACAGAAGCTTGCAGGAACATTGCTGCAAATTTGCAATGTTACTGTAATATTACTGGAGCGCAAATTGTAATAATGTTAAAATAATCTATGCTGTTATGGAGATTAGAGACCTTGTATAACAGATCCTGACCACGAGCGATTTTGTCAAAATTTGTAAGAGAGGAAGGTATATATAGTATAATTCTCCCCTGTGAATATATATATATGTGCTATCTCACTATACTTGTATTGTCTCACTCTATAACTTTAATTAAGATTACAGCCGAGATAGTTAAGTTAGAGTGAGATAATATATATGTGTATATACAAAGAGAAAGAAAAAAAAGTATACGTACCTTTCTCTCTCATAGGATTTTAACAAAATCGCTCCTGTGTCTGTTACTCTATAATTTTATATACTATTACTCTATAACTTTAATTAAAATTTTAAAGTGACAGAGAATAAGATTATATATATATATATATATATACAGAATAAATATATATACAGAAAGTATATATACTTTCCTCTTATAAAGATTTTAACAAAATCCCTCTTATCTGAACTATTACTTTATAACTTTATACTGTTAGTCTATAATTTTAATTAAGATTTTTTTTTAAATAAGACGGTTAAGTTGGAACAAGATAAATATTCAGGAAGAAAAAGTATACATAACTTTCTCTCTCATAGGATTTGCCAAAATCGCTCGTGACCAGACTTTGTTGTACGGTCTCTAGCGGAGACGAGGCCAAAAGAAAAGAAGAGGAAGAAAGGATTCCATTCTGGGACCCGAGACCGCGTTACCCGAACGGAATGAACGTGCGGCGAGCCGATCGCGTGGCATGCACCGCTTCGTGTGCCACGGATGCGAGCGTGCAAGGTAGATGCCGATCGGCACCGCTCTCGTGCATCCGAGCAGGAGAGCGTGCTCGCGCGCGCGCGCGCACACACACATACACACACACGCACACACACACACACACACACGCACGTATCGCCTTCGTTATGTAGCAGAACGGCTGCTGCGAGATGAGCGGATAAACTCTAAAGCGGGAAGAGAAAAAGAAGAATCAGTACTCACCCTCCCCGTCGCCGTCCGGCGGCTGCTCGTCGCTCGTATCCGTTAATCGTAGCGGCGGCAACTTCACGCCGTACTCTCACGGGCACCTTCCGTTCTCGCCCTCCTCTCTCGTCCCGTATACTCTACTCTTGTTGCTCTCCCTGTGTCTCCCCGACCACAAAGGACGCCGCACGCACGACCGCCGCGACACTATCGCGGTTTTACTACGAGCGCGACCTCGCCTCTCGCACAATCGACACTCCCGAAAACCTCCGGACCTTCCGACGAGCGCGCGTTTCGGCCCGCGTCGTTCGAAAACGTGGCGCAAGGCGTCACATTATCCCGCGCACTGAGAACACATAATACACACACAGGTCGCGGGCGAGGCTCCGTCGTTGACACTAATTAATTGTAAAAATTATTCCGAGAAAGGCCGGTCGCGGACGGTTACGCGGAAGGAGAGACGCGCGAGGACTTCTGTGTTACTTTGACCGCACGCGCGCGAGCGTGACAATAACGAAGTAATCCGCGAAACGGGATACAGTACCGTCGCACCGTGATATAAGCAACGTACTTCGCGTAGGAATGCGTTCCCACGAGGGCGAACTCTCTCAAGCACTGGTATAAGAAGCCGAACGAACCCGACGAAGGATCTAGCTCGTGCGATCTCTCGTCAAAGTGAATGAGTGAGTGAGAGAGAGAGAGAGGGGGGAGGGAGAGATCGACGCGACGCGACGAAAGAATAGCACAACCTACGCGCGCTACTGACTGCGGCTGACAAAGTGCGCGCTCGCGACTGCCGCGCTCCTAGCGGCCAAAGGCGCCCTGGGCGA
Organism: Mycetomoellerius zeteki; assembly: GCF_001594055.1. Classification (NCBI taxonomy): domain Eukaryota; kingdom Metazoa; phylum Arthropoda; class Insecta; order Hymenoptera; family Formicidae; genus Mycetomoellerius; species Mycetomoellerius zeteki. The sequence goes on from NW_017255996.1 coordinate 291,629, forward strand.
CGACGTGCCTTTGACCGGTCTTTGCGCTCCGATTCGCATCGAGAATTGGAGTAACGTACGTACTAGTGCAAGGGTGAGTACGCGTGGATTTTCTTAATATCTCCGATTGCTCTCTCTTTCTCTCTTTCTCCCCCTCTCTCTCTCTCTCTCTCTCTCTCTCTCTCTCTCTTCAACTCCGAGCAAAGAAACGCTCGATAAAAAGATCGACGGGACATCGGCCAACAAACGCGTGTAATCAAATGGCTCAAAGATTCGTATCCATCGTAATGGAATTCTTTCGCCAGTTTTAAATTGATTATTTCTCGGGGAAAGGAATACCCGAAGTGATCTATCTCGGTGAATACGAATCGCCTAATCTTTTGTTATTTGCGTGGAGTGTCAGGATACTTTAATTGTAAGTTTATAAATTCGTTAAACGTATAATGCTATCTGGAAACACGGTAGTGTCTCGGCGCTAAGCAATGGCGAGACACTGTTTTATATACATCACTTCCGCTAAACACAAAGTAATAATAATGTTACATCTGTTTAAAACTGCAAAAGTGTACTAACTTTTAATCCATACTTGTTTTATTAGTACTAAATTTATTAAATATAAAAATATATTTATATATAAGATTCAGTAATTTTTTTAATTTATAATTTCTTACTCAACAATATAATATAATAATTATAATATGTATTATTGAATAGGAAATTATAATATTGATGTTATGTTATTGTTATTTTATATTTAGCAGGATTATTGTTATTATTATTATTGTACAGAAAGAATGCTTTTGCTAAACTCCGCTAAAGTAAAGTTAAAAATTTAGCTAATTACAAATCTGAAAATAATTTTATCGGACCATCGAAATAATTATATAGGATACTAAAATGATGAACAATATCGTAAAAAGTTTTGATATTCTAGCAACCAATTCGAATATCTACATAATTATTTCGATGGTCCAAGCAAAATTATTTTCAAATTTTTATTTATAATCTAATTTTTTGTAGATACTTCAGTAAAACTATTTTCTCTGTACATTTAACACACAAATTGTTTTACAATTTTTAAAAGAATTTACATTTGTCTTTATCTGAAAAATGCATAAAATATTATCAATCTTTATTTAATTGTGAATCTTAAAGAGAACAATGAAAATTGAGATAAATGCTGCAATGAGGTGTCAGAAACACCCCACGCGAGTAATTACGTTAAAAAAAACCTCTCGAGCAATGCAGGGTTAATAAAGCTGCATTTACGGATCTCTCTCGCGATTCTATGCAAAGTCAATTAATTGTGGAAATCTTCGCTTAGAATAATATTCCGCTGTTTACGACAAGAATTATACACGTAATAAATATATACTGCTCATTTTCTAATCTTAGCATCTGTGCTCAGTTAAAGAGAATTGACTCATATTAGCAATTCTCTTTAACTCGATACTTTAGAAAGAGAATGAAAGAGAGAGAGAGAGAGAGAGAGAGAGAGAGAGAGAGAGAGATAGGGATTATTCAAGCAACTTCATTCTTTCTAAACCGATAGTAATAATTTCATAGAAATTCAGTCTACTCTCATTACATCTATTCTTATTGATAGGAATTATTATCAACAATATCGCCAATAAAATACATTTAAACGTCAAATAAGGAATGAATAAATTCTATCGATTAAATATAGATATTAAATATAGATTTAATTTAAATTTAGTTTCAATATTTTAATACGTGCATTGCTATTTGTTCATAATAATTTATATATTTAATAACCTATGTTTACGCAAATTGGAGATTCACTATATAAATGCCTCATGTAAAACAAAACTATTCATTAATAAACGTATGTGTATCTTTAGTCACGCAAAATATAATTATTAATTAGCGAATAGGGAAAAACAGCGAATTGCCGGTAACGTTTTTAACATTGAGCGATGTTAAACGTTTATTATCAGACTTTACATATTACAATGTAGTTAAGTTTGTGTGTAAAGCGCAATTCCATGCATTGCGGATATAGGAGCGATTAATTAAACTTCGAGTCTCCTGCAAACGAATAACACAATGTGCAGCACGGTTGCATTGCTGACGGAAACAAGTTAGATATTTTATCAGAGCGCTGAATCTATCTCATTAAAAGGGTGTAGTGAATAAAATATTCTCACTATATATCTCGATACTATAGGTAAATACAGGCTACAGTCTGTAAATAGTTTATCGACTCCTTTCGAAATTTTGCCTCGCGTGTCTTATCTCGTTCTTTTCTCATAGACGTATAAATTTCTTATTAATAAAGTTTTAATGAGATTTGACATAAGAGTTTAATCAGAGTAATAAATTCTATTTTTTGTTTCAACGATCTTTCCATCAATTTGTAGAAAATACCATGTAACCAATTTAACGATCGTATGAAAATTGAATAATAGAGAGGCGCGCGTGGAACAAAGCCTCAGCAATTGATTTTCACATTTTCAGTAATTGATATACAGAGTACACATCAATTACTGAAATTTCTATATATTTTTATTCTTTTCTTTCTTTTATTAATATCAATCAAATTATACGATGGACTTCAAAGAAATATTTTTACGAGTATATTATAATGCTCTTATAATTTTTAACATGTGATTTTCAAACAAATTAATTTTTTTCTTAATAATTAATTAATACATTGTTGCTAGATCACTACACTATTCGTCAATATTTCGTGTTGCAATGATACTCTTCCCAATATATAATAATGCTGTGACAATGTACAAATTTTTTTCTGACGTAACTACTGAGTGGGCGAGCTAAATACCATTTATTAGTATCAATTGAATAAATTATGTTTCATTTATCACGCTCTCCATTCGCTCGCATTCCCACCGTTCATCTCCCTGCCTCTTTATCATCCTCTTCCAATTCTTTCCACCCATTTACCTTCTTTCCGTTTTCCCTTTAAGCATACAGTAATTTGTTGTAGTGAATAATAAACTATTAAAGCGTTCCAATTTAAAGAAAAATAAAATTAATCCGTTGCAGTGCATAAAGGAACGTATTATATTTTTTGTGGTAAGGAGTTTGAATTATATTTAAATACATTTAATTGTCTATATAAGTTAAAAATTTTATTCAGTTTTTATTTTTGCTACATCATTTAACTTTTATATGTTAAATATTAAAAAATAAATAATATTCTTATTATATATTTACACATATATATATAATATATATGTATAATAAATATATATATGTGTATGTATATCCACATACATGCATACATTTAATTGTAAAAGATAATTAGTTATTACTTATACATCATATAATAAATGAGTTGATGTCAAATTGAGATAATGTTTAATGACAGATATATCATAAATCAATAAATGTATTAAATTTCCGCCATAGACGTTAATTTAATTATTACAAATCGCACGCATTATTTTAAACATTGTGGATTAAGTATTATTACATTTAACAGTACAGATAAATAGATACCGAGCTAAATATGAGATTGGTATGAAATGTTTCATCTGATATTTTGTGTTACATGAAATATTGATTAAATGTTCGCTTTATTATGCCTAGTTTTAAGAGGTACTAAAATGGATTCATGAAATTGAATTATAACGACGTTAATAAATTATAACGACATAAATTTGATATGAAGAGAGATGTAATATTTTATATTTTATTAAGAAGTTTTTCCCTTTTAATATTAGGATTGATTGCTATAAATTCATATAATAAAGTTTATAAATTTTTAATTATTTTTTATATAGGACCGCAATTACGCAGTTTTATAGCTTTACTGGCTGGTATTCACAGTCTGTTCTTACATAGATATCTGAAACAATGAGACCGTCTTAAATATAATCTTAAAATGTCATAAACCAATCACACAATCATATTAGCATTTCAAAATGTTATTTAAGACGGTCCTGAAATAAGAATAGAAATTATGAATATCTAAGTCATATTTGTAATCTAAAGATATCGTCCATTGTTACTAAACTGTTTATTTGTTTGTATAATTTACGTTTACTGCCTACAGCATTCATTTCGTTATCGACGAATGTCATATTGGATACTTTCTATTTGATGAGACAAGTCGATACAAATATTGTTCTATCTTTTTAATCAAAGAATGCCAAAAAGGATAGAATGAGTGTCAACTCGTGTTACTAAATGAAAAGCACCCTTGACAAAGAAAATCTCTCTCATCTCGTCTGCTTCTTTAGTCGATTTCTTTACACAGAAAATACAAGAATGCATTGATACGCATTACAATTAGAATATAAGTATGCTTAGTATTTAATATTCCTTTCTGTCAGTCCTATAGTCAAGTAAACCAATATACGTCATTGCAGTTTAATCGAACCAGCGAAACGGCTGGACGCTGTGACACAAAGAATATATGCATATATTCGTATGCGAGTGAGTTAATAATAAAGTGTCGATAGCAGAAATATGATAGAGGAGAGCTGTAAGGGAGACACGTCGTGCAATTCAGAATAGCTTTTATAAGATGTACATCATAGTGGATATATATATATATATATGCACAAGAAGCGGAAATTCAACTAAAATGAAATACGCAAACTTAATTATTCTCTAAAAGACCATTTATTAATTAAAAGTCATAAAAATTAGATAGTTGCTAGAAGAGCTGTAATATTAAATGATATATATTCTTTCAAAATTATTATTAAATTTGTAACGCTTAAGAGAATTCATTACTGGCCGATAAAATCGATACAAAACTGTGCCATTTACGTCAGTTAATATTAATTAACCAATTACCGGCTCTTCGTTAAGGATAATTCAATGCAATGTGGTGGAGACGTGCGACAGATGGGAAAGTAAATAATGAGGTTCTCTGTAATGAAACCTTTGTAGCAAAAGGAGCTACAGCAATTTTTCAGACTTGTCTCATAGTTGTCTCATATTCCTTCTGTGTAAAAAGTGGAAGCAACACTCAAGATGAAGACGTACCGAGTTGGAGGCACTTCTATTATAAAAAAAAATAATACTAAACGAAATGTTGGATTTGAATTTATAAATATAATAGTACAATTGATAGCCTATAATATAATCTACAATTGAAAATCTATAATAGGATAAGACGAAACAATTTCAAACATGATATAAGTATAATTCTGAAAGAAGTAAGATTTAAATCCAATTTTTGAAGTTTAAATTTGATTTTTTTCTGTTTGGTACTTTCAAGCAATACTTTTACGCAATGAGAGGGTTACCAAACTCGAACCTCTATTGACTTGAAATCCGATTCAAATTTTATTTTGTTCAGAGTTGTACCATGTTCTAAATTGTACCACTTTACCCTATATGATGTTATTTTATATACTGTAATATATTACACTGTGTATATAATATATTACACTATTGTAACACACAATATTATAACATATTACATTATTTTTATGAAAAGAATTAATAAAGTTAAAATTTAACATCGAGTAATATTTATTAGTAGAAAAGATGTTTTAAATGACAATTTTTCAATATTCTACAAAATAATTGGCAGTACTATTTGAAATAATGTAAATCTCGATATAGTGATTTCTTAAACTTATAGAGCTAATGTTCCAGTTACTTCACACAGTTCAGAACTATCAAGAGAATGTAATTAAGCGGAGAATGTGGATTATGTCACGCGTATTAAACTCGAGGTACTCGAAATACCTACCATGAGGATGCTTAACGATGCGCATATCTTATTAAAATATTTACTCGATTTAAATGTGTGTGCTTATATTTTATTTATAATCGTATTTTATATTTTAATAGATCTTTAATAAATGATTTAGAGAATTGCATTACTATTCTATTACGTCCTGGTTGTATAATGCATACCTAATGGTCCTAACTTAAATAAATTAACTTGTTAAGTTAATAAATTATATTTATATAATCTAAATTTGTTGGAAACAGTGCAAAACAATTTTTAAAGTAGAATATTAAATAAACGTTGTGCAGTATTAAAATGTTTTAAGCATATTTCTAAATAATAACTTAAATTGAAAATATTTAAACTCCGCGCAAATATAACTTTCCTTGCGGAGCTCGTTCTAAATACAACGTAAACGTCATTGTTTAATGAAATTTTGTAATTTAATTAAATTGCTTTAATAAACATCGTACTTCTTAACAAAGAAATATTTGTCAAACTAATTTGTCTAAATTTTCTCTGAAAATTACGAAAGCATTTAACTTAATTTCTTTAATACATAATGTATCATAAGCAGTATATTTTTTTAATCTTTTTTAAATTGTACTATTGAACTTCTTGAATATTCTTTTTATTGCACTATTATATAGCAAGCTGAAATTTGATAATAGAAATACAAAAATAAAGATAAAATAGATAAAACAAATAAATTTTATCTGATCTTAATTTTATTTTTTTTTAACCTGGCCAAACAGAATATTTTTAAATTTATTTATAATTGAATTAATTAAACGTCGTGACTGGTTATTAAATATTAAATAGCATATTGATTCTACTCCATTTATTCGATCTCTAAAAAATAAATTTATACCATATAGCATAATATCATTAAATACCTTAGGAATAGAATTTGCAATAAAAATAGATCTTATTAATAATATTCCTTTTCAATACAGTCCAAGTATGGTTTTCTTACAACACATTTGCATTTAATGTTGTTTTCTTTTTATCCTTATTTGTCTCAATAAATGCTTCTTAATTATATATTTAATTATTTAATTATAAGTTCTTTACTACCGCAATTATTTATTTATAACGAGTTCTATTGATAACTTTATCGAAACACGTGACCCTTTTTTCGCACACAATGATGCTTGTTATTGAAATCTGACTTTCGTGTCACTTATTTTCATTATTCTAGTTAGCGCTGTTCTAATTTTTCTTTTCTATCTTTTCATATATATTTTAATATCTGTATCATTTCGTGATCCCGTTTCAGGACCCTTTGCCGATTATTTCGCCCAGTGCCAAGCGTTTGATTACACGACATAGCTGGAAGGAACGATGTTTAATTTCTTCGTCTCTGTATAAATGGCACTATAGGAAACATTAAGGATACGCGAGCAGAATACTGGTAAGCGCAAACACATGTACACACACACACACACACATACAATACACATACACATAAGTGTACGTACGTGAACAAACGAAGGGGCCGTTAGTGACAGTGGCTTTGTAAAACCACCTCCTACCTTTCAGTTTTACAATACACGCCACCTCCCCTTTTGTATCCCCCGGTAAAATGATGCGCGCACGGTTACGTTAAAGTGGAAAGAGGCCGCGCTTTTCAATAAGCGGACTGCCGCTGCATCTCGCCGTGAGAACGGCACAATTAGTTATTATCGTGATCCACAAACCGGCGTTATTATCTTAAAAGCTGCTACTTCGTACAACGGCCGGAAGTTTTCTCAGGGGAAAACGCTTCCGCGGAAAGTTGAAATATTAGCGGTCCCATAAATCGCGCCTCGTAAATTCCGCTGCTTTCTTATACGAAAAATTGCATATTAGTCATTAATAAGTCAGCGTAATGCACTGTGTTGCGAAAAATTTCGCATTACTTCTTCTCGGAAGAAACGGATACGGGTAGTATTGATTACATTTATCGTCCGAAAAAAAGAAACAAATACATTCGGTTTATCTGATCTTGAATTTTGGATTTTTCGAAGTAAACATACTCTTTTATGTAGTATGTATATACAAAAATAAAGTACGTTATAAAATACCAATCTGATCCAAGGCTTATCTAAAAATAAACACTTGTTACAATAAAAAAAAGGTAAAACATAATAAATGTAGCAGCTGTGCGAGAAGAGAGAGAGAATACGAAATCTGTTTTGTGAAGAAACAGCTGGAAAACAGTTTCCATAATTCACAGGGTAATTCACGGGAAGTATTAGCGATATTATCCCTTATAAAAATGTAATGCGGCTCAATTTAATACTGAAAGAGTAATTAATTACTTATTTTTAGTATCGTTATAGCATTGTTTTTTAATACTTTTAGTACCCTATAAGGAATAATTAATTACTGTTTTTCAATAATAAATTGGCCAGTATTGGATTAATAAAGAATTGACCTGATTTTGAATCGGATGTGCATAAGATAGAATTGTCTTATAAAATCTTTTTTGGTAAACATTTATATTTTCCTTTATAATTTACATTATACGTATAAAAATAATAACTACATATTTGTAATCATTTAGATTATATAAGAATAAAAAAAAATCAATTTATAGATATTTTGGGGATGGGATACCTTAAATAACACACAAATATAGAGTTTATGATAGAGTTTTACTTGTTTCTTATATTTAGTAGGTATATAACGATTACAATCTAAGGCTCTGCGTATAAATAGTATCCGCACAGGATCTCTTTCAATGTGTTCGTACACAATTAGCGCCATGCTTTTAATGTACCTTTAGTGCCAGCTTTGAGAGCTCATATACATCGATCGATTTGATAGTGTCGGGTGTGCCATCGCTATTATCGACGGTAATATCGTTAAAGTAACACACTGATCAACGGTAAACGTCCCCATATCGGAAGGTATCTACATATTGCTACTAATTCCGAGTTCCGTAATTGCAGCCTGAATATGCACATCGAGAGGTTCGCTCGCATTGACACTGCTATGCTGATACCCATTCAGGAAGTAACACGTGCCCGATACACTGGCTGGCATTCCCTTGGGTAGATTGTCCTTGGTCCGCGGTTCCAATATGAATCCCGATTTTTGTGTTAAGCACCTGTAAATACATTTGCATACCGTGAATGATGGATGTATGCGTATATCGCTCCCTTACTTTAAAAGTGATATAACTAAAAAATACATGGTTTTCAAATTATTACCATAAATGAGTTAACACTAGAAGTGTTAACACTAGAACCGAGGAGAAATTATTATATTATGAACGGAACGTTTTAACTTTTTAGATTAATATCCGTTATATTTCTTGTGTAAAAAATAGACTTTATGAAATATTTTTTTACTTATTAATAATAATTATGTTCTTACACTGATAAAATATTTAGTTTCTCATCACTTTTTTCTTTTTGTAGTAATTTGCGCTTGTTCGTTCAAAACATTGGTATTTCTAATGTTAAGCAAACATTACTCTATCAGTCTTTAAAAGTGAATTAATTTAACTTTTGATAAAAATCGTCATAACTCAAAAAGAGTGGTATTTTTAAAGATTGTCAAACGAAAGCGACAAAAATGATTTGATCATTTTAAGAATATATTTTTTTGTCAATATTATTAGAGAGAGACTACACTGTTAAATCTATAGTGTCAAATTTAACCTGATGTGAGTCGTCACTGCTCTTATTAAATATATCTTATACTTATTTCATCCTAAAACGATAATTAAATTTGATACTATACCGTGTCATATAACCATCGTTTTAGTATAAGCTAATGATATAATTGAGTAGAAGCAGTGGCGATTCATATTAGATTAAATTTGACACTACAGATTTAACAGTGTAATCAATAATTTTTTGTCAAGTTGAAAAATAATTTCCGCCTTTTCTGGGAAATTTTCCCATACAACACAGACTTCCAAGATACGTCCTAAAGATATCCAGAGAACGTCTCTAAGTCCTCTGATCGTCCTAAGGATGTTCCTAGAATATCTGTCGAATAAAGTGTGCTGTATGTGTAATTTTCTGAATTGTGTCACTTTTGAAGTAAAGGAGCGATATATGTATATACAAGAAAAAGAGAGTTATTTTATCATAAGACATACAGGTACGTAGTTGGACTGACGTTGACACGAAGTGGTTCGCTCGTGGATTCAAATTTATTCGCCAACGTGACGTTATGTCCAAAGAGACAGTATCTTGGCATTTTCTTACCAACGATTCCTGCCAACACCATCCCGGTGTGAATGCCGATGCGCATCTGATAGAATAAATAAGCAAGGCAATCTAGTGAGTCGACAAGAGCTCAGTACGCTGTATATTGACGAATATAAAAAAGTTAGATGACAATCAGAAGAAAACACGAGAAAAAGAAACATAACTTGCTTTAAATGTTAATGCAATGGTGGATAGACCGCGTTTTCTCATATTTTCAAACCGGCCGCTTGTTGTCGTAGTTAAGAAATACTTTAAATGGAAAAAGTTTTAATAGCATTCAAGGCGAGAATAATAAACAACAAACTGCTATGTAATAATCAGAAATAGGTATTTCTCAATTGAAAAACTTTGAAAGAAATATGATGTTTCCTGAGAAAAAGGAAGAGATTTGAGATTTGAGAGTTGAGAGTTGAAAAATTGTTCCAATTATTATTTATAGTTATGAATGAATGAGAAAATTTATTCATACAATTAAAAATTATATTTAAAAAAATTGGCAAATTTTGTAAAAAATGTATTTGTAATGTTACTAATATAGCAACAAATATTACTTCTGTATCCGTAAAATATATTTATTAAAATTTTAGATTTTTTAAAATATTTAATAATCTCTGTATTTTAAAACATGGAACGCAACGGTATATAACATTTAATATAATATTTCCATTCCACTGTGCACTGTTAACGTTTATATTTTCTCGCTCAGTGTAATGGAAGTAGAAACGCTGGTTGTAATATATCAAATTGCATAAAATCATAATAAAACTGCAAATGTTTACTATGCTATTACTGTCGACATTGTGGTGAAAGAAAATTGCATTGCATGTAATCACAATCTTATCTGTAGTCATGTAATCATCAATGTAATACCTTTATTGGCTTGCCTTCGTGAGTCAGGTGATGAGAGCACGTTTGTATCATCTTTAGGCCCATCCAAGCAATTTGTTGTGCATGTGTATTGGTATTTCGATGAAGGCCGCATGCAACGCAGTAGGCATCGCCGATTGTCTCTACCTGTTTATACAAGGAGAAAAGTAAAATCAATGCAATTTCCATTTATGTTCACACATAATAGCTACTTTTATAGACCATGTTTGACATAATTAGAATTCTTTGATCGATTTAAATGAAAAAATATACTTTTCTACTCTATCGGCATCATATTATTTCTCGCTATTGTGGAAAAACAAAAGCCAACCATGATAAGATATTATTCGAGAGTTAAATCCAGTTCTTTCGATGTCTCACAGATGGCAGCATCATACATTTTTGCAACTCGAGCGAGCTAGATTATAACGAAACGATCGATATTTGTAAAATACGAATTGACAAATAAAAGTACATTGTTAAAAAATACTTATCTTTTACATGACAAATTAATAATTATATTTTTAATACGTCAAGGAACATCCAAATATAATTTATCTTTCAATTCTCATCAATTTAAAGTTTCAAAAAACGAAGAACGGATAACTTTACTTGATTAGTATAATTTGCAAATTAATAATTATATACTAAATATATATCAGTCCATGTGGTTTTTATGTGTAATAGCATTATTCCCAAGCGACTATATAACGTACCTTATACACATCCAACTGACCACAGTAAAGATCAAATTGCTCGTATAAATTTTGAAGCATGTTGATGACCATCATTGGCGTTGCTGTAGCGCAAATGGATGTAAATCCGACTATGTCGCTAAACAGCATCGTGACGTCTGGATACGTTTTTGCCTCGATTGTCTCTCCTAAACGATTTAAATACCAACATTTAATTAATAAATTCTCATAAAATATATTCAAATTGTGCTGTAATTTAATAATTATAAACAATACGAATTAATGCGAGTCTTGATATTTATATTTAATATTTATATGTGAATATATTATATCCCAGTAAACGGCAAGTTACACATAACGTACTGTTGTAATTTTACCCTCAAAAATATAACTGTAATATAACACTATTATATTAAAATTGTATTGTTGAATGAAAAATTACAACTAACATAAACGTTACTTGTTGCTTACAATGTAACTTGGTGCTTGTTAGGATCAGTTCTGTAGGTGAAGTTCATAACAGTTATAGTTTTTATAATTAATTATTTCTATTTTCATAGGATATTACACTTCATTCTACTTTGGAAAGTAAAGAGAGAATCTTAAAGAGAAAACAAAAATATTACTATATTTTTTAGAATCGAACATAGATGTTGAAATTTACCTAGCCACAGACGTTTCGCAATATCCGGGGGAAATATAAGATGTAGGAGACTGACATTCTTTTCTCTTTCCGCATCGACTGCCAGGTTAGCTTCTTCTATAGAACTTTTCAATTTATCCATACGTCTTCTTAAGCCATCCTGAAAGAAGATTACACCATTGTATTTTATGCGGATGCGATAGTACAGAACATCGATCAGTTTCAATTATATTAAATGCAACGAGTTGTATTCTACCGCAATGAAACAATAACAACCGTTGATGACACAAAATAAATACGACTCAAGTTTTGTTAAATAATACGGGCGCTCTCGACTTGTGGTCACATAAAACCGACCGTGAATTCACTCACCTGTGCCCTAGCTTGTTCACCAACGAGTATAACGTCCCTTGTAGCGTCGTGAAGTGGGATATCAGAAATGAAGAGTCCTCGACCCGTTAAGCCCTCCAAACCGTTCAAAAACGGTGAGCTTACGAATAAAATCGAGTCTGACTCTGGACAGTGTACCATCTGACCCTTCATTTCCAAACCCTGTAACAAAATAGAGTTACTTTTTTTTAATTTATCTTATTAGATTACACGTACGTATTCGAACAAAATTAAATAATCCACTTTACGTGCAAGAATCGTGAAATTAAGCGATTTCCTTGCGTAGTCTGCTTTTATTTGTATGTTTGTGTAGTATAACGATCGAGTTCGCAAGTAAGCAGATCATCTTATCTTACGTTAGCAATCATGTCATGAATATACCTCCGCAGGATATTTATCGACGTCGTGCGGTCTCTGGAGGGTCAGAATAAACGGTGTATTCGCTCGCTTTAGGATCTCGTGAAAGGTCAGAGTGACTCCGTGGGGTCGTGTGAAGACGAAATACGTCGATATCCCCCTGCCGAGCCGGTTCAAGTGGTGTCCAAAAATCTTCATAAAGCCGACTCCGAGTTGCACGAGCTCCAACTGACGATCGACGACGAAGTGCCATGGGAACGCTTTGCAAAAGCTCGCTACCCCCATACGAAGGTCCGTTGCTGCGGTGGAGAGTGGACGGAAAGTGGATGACACTACGTCGCAGTCGTCGTCTACGCCCAACTGTTCGCTGTAACGCTCTGGAGTAATCCGATATCTGCAATATTCGAGGAATAGGTGTTGCGGGTGTTGTCCTTTCTGCCACGCAGAAGAAATATCTATTCAATAAGGGATCGACATCGATCGCGCTTTTTCCGCGTACATCCGAAGCAATATGCGCGTTAGAAGCGTCATTTCAACGATATCACAGAACATTTCGCATATAAATACCAGGATTGAGCTTATACTTCAACTTCTACACTTATATGTAGATATGTGTGGGAAAAGTCAACACTTGTTATGATGATTTAAAACAACCAGAGGCAATTACTGCCGTTCCTGATGCTACATCGCGCAGATAAATGTAACCAGCACGATGGAACGTTTAATTAAACTTGGAAATGTAAGCGATGTGCGGTGACAATGTTTTGCACGTCATTTACATGTTCACGAGTTGATCTCATCCTTTCAGAATTAACGTGAGACTCGGCAGTACCGCACCTATCATCAAATATTTGCCACGAGAATCAATATTTGTTCAAACGAAAGGTTTGTATTCTCACGTGCTCTGCCTTCGCCTATCTGCACGAATTACATTCTACTCACGTGACATTTCACTCCACGCGATTCGGTGAGCAAATATTATATACAACACGCAAAGGCATAGAACGATATAATAACATTCAATAAAAACATTTGATATATAATGACATTCGATAAAAAGATTCATATATTTTCTTTTTTTTTTCAGGTGACCACAGTTTTGTAGTAACCGATATGAATGAATACATTTTATGATTGAATCGAAATTCTACGTAAACACCTGAATTATTTGCGTAAATGATGAATGATATACAAATAAATGCGTATAAATTGTTTGCGTAAGGAATGATATTTGCGATATTGCGAAAGTCACTCGATAGCGGTTATTAGAGTTTATGTCACGGCGTATTCAACAACTCTGAAATTTCATCATATATGTCTGTCTCTGCAATCACCATTTATATTCATTTTATACAAGGATCTAATCACAGCTGAATTAAAAAATTTTAGCGAATATTGAAAAGGCCATAATCATGTAGTGTAGTTGATGTGTGTGTTGTGCCACCAATTTTCGCCGTATTTCTCCAAATCATATTTCCAGCGTTTGTGTCGCTTTGATTTCATATTTTTCGTTTCCCTCTCTTTTTCTTGCTCTGTTTTTACCGTTTTACGGGTAGTCGTCGAATCAGAATTGTGTCGCTTTAAAGTGAGGTAACGTGGACCTTTGTATTCGTTGCCGCGAAAAGCTCGCTCGGGCGTGACGTTTGATAACAACATTTGTATTCTTCACTAAACACAAAGATAGTCTAGAAAATTTCCTTCATTTTTATGTTTCGATAGCATCCTTATCTAACAATAAACTTACCGGTTTTAAAATCAGGCTGAAAAGAAACGGAAATTAAAATCTGTGGATGAAACTTAAGATCCCCGACGAAAACAAGATGGTACATAAGGAAAAAAGATCGAGCTTGTCGGTCATAAAATGAAGTAAAACCCCAGACAACAAAAAGTGTCTAAAATCGGATCATAAAACGCTTTTTGCATCTAAAGGACGATTTAAAGACGTCTTATTTTGGGAGACTTCATATATTCATAAAAACATTTACCTAAAAAATTTTGTGTTGTAAGGATCAGGCAGTATATATACGTCGGCTTTGTCGCTATAAAACTGCCTGGCTATGCCCTTCAAACTGCCCACCAGGAGATAGGCGATAGAAGGATGGTCGGTGGTAAAGTGTAGCTCCAGCGCTTCCGGTGTGGCGATACACACAAATTCCGCCTCGGTATCCGATCCCGACTGATGCTGGACAACGTCGTTTACGCCATCCAGTGTGGTCAAGAAAGCGGTCAGATCGTTTCCAAGGCAACGAAAGGCCCGCTCTAAGAGACCCACGCAAGCCCATGCGATCAGCTCCTGTCCGAGATGATCGAAAAACGCGTTCACGTCGATGTCTGCAAAAGTTCCGTAAACATGAATTCGCCTTGAGGGAATTTCGTCGAGTCACTCAAGAACCGTTTATTTCTTTTTTGGTGATATTCAAGAAACTAAGTTTTGTAAACTGTACATAAAATATACAGTGGCACGTCGTCTTAAAGTATATAAAGCAAAATCCTTACACAAAAAAGTAGATTTACCGCAGATACTTTATTTATTTAAGAAAAAACTCTATATATATTTATCTTGGGGTAGCAAGCGTATCTTCTAAAGATTCTTTTTTTACTTTTTGCGGAATTATAGATGGTTTATCTCTTTCATACTTTTATATTGAAAATTTCTATGAACATATTTCTATTTAACATGACGTTGAATACTAAAATCGGTGCATTTGAGAATTGCAAGCGAATTTCGCGGGATCGATAATACATGCCGCGTTTCAACTCTGTTAAGCTTGGTATGTTCGGGTCCTTGCAAATCCGGAAATAGATGCGGTGAGCAAGGGCTGCTTTAACGATCCCGTGGGTATTATTTCACATCAAATGTCGTTACGAAAACATGATAATTATAATAACGGTCCATGTGATGTGATATACTCCTGGGTAATTATTCGAATTATACGCAGGACAGTTTTTATGATATTCTGTCATATCATGTGATCCCAGAGAATCAGTGAAATCCGTTGATACTCGTTGATACCTTTTTTTAGCTGATTTTTGACGAATAAACGTCGACCTAATAATGTTCTCAAAGCTTCACGGTAATCGCGACATTAGCCGATAAACATAATAAATCACGCGATAAAATATTGCAAATGCCTGATCGCGATCAGACAACGATATAGGATAATATATTGTCCGGAAATGGAAATATTATCTATGATTTATGTGTATATTTACGCTGCGATTAACCCGGAAGTGCGGATAAAGAAATTTTCGGTTAGAATTTTCTAGGTCACGGCGATACGCGAGGGAAATAAGCGACAGTCTGTCTACGTTATTCCCATATGAATTCGCTGAATGCTTTCTTTTTCTTTACGTGACATCATAAATTCTGGCAGTAAACAGTTTTACTGTTCGACTTTGCGAGATGTCGGACGTATAGTTTGCTGTATAGAGACTCTTCGTAAGTCAATCTTACAAATGGCCTAATGCACTGTATATCTTTAGTGACAGCGGGAGTCTTAGAGTTTCTCTCGAGATTGCATTACGTTGGTACGAGAAGTATCTTCTATGCTCCGGTAACCACAGCAACAACCACTTCCTGTCGCCTATACGAAATGCGATGTGATCGCGTTGCTGGCGAAAGAACGTAAAGGGGTTCTGGGTCATGAGGGAGGAAATAGTATGTGGCTTATGCTGACGATTTGTCTCGCTGCGAGTTCTTATAAGCAAAAATACATGTTTTCTGCCTGCTTGACAAACGGCAGTGCGTATTTGTCAACGGCGATAAGCGTGGTTTATGCGCGCATCGCTCAACGTTGCTAATAGACCGCAGGCACGAAAAAATTTAATGGCCCGATAATTTTCTAGCGGCGTAAATATTGCGAAATGCGAAATAAATAGAGAAAACTGTAAATTCATTAACAATCTCGTTTATTAATCACATACTATATTAAATATTCTCAGAGCTATTCTTGTTTATGCTCACGTGTGCAATGTACTGAATCGCATTAATTGCATTAAAATACGCAGCCTGCGCTTTTATCAGTGAACTTCGATATTCAAGGGCTGGCGTAATTGTTAACGCGGGGGAAAGAGATTCCACCAGGATGGCAATTTCTTTACGGTGTACGCCTTTATGGTGTACGCGCGCGCCTAGAAAAAAAAAGAGACCGCAGGGCGATTTTGTTTGAACTTGAAAGTACCGCGCGCTACGCTACCCTTGTCCTTTTTTTTTCATGGATTACATGCTTGAATACGGAGATCACCTCGACCGAGAATACATATATGTTGCTATCGTCGTCAAAGGAGCGTCTTGACGCAGGAGATAAGTTGGCGATATATTTAACAGGAAACCGGCACAGTGCGTTACACGTTTTATGGCGGGTAAACAGGCATTTCACATAATCGCTCACAGTGTGCTCACAGCACGGTGCAGCATTCTCTAATGTGGTTACGTAACATCACGCGTCGGGTTTATTGCATTAGGGCACCGTAATTCTAAGTTACGAGCGCTAAATTTCGTCCGCGAGATACGTTTTACGTTACCAGACTATTAGTCACAAAGGGCACATTACTCGAACGACGACCGTTGTCTTCGGCAAACGGACGCGGCCAGGGGTGCCCCATTCATAAGTTCCGATGAGGAAGTCAGATCCGAATACATTGCATGCGCATATCGATTGTTCATGATGATTAATAGGACGTTTCTGAAGCATACTCTACTGTAACTACAGTACTCGACAACCGAACGTAAATTGGGTTAATATGCGCTCAAAGATGAAGGATTATGGAAAACCATCTGACAATAACGTCCCTGTCAAGCAGCATTACCCTTAAGCCTCTTTGATAATCGAGATCTATGATTGTCTGTTAACGAATTTAAAGTGTGTGCTACCATATAGCATTGACCCTCTTGCGTACAATTAAATTATTAATGAATTGTTGAAGAGCTTTTCAAGCGATAATTTCGAACAGTTAAAAACTTTTTCCTCTACGTACAGTGAATGCAAAAAGTAAATCTCCCTTATAAAGGAGATTTTATAAAAAAGTTTTATTTGTGGAAAATAAATATTAATTAACGATTTATTAATAAAAAGTATGTTCCGTCCTAACATAAATAAAGAACTTCACGATAATAACCATATTTAGAAGCTAAATTTTTCGACTGTACAAATATTTTCTGTGCATTCAAATAATAAAATTGTCGCTTATTATAGATAATACATTCTAATTATTACAACTTTGTAGATGAAATTTTGTAAATCTAGTTTATTCTTTGTTAATATATTGTTGATTAATGTTTCCTTCAAAAAAAGATTTTTTTAATATCTCTCCTGTACGAATACTTTTGCACTTATTGTATTACATTACGAATAAAAAGGACATATTTAGATCACACGCATCGATAAAAAAATAATTCATTAATGCGTATTAAAAATGGAAAACAATTATATGTGTAGCGTGTATATGTCACAGACAAAATATATGCACTTTATTAATCAACGTATACTATATGTATATATGTAGGAGAGAGTGGTCTAAATCGGATCTATTTGCAGTTTTTGCTCTCTATAAGACGTAAATAAAGTCCGATCGTAAAATCGAAGATGCCATTGGAAAGATCATTTAATTCCTTTTATTTTTATTTGAGACCATTTTGACGTATTTCTCACCTATGTTGAACTATAATGAAAAATGTACAAACGCTTTTTCCGGTCCGATTTGGAACTATTGGTTTTACTCCAAATCGGATCATCCCCTGGTTCAAATCGAACATTCCTATTTTTATGGACTTTTAGGTAGAATTTTAAAATATTTTAATATATTTTTGTCAGTATTGAGTAAAAACGATTTGACAGTCAAAGATAAAAATTTTATTCAGAAAAGAAAGTTACTGACAGTTTATATTATTAGAATTGAAATCAATAAAACTCAATTAATCTGCGTCTGATGACTCATGATATTTTACTGATTTAATTCCTTGGACCAGATCTGGTCGGCCGATCATCAGTACTACAACCAGGACTATATTATTTACTGTCTGATTTGGACACGGGTCCTTTCGAACTTTGGAACAAATTTTACAATAAACCGCAAAAGTGATCACAAAATGCTTGATATTTTTGAATTCTACACTCTTTAATTATTTTAAATCAATTATCTTTCAAATTTTTAACACCTTTTAAATAATGATTTACAAGGATTCCTTTTTTAAAAAAATTTTCACACAATAGCTGAAAATACATATTTGTGCCTATTCTATGAATATTATGACAGAGAACTATCAAACTGCTGTCACATGTTCGGTGTCTTACAAGGACTTTACATTATAAATAGTATGCAAATTTGCTTAACTGTGTTCACTTAAATTAAAAAGATCCTACTTGGAACACGCTCCGATTTAGACCACTTTCCCCTACTAATTTCAAATTTAATAAGTAAATATATTCATAAGCAATAAAATTTAAACTTTTGTTAGTAAATGTTTTCTGCCAGATTCGTTTGTTTTAGACAAAAATCAAATAAATATAATTTCATTGATTTTTTAGCTAACATGACTGAACTGAATAATTACTTGCATTTACATTGTCGGAAAGTTTCTATTAAATTTAATGCACTTTACATGTTCCAAACGGTTTATTGAAATTTATATGTTAATTTAACACACAAGATGAATATGGTATGTTAGAAAGGAACACAAATATTATTTGAGACAAACTACGGAAGCATATTTTTTTCAGTAAAATTAACATTTATATGTTAAATTAACATATATTTATTTATTCATGTACGTTTTAAAACATATTTTAATATAAAATACATATTATATTTATGTTATTTGTTAACTTATTCATAAATTGTTTTATTTTGATACTAAGAAATGTTAAATATATATTTAACATAAACTATTCAGGTAACATAATTACATTATATTTAATTAAATATGTTAAGTAATATATTAAATTAAATATGTTAAATAATAATATATTAAATTAAATATGTTAAATTGAATATGTACATACATAAAATTTGCAAAGACATTTGAAAAGTCTGTTATACCATATCACTGGTTACGATTGCCAGCGACAAAGTAATATTCTGAGAGGTAACTGTGACTTTCTGAAGAGACTTTAATAACTTTACTTCTTTCCATAGAGTGGCTTGCTAGTTTCAATTAGTATTCTGAAATATGCTTGTTCCGCGTGTGCACTACGCGTTCGTGGTTTCAACGTTCAAGATTGATTGCAAATAAACTCAACGTAGTTTGCAAAGTTTTCAAAGACACCGTGAATTTCAGATACTTACACGTGCATATTATACAAAATTAATTGTCTTTAATAAGCATGTTTATAATTAATTATTAGAAGTGCAGGAGAATATACTATCTAGAAATGATTAACGATAGGAAAATTTCTAATTATATATATACTGTGTTATTAACAAAGTGAAAACATAAACTAATAATAATAATAATAATAATAAATAATATTACGCTCCTCAATGTTATTCTACATTATATTTCAATGAAATTGATCTTACATTTCTATTCCGCTATTGAATTAATTCTTCTATACTTTCTTCTCATCTCTCTTTACAAATTACATTAAAGATTTTACGATTTTACACGCTATAGTTTATTATGTTATTGAAAAATAAAAACGTAAATTAATAATAATTGTAATAATAATGTAGTAATAATAAGTATAAATATAATATAGTAATAATACAGTAATAATATAGTAATAATAAATATAAATATAATAATAATAAATTACGATGTTACACACACACGTTATAATTTACTGTAGTATATTATTATTACGAGTTTAAGTTGTTACTTTGTTAATAACGTAGTAAATTAAACGTAATAATAAACTGTAATAATAATAATAATAAACACTACAATTTACTGTAGTAATAAACACATTTATATACAGCTTACTGTGTGTATGAATTATTATTATTATTATTATTAATTTATATTATTAATAACGCAGTAAACTGTAATGTGCAAGATCGTAAAATCTTCAATACTTGTAACGATGAGGAGGATAACAGAAGTATTGATTAAATCGCAGAACAGAAATGTAAAACCGGTACACATGCAATTGTATACAATGTATAATAACATTAAGAAACATAATGAGACATTATTATTCGAAGTCAGATCTATAATTCATAGAACGAACTTTTATTTCCGACAAGGAAATCGAGGAATAAGCTAAAGCGGAATATAATTTTTCGTTTCTCCTTGCCATTACTTTTCTATATACAATCGATGAAATATTCAGTCTTGCCTCGCGCGTCTCTCGTTCCATTTCCGAAGACTCGGCAGTCTCAACTGAATTCTCCAGCCTACGGGTGGTCCATTTATAATATAAGATTATCCTTACGGGACTATGAAGTGACAAGAAAGACAAATTCGAAAAGAACTGACATATTTCTTGAATCTTGATGCAGAAGGAAAAAGCATTTTGCTTTGTCGTGGCGTGTAAGGTTGAATCAATAAGGCGCTGTTGGCGTGCATAAGATAAAACCCGCGATATAACGGCGGATCGCATCTTGGGCATGATTTTCTGAGACTGGGTTCATCTAGTTCATTAATCTTTCGGAGTAGGTATTACCTATCCGGAGGTTCCTTCGTTAACATCAGGAAACGTTCACACATAGTCACCTATTTATGTACTGTATCTACCTCGCAATAGCGTCGTCGTTAAAATCATATCGAATCGTGTGATTGAAATATCGGTAAAGGTATTTCAGCACCTAATAGTTTCTAATCTCTGATAGTAAATATCGGAATTCCGATATATGAATTTATAAAGCACGATTAAGCTATATGAAAACGAATAAGTAAAGATAAAAATTTTTTAACATCATAACGCATCATTTGCACAAACAAGCGTAAAACAATCTAAAAACGATTATTTTTTTATTTATTCGTAAGATGTCTGCACATTTAAAGTTTTAAAAGAGTTTGGCGTTAACTGTGTTACTTTCCAAAAATAATATTATCGTTAGTTTTCTTTACACAAATTATCCTCGTCGCTGCATTTCGAACTGAAATACAAAACTGCATGTAGCAGACAGAGTTAAAACGCAGGATGAAATTAAAATATTATCATACGACGCCAGATTGCGCGTCGCTATGCAGTTGCTAGGGAAAGTAGAACGCGTAACTAAGGATCCGGGACGAACACATTTAGTAAAGCTGGAATAATTTGAATGTGAAGAAGGATGACTGCCTCGCCCCGAGCTTTATTTGTAACGACAGCAACGTTCACGGCCCACATATTTTAACTTCTATTACAAGTGTGCATGAAAAATGACATCTTTTTTTTTATCATTTTATAGACATTTCGTAATTTTTATATTGAATTCCGTCGTTTGTAGGTAACTTTGTTTAATTATCGATGCGTCAAAATTTTTTCTTTATTGAAAAAATCCATTACTTCTTTCGACAGGAATAAAAGTCGGATTGAGAAAAAAGATATATTGCATCAATTACTTAATTGATGGATAGCATTGTTACTGTCTTGGTTACTGGATATTTCATTTGAAACGTGGTAAATATCGATTGGATCTTTCGCACTAGTTTTTCTGTATTCATTCAATTAAAAACTCGGTCAAGCCTGTATTAACGGATTCTCGCGTTATCAGCTGCCCAGTAAAACCGAAGCGAACAATGGTACTTAAGATATAATTGTGAAATATGCAAGAGATACAAAACATAAAAGTAACCGTTTGTCGTTGACAGAAAATAATTCCAAATTAACTTCTACTTGTTTGAACAGAGCAATTAAAAATTGATTAATATATTCGGAAAAAAAACATCGGAATTAATATTCTACAGAAGACTTCATAAAATTTTATATCCTTCTTTTATTACAGGTTTTTCAACCGTGTAAAGATAATTAGTCAACATTCCTACCTTATTATAAATTATATTTAAAAAGATTTATTTATGTAATAAAAAATGCTTCACATAATATTTATATAAATAAGTTTTTAAAAATATAATTTACATTATTTATAATGTAAAATAAAGCGAGAGTGCTGAATATTATTACTTTTGGAAACGAATAAGAAAAGAAAGATATCGTAAAATTTTTATTTTAAGAGTTACGTGTCTTTCATATAATTTTTCTTGATTCTAAAAATATCGACATAATTTTGGAATTAATATCCTGAGCTTTTTCTCAAGTAAATAATGTGACGTGATAAGTTTCCTTAATTGATTGTGATAGATTTATGATAATCGTCTCAACGTATAAAACTGGATTTAAACTAATTGTAAGCGGGCGAACGCAAACACAAACACGAATGGACAAATTGCTTTAATGAGCGCGAGCGGTGCCCCGCGGCGGCAAGTTGTTTGTTCTTAAAACTCTTTCCGTTACGAAGTAATTAATAAATAATAGTTTACTATATCGTGGAAACGAATAAATGCAGTAAATGTGATTTTAAGATTTATTTAACGTTATAATATGAAATAATCTTCTTTGGTGTATATATAACAGACGTCTAATTAGTTTTTTATTATTACTTAATTATAAAAATTATGTTATCTTACCACAATCGTAATTTAGTGTCTCGTAAATGTCTTCCAGTAAATTATAGTTTTCCTCCTCTTCAACGTTACTTAAAAGTTTTTCTCTGAAAAATGAAACAATATATGATTTATTATTAAAAATCATACGTATTTAATCTTAATGTAGAAAGAAATTTACAAAAATACATTAATATTAATTATTAACAATAAAACTTGATTTAGATTTCTATAATGTGTTACATTTATTACATTAGTTTTTACAAATGCAGAATTTTTATAAAAATTTACATTAATTAGTACATTAAATAAATAGAAAAATTTAAATTAATAAGATGTTAATGAATAGAACCACTTTTGTGTGCTTGCATATCAGTATATATTCTCTCTTTCTCTCTCTCTCTCTCTCTCTCTCCTTTGTCTAATTAAATTTTAATTAAATGAATTATATGCGATGTAACTTTTTCTTTACTTTGATTTTAAACTACAAATGTTACTATACTAAATTAAATTCTTTCTAATTATATTACACAGATTTTCTTATTTAATATAATTATAATCATTAGATTTCTTTGACAATTTCATATAAAATATAATAAATATTATATTATATTTTATATTTTGGACAATAAAGATGTTACGTAGAGGTACGACTGTGTTTATTAGTATATGCAAAAAGTTTTCGAGTTTAATAAATTAAATGACCAACAATGTGAAACAGTTAATTTACAATATTAAAAATTGTTTCATGATAATATTTCATTCAATTTCTTTTACTTTTCCACCGACTATCTGCATAATATGCATAATAGAGAAAATATTTTTAATGAATGTACTTACAAAGACGATGTTGTGGACGTTGGAAGAGGTATTTCATGTTTATTTAATAGAGCTTCTAGTGCCACAGCCACCACTTCGTTCTACAATACAAATTAAGGTTTCAAAAATAATTACGAAAGGGCAAAATTAATCATTGAATTAAAATTAATTATTTCTCATTACGGTATTTTATGTCCAGTTAATTTTTATCAAAAACTAATAAAATATCTGAAATAATTAACATATTTGTAATGTAGATTCTTGACAAAATAGTGACATTTTATAAATAATATACAAAATTTTATTGAAAGAGATGTGATAAAATCTAATATTTAGCTCCGCTTGTTTGTTATAAAATCAAAACTATTTAGAACATATTACATTTAACAATATTTCAATGCAATATGTTCTACGCGTGGACACATGCTGCAAAAAAATTCATTCATGCAGAATACATAATTCAGTGCTGTATACTGTGGTAGTAATTTTGAAGTTTTATCGAATAACTTCGGTGGAGTTTGTACAAAGGTCTTTCTTTATAAAACGCATTTGAAAGATTAATATTCTCATGCACACAGGTCATGCATCAATGTAGCGAGACTAAATTATATGAAGTCCGATTTAACGACGTTACACGAGTGCGTGTGATTCGACATTCGTTGTGTAGCAATAATCCGATAGTTATTATGCGATGCCTACATTTTCGCTGTAAATTACGGCCTGTGTTTTACACCGAGAATTATGGCACCATTCGAAACGCTCGTATGGGCAATTCTTCTCAAGAGAATAGTGCTCGGGGCACTCATATGGGACATTACTTCAACCACATGACCTTCATTGCATAACGTTGTTAGAGGCAGAGTTATTCTCTAACTTAGTTCTCGTACGGATTCACACTAAATTACGATTAATATCATGTTAAATGGCAATTAATAGTGGCTAACTATTGTAGATGTATCCTAACTATTACACCTGGAAATTATGCGAAATAGGAAAATCATAGATTGTGGCTCCTATAAGGCTGTTTCAATATTTAACAAAGTTATATTACATATTGAGTACTGAAAGCTTTCATTTACTCCGTAATACTTTAGTATAACTACAATATAACGAATGATAAATTGCATAAGGTAAGATACGATATTTACAATATTCTTCGAGCTGTTTACTTATTATAATTATAATTAAATGCATTATATTTTTTAATCGTGTAACAAAACTCTTTTAGAATATCAGCAGAGATTGATAAATTGCTGAAAACTTTTGTATCTCTGGAAAACTGAGAATTTTACGTATCATCATATCATCTCTCTGTATTTATAAATGATACTATGAAACTTGATGTTGGTAAAAAGAAAGGGAGGTCTCTTTCATTTGAATATTCTGTTTCACGTATTCATTCGATACAATAACAATTTGTCAAAATGATATCTGACAAATGGCATTATCCACTAACATTGACAGATGATATCCATTTATATTGGCACATTACGAGAAATGGCATCTAAAGTAATCAATAACTTACGCAAGTAAAATCAATTTTGTTCAACAATTTTGTTGGATATACCGATATATTTACTAATTTGCAAAATTAAATATATGAAATATGTGTAACAGGATAAAATTTTCAAACTCTGAATAAAGCGATTATTAATGCAAATTGCTTATGACCCAAGATTATCATAACAAAAAAGTTTTGATGTAATCTATTAGAGCGTACAATTTTAATATAATCTATTACAGCATACAGTTAAGTCCTAAATGTTAGTTTAGCGGAACATGAATTATGTATAATACCAACGCTCATTAATAATTGATTATAATCTACATTGGGAATTAGATCAGGGATGATCTTGCGGAAAATCAGGATATAATAGGCTAATCTTCGTTGCGTATTATTAACATTTCTTGTTGTGCGTCATGAGAATTATAATAATACAAATTAAACATACTAGTACACAAAGAATAGGAGATTAGGATAATTACGTTATATTATTTTAGATGTTAACATATAGCGAACTATGTATTGTGGCGCTGTCGATTCCAAGCTCATTGTTTCCAGCCACGTTGAATTCACCGCATCTTAATTTTCAACTCGTCTCTGATGATAATGTAATACAAACGAACTGCTATAATGAAATTATGTACACAAAAAGGAGGAAAATAGGTGGTCTAATTAGTACTTCGCGTATAAGTAGTTAAATTACTTTCCAACTTTTCAGAGACAGTTGCCCTCTTAATAGAGAAAATATAAAATTTTATGAGTTATTACCCCGTACGATTAATATATCAAAAGACTAAGTCAAAGAATATATAATGGGACATTTGAATTCGATTATATATCAATTGACCTATTTGTATTGAAGCATGATTGCACAAGATAGCGTTTTCAAAAATATTTCTTCCCCCAAAAGCATTTACGGAAACTGTAAAAACATTTCGTAAATATATTTTTTATAGAAGACAAAAGAGAAAAATACAATAAAAATTTGGCAGTGCAAAATGTTGTTCAACTAACGCCTCAATAGTCACATTCCAATTGGAGCCAAAATCAATAGGAAGTCGCTCTAGAATGGCCGTGGAAGGTCATTCAAACTGTTTGTAGGAGGACAGTCATGCGAATTGACGTGTTTGTCAGTTTACGCAGTCGTAGGAAATATTAGGTTGGTTTATTATTAAAAATCACATCATCGCCAAATAATTTTGAACAATTTCTATTTGAAACTCAGTTGTATTCATTACTTTTGCAGTAAAATGATTAATGATTATTAATATTTTATATAATTACTTTCCCATGTAAAAAATATTTATCATATTATTTTATACTTTGTTATAATATGATTATCACAAAAAGAAAAGAAATTAAAAATAAATAATTTTTAATTATGACATCTCTGAATAATTATGTTATAATTGTATCCAGTGCTGAAAGAACTGCAGTATCATTGCTGGATGTCCTGAGTTAATATTTTTGTAGCACGGAAAGTCGGCCACCTATTATACCACGCTAGCTTCGAGAAATCAAAGTAAGTGCTTTGCAAGAGGTACTTAAGTGACTTAATACGTAGAGATCCCTTTTTATTTTTGCATTTCAAGTACTTTACAGTACTTATTACAGTACGCGATAGCGGCCGCAACGAGATTCTCATGCGAGATTCTACCTCTCTAGCACTAGTACAGCCAATATTTCTATTTTGTCGAGCACTTTCGCATGCTGGAAATATTCATAAAGATTTGTCGCATGAAAGAGAAAGGTAATAAATGATAGAAAACAAATTACTGACGGAGCGATATGTAAAAGCATATGTATCCGTGCGATGAAACAATACAAAGCCTTGAATTATAATGTCTAATTTATTTTATTTCTCATAAACGATTGTCTAATGTTTTTGCCGCGGGAAATATTGTAAATCGTAATATTAATTGCTTCATAAAGGGATAAATTATGCTTTATGCACTTGTTCACTTTTGACAAGGCGATATAAATTACGATGTCATGCACATATGTTTGCCACAACTATACGCACGCAAACTTCACAATTCTTCGGTAAAACGTCCGTATATATATATATATATATATAAATGTGTGTGTTTCAAGCGGAAATATTTCTTCGCGTTTAGAAAGTTCACAATCTACGCTTTAAGCAACTTCTGGCAAAATCACATTGATGTTGAAACTGCGGACATTTTGCTGCAGGCATATACGGTTGCACTTTCGTCACGATGCGTATCGACGCAATTCCACAAGTAGGAGGAAAACTTGATTTCCATCAATTTAACTAAGTAACGAAGTTTCTGTCGCGTCCATCCAATTCATCGAGTGAAATGGATGCCGGGTCGAACCGGTTGCCCGTCACCATAAAGCTTGTCTCTACCGACGTGTCATTCACGGTAACAATGATTAGTCGCGAGCGTTCCCTGAAATTCACGATACGAATGCAACGTATTTTTACAATTTTGTTTTTGCGTATTCATGCGGCGGGATATTGCCACGGGTTAAAGCAGAGTATATCAACCGAGAAGAACAATCCACCATATTGTCCCACTGTAATCTGCGAAATGTTAAACCATGTAATAGATACGGACCGTCTGTTGAATGGCATAGTTTAATTACTTTTGGCGGGGCGTACTGAATGTTCGTGCTACTGCAGATTGCTCGAATAACCTAGTTGTATTTGCCGTTAGCTAAGCTCATTTGTATAATATTATAGAGAAATAATCTTAATGTTACACCTTAACGTTCTTGTCGGTCATAATCCTAATTATTTAAAGAAATGTATCATATCTCTATGTATAAGTATGATATTCTTTTTCCTTTTCTATTCTAAAAATAAGCGCAGAATACTTTGTTATATTCGTTATATCATTAAATATTTTTCTTTGCGAAAGATAGTCTCTTGTTGTGAGGAACCCCAGCTCCTCGTAAAGCACTCTAGTTTGTTACTACAAAGCGCAAAGGGATGCTATATAGAGAAAATAGAATGACGAGAAAAAGGATTAATCTCGTGCACGTTCCTGACGTAAAACGTACCTAACGTTTCTTTAATGAAGACCCGACAGCTTGATAAAAACGAGTGCCACGTGGTTAAACTAAGATACACTGAATAGCTTTCCGTTTTGCGGAAATGACCGCGTAGTCTTATGAAGCTCGTGTTTTTAAACTCGAACGATGCGCGATATTTTTAGCAGCCGTTTTCAGCAAGAAAGGAATTCTTGAACACAATGTGCTGAACTAGTATATTTGAGAGTCGAAGGAAATACTGCAGACAGAGCAGACAATGCAGAGAATACACACATTTGTGAAATGATGAACAAAATTTTATTCTCTACAACATGCCAAAAAATTGCTGAAGAGGAACAATTGCATCAAAAGGATAGATGCAAGTTGGTAAACAAAATTACGACTCTTTGTTATAGTGCTTTACGAGGTACCGCGTCATTATAATACTAAGAGATGCGACGTCGAACATTATATTTTGCTAGTTTATCTATTCCATCTGACTTCTGGCCAACTTTGGGAAATGTTATAAGATTACGGTATTTCTCTGTTGCTTCTTGGCGCATGTTTTCCTCACGTCAAGCGAAATATCATATGCAACCCTCCAGAGATATGAAACTGTAATATCTGACTTTCGTATTTGTGTGCGTATCGAGTTAAACAGATACAACTTACATAGCGAACTTCTGAGTTTAATGAAACACTTCCTAAAGTACAAGAATAATCACAATAAGATAAATACAGAAGACATCAGACATAAAGAACCTGTATTGTAGTAATGAACAGTAGTCTTTGAATGGAGCGTTTTATTTACAAAAAGAAGAATCCTTTTCTTTGGAGATGCTGAGGAACCGTTTGTGTGTGTTAACATTGTTAAATATGTATGTAGATATATTAATATACTAACGTTAAATGTTCTATGAACTGTTTCCATTCCATGAAGCGCGCGCAAGCAAATAGAACTGCTGCAAATTCTATAAAAATAATGCAATAGATTTACTGTTTGCCCCCGTTGGGATTTTCAATATGAGGCAGACATTGCAACGATTTGATAAAAGTTGAATCTCTCCCTAGCGTAGCGCTTCAGTATTTATGTTCCGATAAAGATAAACACATGTGAGTCCGGCATATAAATTACTTAAAATATTCATCCGGTGTACAATAATGTTTACGTTCTCACTTTTTAACGGAGAAAATACAAACATATTTATTTCGTATGTGCAAAGTTTTGGTAAACTAGAAAATACAAGATTTCAGTTTTTTAAGCCTTAACTTAACAGATATGTTTATGAGAGAGAGAGAGAGAGAGAGAGAGAGAGAGAGAGAGAGAGAGAATGAAGAAGTTTTATTAAAATACATAATATAATATGACTCACATAAAAAATTAAATAAGAAAACATTACAAAGAACTATGAGCCAAATAAACAAATTTAATAAATAATTTACATTAACAACAAACGTTTCAATTCCTATTGAGTCATTATCAATGTTACATGTATAAATATCAGGTTTTATTAAATTTCCTACAAGAACATCTTTCTATAATTTTCAAGGTGCTACTGGAAATTTGATTGGATTTTACATTTCCACTTACGTTTATTTAAAATTATTCAAGAGAGAAAGAGATATACGGAAGAGTATCTACGACCATTTATCGATCTGGCATATTTCCCACCGTAATGGCCCCGAAAGCATCCAGAGCTAGTCCCTGGAAGAACTGCGCTTCTCGGAAGCATTCGTCCGTATACGAAGAACGTCGTGCAATGAGGATCATCTATCACACGAGTGGCCCGTCGTAAAAACGTATGGAGGGTAACACGCGTGTTATGCAAATCTATCAAATCGATCGCGGCATTTCCATAACATTGCGATAGCGTGGTAGACGGTAGCGTGGTGTACGGCGGAACTGCATTTACGACCCTTACGATTACCCAACGATGTTGGAAGTGCCGTTAGAAACGACGGGATGTATCGATCGCTCCTGAAGAGCGAATTTTACATTACAACGAACATGATTAAGTTCTGGTAAGCTGCAGTTCATTTAGAAAATGTTATCGTCATGAGTTATGTTTACAAACTTATATCAAATATATTATTAGGTGTACAAAAAAGTTCTGAGCTTTTTTTTGTAAAATTCAATCTTTATTCAAAAACAAACGAAAAAATATTAATCAGCGAAATATTCTCCGTTTGCATCAACGACCTTTTGCTATATTTCGGGTAGCTTGCGAATTCCTTGACGATAGACAAACGTATATTGTATCCAATGTAGGGAAGAATGGGGGAATTACAAACACGGGGTAAACACAAATGATATTATTGCAGCATATTAGAGTAGTGATAATTTCTTATTTCTCGTACCCAATAATAATCCGATATATGTTCATTGCCACACACAACACGTAAGTAGAAGGCTATTTAAGAAAAATATTACATGTTTTCTCGATATTTTTGCCGATATAAGCGAAAAAGTGGACTAACTGCTAATACCTGAGAAAAAAATTAAAGTCGCACTGTTAAATCTATAATCAAATTTAACTTAATGTGACATTATATAGTGTCAAATTGACACAATATAGTGTCAAACTTAATTATTGTTTTAGTAAAAAATAACGATATATTTAGTAGAAGCAGTGACGACTTACATTAGGTCAAATTTGACACAATAGATTGAACAGTGCGACAATTATTTATAAATTATAGAACCTTTATTCAAATATTTGGCTTTAAAACGCAATAATTAATATTCATATATCATTAAAATAATATGATAAATACAAATTACAATTTTAAATAAGAAACGAAATCCAACTGTCATTGTCCCTGCATACAGCGAGTAATTTCGAATCCCAAGGGCCTTGTTTTTTTGTTTAAAATTATTATAATTTATATTGATAATTATACAAATGTTAATTATTATAGTTTAAAACTAAGTAACTGAAGTATTTCTTTCAAATACAAATTTCTGCAACTGATAAATGGTAATAAGTTTTATTCAACTTTTCCTTTAGGTGGTCGCAGTTTTCTCATTCTCCTCTATATTAGTACCTAGTGATATTCAGAAGTATCACTGAATATCAGACACTAATTTCTCATAAGTGGACCGTATTATATTTCGTAATTCATAATAATACCTATGATTTCGCAGTGATTGTAGTAATATACTTGCACCACGTTACCCCGAATAATCTTCCGGAGATCGAAGCTTAAGCCACTGATTGAAAAATTGTACATTAATCTCTATTAAGTAATACCCGATAATTCCGACTAATGCCTCAAGCTTGCACGTGTAATTAAAATTTCCCAGCGCTTTATCTCAGTCCTCTTCCACGTGCATGCTAAATTTCAACTTGGTGTATGCGACAGGTAGTGGTACGCGTATGGACTTTCCTCTGTGCTTAAAGTTCTAAAGTGCTATGATACAACGTCAGTTATCGTAGCAATTACATTCATGCTTCTGTGAATTTATACGCAATATTTGCGTCGGATGTGCAACGGCTATTCGTAGGAAAGGGAAGGAAGTTCAGTGAAATATTAATATCACGCATCGGTTACGAGCGATATGATTCAACGTAGAAATATTGTGTTAAAAATATCCGCGCGCATCCGGCATTCGGGTGAAATTTAATAAAACGCAGGACATCACAAATCCGAATATATCCATTTCGCTTGTCATTCCCCGGGACGACGTTTATTAAATCGTAATTAATGTCTGCATCGATGATATTACGTTATTATTTTAGTAAATTTCCCGCGTGAGGTGAAACGCCGTTCAATCGACGCCCCGGTATCAACTCCCGATCTCTCGATTAACGCAAGCCGCATGATACCTACATCATAGTGCTTCTAACGCCGAACTGACGATCGAGGTACACCATTATTGGGTCAAGCACGATAAGTGAGTTACGTGCTACTGAAGTTTCTCGCGGACTGCAAACGGGTATTTCTCACGACACAGCTGGCATTTAAGAAGCCACCGTTAGAAATGGCTCGTTTAATACCGCCACTCACGGGATTAGGCGGGATAATCTATTTAATGCTCGTTTACGAGGAGCTCTTTTAGATGTACAAAGGAATTTCTCGATATTTCAATGTAAAAATTTCTTCGGCAAGCGGAGAAATAGTGGTTATACCGTACTTCTCCGGCGAAGTACCTCTTTTTCGTTGATTTCTTCATTGAACGGCATCGCATTTTTGCTCGTCTTACGTTCTTCTACGACGTTGAAAAAAAGAAAAAAGAATAATTGGCCTTGCGGAGATAGTCGAAAAGCAACTGCAGATACAATACCTTGATATCCCGCTCGTTAGATTAATTGCATATGGAATTTGCAATCCGCCTTTTTCACCATCGCGCTGCGTTGCGCGCAGGTATTGTGCTCGTAAAATTCAATTCCGATCCATTTTATAGTACTTTTTCCCTCTACACACACACACACACACACACACACACACACACACACACACACACACACACATAGATATATGTAGTTATTCGATACACCTACTTTTTTACGCGCTGTGTTAATTCCCCTCGTACTGATATAATGGTTCGTATATAGGATATATATGGATTTTATTTTTTAATGTTCGCGTCATGCCGAGCTGGTGAGAAGCCATCATAAAATATCGGCTCTTCGATGAAGAAACGCTCGCAATGACATCCATTATACTAGAAATATCTTGGAACGTCCTTGGAAAGATCTCTCCTTTCATTTGGAAAGATTAAAACGGAAGCTCATAGAAAGACATCGCATACTGCTAGGCTGCGTTTTACTGGGCTAATAACTCCTGACCCCTGCTCCGGATCTACAGCGTTTGTTCGCTTTAGAGTGCGTTTTCCATCGCACGATTCGTAACATTCGCTCCTCGTGGTTATTTATTCATACGCTTTAGTAAATAACCGCTTGCTATATCAGGCAATGTTTGAGATAAACGAAGGAATATTCGGCTGTGTGTACACGTTGCAAAGCAATCTCGTGTTCTCCACTCTCCTAGACTAATTGCTCTTGACCCTTTTAACTCGAAGCTGCGCGCCGAATACTCGTTTCTACGTCATTTCGAAATACGTGGCTTGTCGATTTTTTGAAAAAAAAAAAATCTGGGAAACATACAATTCCAAGGACTTACAATTACGGCGCAAACGAGAACGTTTAAAGATTTCTTCGGAACAACGAAATTATAAAAATTTTACGCGAACGTGCTTTTCACCGCGCCATCTCCGTATTACAAAATTTCAGCCTCATTTAGGAACGAAATCTGTACACGTTATTGATTTTCAGTAGTACCAGAATATCGCACAATTGCAAACGTTGAAATTGAAACTCCAACCATAACTACATTACAGCGAATTGGCAATCGGATTTTCAAATTGCAATTATAATTTTCAAATGGCCATATTTAATGGGTTACAGTGTACCCTGTTACGTCGAACTCAAAGAGAAGGATTTAATAGAATATCTAAACTATCACAGAAGAGAGATACGGAGACGTGCCGCCGTGCGCTGCATTGAAGACGAAAGTTTCAGTCATTGGAAATTTTCCGACGCACTTGTCAATTAGAAAGCGCGATATTAGAGACGTTTTATACAATATAGCGTCACATGAATTAAACGGAACTCGCGCTTCACGATCCATTGTCTCGCTTGAACTTCCATAAAAGTTCAATCAATAATGAAACCTCTGATTTCTTCCTTCGAATTTCCATCTCAGTAATATTTATCCAGGCGGTGCTAACCCAATATACGACGTTCCCAGAATTTCATTTATTCTAGACCTAGCATAAGATTTTCTCCAATTATATTTTATATAAGAGATAGCAATCAAAGAAAGGAGGAAGGCAAAAAAGTACTTCTCACTTTTATTGCGTTCATTTTAGTGCTCTCTTGCACTAGAAAAAAAGTTTGATTACACTAATTGGAATTTTGGTTGAAAATGGACAAATCAAATTTTTCTGATTGAATTTATTATAGGAATTCTAGTTGAAGTAACTGAATTCTGATTAAAATCTTCTGGTTTGTTCATTTTCAACCAGAAATTTTTTCTAGTACGGTTTTATCTATTTAAAACAAGAAAAGTAATTAATCATATTTGTTCAATAGTAGAGTTTGGAAAAACGAAGAATCCGTTTTTTCACGAAAAAGAGCCGTTTCTAGAAAGTTATAATATAACGATGTAATCAAACAAGTATTGTTTGAGACACATTCGATTTCATCCGTTAATATGAGCTTCGCGTCACGATCCATGCCTATTCTTGCGAGGAACTATTCATTTCCACTTCACTCGTCGTATATCGAATGCTGATAGTGGGCCATGTATATGGCTCAACACCTCTTGGATTTGCACGCGCCGATTATCACCCTAAGTGCCACGTTCTCGTCTTCCTTAATCTACTATCAATCGCCATTAACTCCCTGAAATATCAATGACATTTGCCAACTAGATACGATCATGCGAAGGGAATCGATCCAATGTAATTGAATAGCAGTGGAAAACACATCGAATTACTGCAATTTAATAATCAGAAGGCGGATACTATCTTGATGACGATACTTGTACGACCTAACCCAGCGGATGTATATTCTTTAAGATGTATCGGAAAAATATAATTTTTATCTCTTCGTGTAAAGAGAAAATATTTACCAACTGATATCGATTAGTTTTGTGTTAAGAAGTTGTTATTTATGACTATCGAAGATGGCTTTAACGAAAGCACTAAGGCTCTGTATCTGTAATAAACATCAATAACATGTTTCATATCTTCTCAAGTTGCTTATTGCGTAATTTATCATGTAAGTTCTAAAGCTATGAGAAAAGGAACGTGAAAGCATTATGAAAGAAGTACATATTAGCGGTAGAGACAAGACTTTCCATGCCAAGTTTAATGCAAAAAGCTTTAGTAAGAAGCTCTATACCTTCGCAAGACAAGGTTTGAAAACATTGGCCGTTCGCGTGAGTCGCTAACGTGGTTTGCTTCCGCGCGGAGGAGGAACTTGGAAACTCCCGCTTTCTCTAACAACGACGGCAGGAAACTTTTCGTTGGGATTTATTACATATTTCTGACCCAGTTCTCAATGAAAAACTGTCCCGATTCCCATGGTGATTTCTGTAGCCGCGAGCGCATTATCGTATGGAAAGTTTGGTAGTGGTTTCTATACAACTGGAAGAGAATGTGGGAGTTTGTGCAGTATTGTGAATAATAATTAAACAAAAACACATGTTATTACCAATGTATGTGACTCGGTAAAAGGGCAACAAAAGTAATTTTACTGGGCTATTAAGCAACGCGAATTATTAGAGTATATTATTTATGACTCGTATATAATTTATTTCGCGTTCTTTAGAACGCAACCAATTAAATTTTAAGACAAACATCAATTTATTCGTCCCATTTAGGACAAATTTAGATCGATATGATAAATATAAATTCGAGCATTCGACGCGTAAATTATTGCACGTCAAAACGACCCCAATTTGGCGTTTCGTTTATCACGATCGTCGCCGTCTTTTGAAAACGGAACTCGGTCGTACTTCAAATCCGCGGTTATACCGGGTTTAAAGCCGACAAGAGTAAAGAAGGAAATTCACAAACAGAGGCGAGTGTACATAGACGACAAAGTAGAATAAAACCTCGGGCGAACTGAACCAATTGCGTGTTACCGCCTGCACTGATCCGACTTGAACTCATTGAAAGAAAAGCCGTATAAGAGCCAACTGATCCTTCGCGCGTTAAAATTGTTTCTTACGCGGTATTTCTCCAGATCTCCATTTTCATCTAAAAGCTTGGAATAAGGCATGCAACATCTATTTGTACCTTTTACTACCACGTCAATGAGATATTAAGACGCTAAAAAGGTGCATGCTGAACAGTGATAAAGCACGCTGCGATGAGAGACGAAGTAAGGATAGTGGTATACGACAATAGCGAAAGCTGAAGGAATAAAATCATCGTTTATTTAATACCGAAGGGTTAGTCAAGAGGGTCACCGCGGCTCTTAGGTGCTTCAGATTAAGTGTCTGTGTGTTCTCAAGGTCGTCACCGTCTTCTCCTAAAAGCGACGATGTTATTTGAACCGATGATTGTCGCAGGACATCAATGTCCCGTTCGTCCTGCCGGATCCTCGTGATCCTGCGATGGTCCCCTTCCCTGCTGCTATCATCTCTGTTAGTTAGTTTGAAGCGTCTGCTAGAGAATGGACATGCCATTTTGCAAATTGGTCGCTCTATTGTAGTCCAAGGGATCACCCACAGATTATCAACGTGAGATGTGAACACGCGGTGTTAATTGATGAGGGACATGCCGCGCGCTCGTTGTATTTATCGACGATCAGCTGGTGGCTGTTTGAAGCTCTGTGTACCCTCTCACTGCACTCTCCAGCAAATTTTCTATAAACGTGATAGTCTTTTACGAGACCGTTCGAGACCTAAATGTCATATCGATATTCTAAGCAGCGCGCAAACACGTGAGACCGATCCGAAAAATCGTAATTAACATCGCCTTCGTCGTTGTCTTCCCGATCGTCGCCGTATCGGCGCTGATACCGATATCAATGATAACTGTCGAGGAGCCTGTCATCCTCGATCGCCTGATTATTTACCGCACGTTGTGGAGGGAAGCCACTCGTCATCGCAACGCGCTACTGGAGCACGTTTATCCGATGTTGTCTACGGCCAGCGTCGGGCCGGATGCGATGCACGCGATTGCATATTAACTAGCGTCGCCCTTTAAAATTTGCTTCGCCAAAATTTAGATCATTTTCTCTTCACCGTGATTTTGCTGAGCCGTTTTCGCTATGTAGTCTCTTATTTCTTACCCTTTATTTGCAATTCCGCTTCCTAGAGGCGCCGAAAGAGCGATCCAGTCGCGCGAGACAACCGTAATTCGCGCGCGGATGTACCCTGCCAGGGACGCGGTGGATCGTCAACGGGTACACGGATACATGGTGAACGACGTAACGGCTACATACGTTGCCGTGCCAGAGCGCGTAGCGCCATACTGCTCGCGGATTGACCGAGGCGCAACGAGCAACGCTCCGAGGCGGTGGAGAGGAGAGGAGAGCGACGAGAAAGGCACCCGAGCGAGGGTGAGTCGACGGCGTTAGGGGATGCGCGGAGGGTGGAGGCGCCACGATGGAGGGCACCGGAGACGCCTGCGCGTGTTTTCCAGCCTCCCTCTCAAACTATCACGCTTTCTGTCCTCTCTGCTCGCAGGTCGTAGAGAAGAAAACCTATATACCTGCCTGACCTGCTTGCCTCGCTTGCTTTGCTTGTTTACTTACCTCACCTGGTTGACCTGCCTTGTAGTTATCCGCTGATATATATTTTCCTGGGAATTTCAAAAAATTTAATATACATCTCATTATTCATTATTAACTTATGTAATTTGGCCGCAATAGCGGTATATGTAGCTGACAGATGAAAACCGAGCAGTAAGCATCCTCATTTATTTTAGGAATTTATTGAACATCAAATACATTTGTAATTAGATTAATAGGACAGCATTGCACGCGCGAAGTGCAAATTGTAATTTGCAAATTTATTAAAATATACCAAAGCGACGGATAAATTTAACGATAATCTAATTTAGTAAAATATTAGCGATAATCTAATTCAGTTAAATATTGAAAAGAAAATCGGTGTCATATAAAAAAAAGTACAATTATTATGGAAAAACTGTTCGTTATCATGAGTAGATATATATATATGTTGTCAATTTTATATCATTTAATATTTAAATTATCTTATTTATTGTGCATCTCAGAATTTTATAATTCTTATTTCTTCCATAATAAAGATCGTGATGTTGTTATCTTGAGATCTCTTGAGATAGCCTCTTAAGTTGCAAACATTATGCATTCACGTCAGGCGACGTTTACTGCACAACTTCCAGTGACATTATTGTAATTATAATACGTTCACAATAGATAATTATTGTACATCTAGATATAGTTACTATATTATCAAAGTATTTTCTTACAGATTTTGTATAATCGCGAACAAGTTTCTTGAAAATTTTTATTAATATCTTCTTAAATCACACGTCTATAATAATAATGCTTGTATTCTGCCAAAGGAACAAAACAAAAATTAACTCATCTTGATTATCGCAAAGATTTATACAACATCTAAATAGTAGACACACGATCTGGATGTCAGAAAGTGATACACTACGAAATTAAAGCGGCTAACATCTTCCAAGTTAATAGCATATCTTTCTTTCGCGGAGTAGGAAGAGATATTTGAAGTAGATCCTATTACTCTTTTATATACTTCTGTACTTACTATGCTGTTTTCTTCCACACTGTTTTATATTATTACGGACCAATTCTTCTCTGTAGACAATTGTTTTCAATTTTTTAACATAGCCACTTAAATGTTATATCCTTCGAAATGCTTCAATTGCTTAAACGCCATATTAAAAATTTGATAACATCGATAACCGATAATTATTTATGTAATTTTATTTTATCCTCTTTGAAATGTCCCCTCAATTATGTTCATGATAAAGTGCTAAAACGGGATTGCACGATGTCAACAAGCGGAGTGTATAAAGGACATGGGAATGGATGAGTTTGGTAACGAAATTTGTTCAGCACTTTTCTGCCTCATGTCTATACCACAAGCGATAGGGTAAGGTGTTCATCTCGATGTTCGACAATTTGACGCGATCGATGTGTACCATTATCACGAGGAACATTGCTTGGCGCCGCAGCTGAATGTCAGTGGTCTATCTAAGAGGGAGTCGGTTGGCCCGGTCATTGCTCAAGAGATTCCCGACGAAAACGCGCCGTAAATTACGATCGCTCTAGGGATCTGTGTAAATATCGGCTGAAAGAGAAAAAGCCAAAGACATATTACACGAATGTTTACGGCATCGGTAGAACATTGTTATTTTAAAAAAATGTTTAATACGCAACCTCCCTTTGCGACAATGTTTTTTTCTAATATATAAGCATCGATACGTTACGCTGTTGAGAAAATAATCACCCGATTGTGATAAAATGGGGGCAATAAGGATATAAATATCTCTTAGGAGCGGCACATATCGGACTTTGCAGAATTAGCACATTAAATCGACGATTCGTGCTTCGTTCAGATTTCTCAAATTATTCAGATAAGTAAGATTATATACCTTTTCTGTCTGTTGCCTTTATTGTTTGCGTCTTTTATCATTTAATGAATTAAGAGCTAAATCGTCATCGCCGCAATGACGCGTAATGGATAGCGTAATGTTGCACGCCATTAGGAAAGCCATAGACTTTTGTAGACACTTATTATTACATTTTATTTTATAACTTTAGGATTATATCATTTATTAGCTGCAATGATGGCACAATTAAAAAACGAAGTTTTCCAAAAAATAAATTTTAATATTTTGAATTATAAAAATTTCAGTACCTATTAAATTTCATATTAATTTTAAAATATAATTTTGGTGTAATAACTGATTATATAGGAATAAAAGTATGTTTTTTTTAATATGTTCTTTTTTAAATATGTTCTTTCCCTTTTTCTTTATATTTTCGCTTTTTTTTGTAAACAACTAAAAAAATGACAATTTACAAATATTATTATAACAAACATAAGTGATATCTCGCTATACACAAAATATATATACTATAAATAATAACGATTTTTTTCGTATGTTTGTATTTATTTACTTTCAAATGAAACTGTTTCCGAACAGTTATAGTTACTGTTTTGCAGTTATAGTTAATTCGTTATAATACACATATTTATATTATACATAACTATATCATGGGTATGCTCAGATTATAAATGTAATTAATTAAACAGACGCCAAAATATCACATGAGTTTGTAAACATGCATATATAATATTAATGCATCGGCTGGGCAAACATAAAATGCATTCCATTAACTGCCACTGACAACTGATCCGAGCGTGGTCAAAGGAACGTGTAACATATCGCTATTTGAAATCGAATTACATCATAACCATTAGTGACTAAAATTATATTTTTGGCAGCGCATCGAAATGCTACGAACGCGATTTGTGAAAGTGTTTTCCATTTACCAGATTAAATCCACTCGCCAGATGTGAAATTTGACTACAGTCTCATGGTTTTCCACTTATGATAAATTTATTCACCGTAAAGACTACATTTTTACTTGCTGAGTTTGCGCTTATGATATCGCATCGATCTCATGCTCGTTTCTTGCATATAATTTTAGAACAATTTACATGTATCTCGCACACGATTGTGAGAAGTCTTCATTCGTTTAAAATGTGCCCTATTTCGGAAACAAACCTATAACATTTATGAGATAGGTCAATATTTACATAATTCTATTTTTTTATATAATATAAAATGTAATTTATGTGATCTTTAATATGAACTTAAAAATTTCGCGTAATTTATTTAAAAAATATATATCTTTATTTTTATATCTTTACTTTTAATGCTTTTGTTTCATTAAATATTTATGTATTACACATAGGCTTAATTTTTTTATTTAAACTCACGAAAATATCTATATATAATTCAAACACAATGCAATCATGGTCCACTAAGTTTTTGTACTTTCTTTTGAACACGAGACTTTTAGCTTATCTTCAGCTAAGATACTTCGTATATAACCACTGAGTTAGTAATACTTATCCGAGCTTACTAACTACTCTTATTTGTCTTTTAAGGAAAAGAAAATTTATTTCATTTTTCTACGTTTTAGCGTTATTTAGCGTATATTCTCTTTTTCAATTTTAACAAATTGTATGATTTATTGCCTTGACATAGGTTGTAAAAAAAGCTTTTGCAGATAATAATAGAGATTAAAATGCTTGATTACACAGCGTTATAACTATTTATAAATGTTTTTACATACACATGTATGTACACACATATTATATATATATATATATATACGTACTTATAAATATAATTCTTGACAGTTCCTGGCGAGATACCAAAACTTTCAGAATCACGATGTAATAATAAGTCTTTATAATACTGTAGCTATCATGACCGGAACTGCATTTTAGAGAAGATAAATAGAAAGTTCTAATGGATAGATTTGTAAACAAATTAAATAGTTTGTTGGAAATATTTACTCTGTTTACAGAAAAAAGAAGTGTACGTGTGTTAGTAACAAAAGCTCACATCAGCATAGAAATTACCCTAAGGAGGGACTCATAAAACTACCGTCGTGTGATCAATAACTGTCGGTGATCAATAACTTACGCGAGCGTTGACGGCGAGATTATCAGGACACGTCGTTACTGCGACGACAGAGGTGTGACTTTTTATTAGCAATCTGAGTTCATATATCTGTTATGTCTCAATTTTTTCTTTATGAAAAAAGGCAAAAATATTTTTGAAAATTAATGTAAAATTACAGAACAAAAAATAAGTAATTTATAATCTAACGTTGCTGCATAATGCACAATGCTGGGTCGTATAATCAATTTACATAGTGTATAGAAAAATGCGAGCCATTTGTTGAAAAATTAGCCGCCGTCAATATCAATCACCAACTATAGTCGGTTACAAATTGCCATGACCTCACTGACAAGTGAGTTCGCGGAAGAAATACTCCATGTAATGGTTTGCCGTATATATTTTCTACCTCTTCAGAATTTCATGAAACAGCTTTCCGGAAAATAGCCGGGTTATTTTGTATTCTTGTCGCATCGAGACTGGTTACTGCTGTATATCAAAGAAGATTTGATACTCGGTGCCCGAGTAAAATTCTGTGCAAATGTGAATGATATTTTTACGAAAGCTGATTGTCCCCCTCATTTGTTTCTCAGAAAAAAAATTGATGGGATTTAAGGGGATTAAGGAGAGCCTAAAGCCATCTGTATTACCGACTAAATCGTAATTTTTGTATAACAATTTTTTTTTCTCTTCTACAAATTCGAAAATCCTTTTCCAAGATTAAAGTATACGCATTAATACGCATTAACATGTCTGTGAGGTGAAGTTTATGCCGAGAACGACAAAAAATTTTTCTTAAGATTTCAATTTAGAAATTTTTTGTCATTCTCGGCATAAACTCCAAAATCCACTTAAGCTTGTAGACATTGGAGAACACATTGGAGACCGAGAATTGCGAATTAGAGATTGGAATTCGACCAATCAGATAATTTTCATTTTAATCGGTTCTGATTGGTTGAATTTTAATTTTCAATTTACAATTTTCAATCTTTAGTGTGACATGGGCTTTAGCCAACATCAATATAATTGAAAATAATCTTATTAATTCAATCTCAGTAAACACCAATTAACAATAACATAACATCGATGTTATAATTTCATACTCTCAACAGTGTACACGTACAGCGCATGTGTTATATTACATTTATATTGTTGACTATGAAATTATAATTTATAACATTGATATTATATTACTGTTAATGTTGGGTTTACTGGGATAACAGAAATAAATATGTCCTACTTTTGTTTTAATAAAATATTATTAGTTTCGTTAATATACTATCAATGTGAATTAACAAAATTATTTTCAATTAGACTGCTATAATACTGTTAATAAAATATTTTTCTTTCTATATATCTACAATTCTTTTATATTACAATTGTATCAATTATTGTAGAATAAATCGCGTGCTTTGAAAATAGATAAATATTTACAAAATTGTGTGTACGTATTATAAATTATTATTATCTGCAGAGTGATAATAATTCATAATACGTATACAATTTTGTAAATATTTATCTAGCATTTAGTTGGAAGTAAATGGTTACATTTTCCTTTTTTAATTTCGGTGGTCATTTAACTGATTAGGATAGGTATTGAGACCTGTTAATTTTATTTGAATCTTTGTACAAGCTGATTTATGAGTATTAAAATTTAATGCGCTAAGCATTAAAGAAAAAGTGTTTTTTATCGAGTGTTTCTATAGTAAGGCAAAAACGTATCGTATATTGATATGTATAGATTCCGATAATATGGATATAAAAATAAATATGGATATAAAAAAGCTTCTAACGAATGTTTACTCAGAACCCGGTAAAAAATTTTCATATAAGAATATATATAAAACAAATGTATATAACTTTATACCAAATGTCCATATATGTCTATATTTCATATATAATTTCATACATAAAATATAATATTGTTATATTTATTTTTATATGTTCTGATTTAAAAAATTTTTTAACAGGAAGGCATGCTTCTTTCCTAGAATTGCGCTATAACCTAATCTCATCTACACATTGTGCTGATGATCTGAGATTTTACTTACTTTTCAACATTTTTTCATAGGATTATTTATAATTTTATTATGTACGGCATTTTGAGTAATCACAGATGATTTATTTGGCCTCGTATCGTTGCAATAGATGAAACAATTAATAACATTATAGCATTTACTTAATATTGTTTACGTCAAAGTATATTTCGAAGCAAATCTAAATTCCTCCATTCGAAAAACTGCTCAAATTCTAAATTTAAATTGAGAAATGATAACAAAATTTGACAAATTTTCGCTACTAAATGGCGTTTTATTCAATATTGGTTACGAAGTAATGATCATTTACTTTCAACTAAATTCTAATTTTCACTTTGTATCTTTTTTATATTTCAGAATTTCCATATGATAGAAGGGAGAGATATTGATGACACTCGTTGTTCATATCTCTTTATTAGGGTACACCTCTACATATTTTACGCGTTAAAGTTACTATAGGCTCTTCATTGTCTCGGAGATTTTATAGCTCGATAAGAATGAAACAAAGCATTTCACACTCCCCTTTATTTCCTCTTTTTTAACTTGCTTCATGCGCATGCATTTGATGGCTTTCTTCAAGGCATGATATACTATTTTCTAGAATTGTTTTCGCGCAGACACACAC
This sequence comes from Mycetomoellerius zeteki, assembly GCF_001594055.1. NCBI lineage: Eukaryota > Metazoa > Arthropoda > Insecta > Hymenoptera > Formicidae > Mycetomoellerius > Mycetomoellerius zeteki. The sequence continues at coordinate 336,125 of NW_017255996.1, forward strand.
ACAGACACAATCAAACCCTAGCGACATGAATCAACGTGTAGGACACATGTCTTTTACGTTCTTTCTTTATATTACAGTCGCGTAGAATTTATATTGCACACATAAATAAAATTCTGTTATGTATTCTACCAAATTATTTAACTGTAGAAACTTTATTTTATTACTAAAAGTTGTGAAAATCATACACTTTTCTACGTGCGCAACATTTATTTTGGAAATTACATTTATTTACCGTTTTTAAAATGTTGCAAGAGTGTTTTCTTCCTTCGCATCACTTGCAGCCAAGAATTTTTCTTCGAACTGGTATTTGAATTGAGCGAAATGCATTGATTAAATGTATATAGATGCAATGGCAAATATGTAGAAATAGGCAGCTTTCGATGATTTTATTTATCTTTCTCAGGTGCTGTAACTAGAGCAAGCTACATGTCGTATGGATACGCAATGTAACTACATTAAATGTTATTCTAAAAACCTCTCTAGACAAGAAATATTATTCTAATATAAATCTTTAGACAATAAATATATTTACAAATGTTTATTATACATAACACATGTACGGTGACATAGTTTACCCAAGTCGAAATTTTGCTCCTACTTTGAACCTTAGTTTTAGGACATATGTAGACTCTAGAGATTTATGATAAGTTCTAATCTAATAAATTAAACTCTTAATGTTGAGCCTGTAAATGGCAGTTATTGGAAAATTCTCTATTTTAGATTCAAAAGAAGTTTTCTAAATAGAGGTTGTGAATTAAGTAATATTAAATGAGGTCCTATTTGATTGTTTAAGTATCAAAACAGGTTTATAAGGTTTAATTAAGGTTGAAAGAGATTTAAAGTACGACTAAAATTTCGACTAATTCACACGTCAGATTTATAAGTATGTATTTATAGGTATGTTATAATGTGATTAAGTATTTCCGCCGCAGGAAAACAAGATATCGTTCTGCAAATATCGTTTCCAATTTTGTTGTGAATTTTTCAGTACGTTTATTCTCCGAATGGATAAATACATGGATTCCTCTTGAATCTCCAGTTTTTCAGGGCAGAAACGGGGTCATTTTATCGAAATTTCAAGACCGCTTTCAATCGATTTACTTGTACTTTCGATTTCAGTCTTGCGCACTCTGTGCAAAAAATCCTACTTTAATTGAAGTGTTCTTAATGGGTACTCTTCGTATAGCAGTCGAATCGTGCGATTCACGAGCGCAAAAACGATGTAAGTCGACATTAATCTTCGCCCTCTGGCAAGACTGTAGAAAAGAGGGAAATTGATGGTTGCAAGGGGATGTCGCTCTGCGAACATCATTGCGCTCTTCGCCCGAAATGCCGTTTCATTATAAAAATTGATAGAATGGAATTTCTGCCACCATCGACCTCCAACAGGATGTCAGCGATATAAAATCGATAATTCAGGTCATCAGAAGGCATCCGGTGACGTCAGTTATCTATGTTATGCCCACCATTACACGAGCTTTGGGTGGTATAGGCATTTCTCGATCTCCATCGGCAGAAGGAAGGCCCGGTCATCGATATTCGACACGTGACGGTATTTTTAATTAAGTCCAGAGTGCTATTGATCATCTCGCCGAGGTCGACCGAAGAATCTACGTGAAAATCATTGATTAACTACTTTCGGATATGGGAGAACGGCTGAAAGTGATAGATTAATTAACTGTCGTGTATATGAAATTACCCAAAAGTTTATATTTCGAAATTGAAATACTTTTCGATACTGTCACATATTCTTGCAAAGTTTACGTAAGTAGTAAACTATGGAAAGTGTGTGTCATTACGTTAAATTTTATTTTAATAGAAATCTCTTTAGACACAAAATTTTGTTCTAATATAAAACTATAGATATTAAATATTTATAAATATTTATTAAAATACTACGAAATAATAAACATTTATAAAATATTTATAAATAAACTGCACATATACAGAGAAGACATTGCACACGTCAGATTTATAACATTATGCGTTTTTCAGATAATAATGTGATGAAGCGTTTCCGTCGTAGGAATTCGTAATAATGAGATATACCATTCTAGAAATATTGTTCTCATGTCTACTATGTCGTTAATTTTTCAATAAGCTCATTCTCTAAATAGACCGTGCAAGTAATGAAGTTTTAATCCAAAGAACTATCGCGAGAGAGATAATAAAGTCGTGTGTCTAGGAGTGTTTATTTATATAACGTGCACTTAAGAGGGCGGTAGATAAATTTATAAGGCGCCTGAATGAGTAGTCGGTGGCAAAATATCAGGTGTTACCTTCACTGTCATGAGAGCCTATTTCAACGCGATTTATACCGCAGCCCGCAGGCGTGGGTGGTTCAATAATTATTCAAGTTTCTCGAGTGTTATTTTCTTATTTCTGTTGACATACTAATAATTTAATAAGTAAACACTTGCATTAATTTGCAATTGTAGTACTACCCATATACCTATACTATTTCTTATTGTTATTTTTATTTAAAGCTACATTTTCAATAAAAAAGCGATTATTAAATATTGGTATATACTTTTCCTAATTTTACTCGACAGAATCATTTATTAATTCTGAAAGAAATACACAGTTAACAAATTTATTTCGTGTAATAAATTTTGTGCAATAAATTTTTATAACTGCACTGCTTATGCAAGTTTTATCAATCTCTTTATAAAGATAAATGTTATAAGTTTGAAATTAACTCTAGGCTAATCTTACCTGATAGAATTTTATTATAATTAGTATTTTATAAACTAAAGAATATAGAGTTAACAAATTTATTTTTTGCAATAAATTTTTATGCTTAAGTATATCGTTTATGCAGGTTTTCTAAGTTCTTTTCTAAAAACAAATGTTATAAATTTGAAATTAATAGAAGCTAAAATCTTAGCTCTGATGTAACAAATGTTATAAGTTAGAAATCAATAGATAGGAGCTAATCTTAGCTGATAAGATTGTGTTATAATTAGTATAGTTCATAACATTACATATTTCCAAAATGTATGACGCTGTTATTCTTAGAGTCATAACGACTGGCTCCGAATCAATTCTCCAGCACCCGCAGATTCCCCTATCACTCGTGAATCACTCCAAACCATTTAATCTTGATGGCCGATAACCATGCGTTTCATTTGATGGTCGATACGATTGGCTCTCTCGGATGCGACGCAATTCATGAAATTGGAAGCCATGCATCTCCATCCTCTTATCGCGTATTGCTCTTACATTTTTTAAACCAAATGTCATTAATAATTTCAACGCGGTTTCAAATAAATGCTCCGTGTCAATCGAATATTTTTCTTTTTTTTATAATTTCTGAACATAACTCCGCTCTTTTATTGATTGCATTTTATCATGACGTATTCATCGGTAGAAATTTTTACTTTTATCTTTGAGCTCTCGTACATCACATGCTACACACTAGAATGATACGATTGGCAGCGAATCAATAAGAACGAAGATGAACGATGTTTTCATCGTATTTCTGGAAAATTGAGTACTAAGGAGAGAGAGAGAGAGAGGTGGAACCATTTTCGTTTTACACAATGGGAACGAGGTCGCTGCAACTCCCTTAGGAATGCCATGTACGCCGTGGTGATAAAAGCATTCCGCCAAGTGCGACGATAGATACGGAAATAGGTATCTATAATATTGCATGTCTTTTTTGTTAGAAACGATAATGAAATAATAGACAAACACCATTTCGAGTTCTCGCGCCATTTATATTTATATGATTTTTATTCAAGAGAGCGCTTTCTCTTTCTATCAATTACTAACCAATTCACACTTTATTGATTAATACTTGATGGCTGCTACTGCTGTTGTATGCTTCAATAAATATATTTATATCCATGCTTGCAGATATAATATTGCGTTTAAAATTAAAGTTAACTTGCTCATCTTTTTCGTTTTTTCTTTCATTTACGAGGAACACTAATATTATTGTGACTAAGCGTTTTTAAATTGTCATATTACACCTTCCTACCATACATATTTTATAATTTATGACATTATTCAGCATAGCGTTTAATAAAATGGGGTCACTTTAAATAATTAATGCCGAAGATACCAGATCTTATACAATTCCTACGAAAAATTTCCGTCTTAAGAATTTTGCCAGGTTGGAACTTTAAAACATGGAGTTCGTTCAGTTCTTAAAGTACTTTCACGAGAACTTTTTTCAATTTTTTCTATTGCGTATACTTAAATTTTCACCATTTCAACTTGGAGATTTTCTTATTAATGTTTATTAAAGTTAAAGAACAAAACTCGATACAATTATTATTAGCGATAAAGCTATCATAATTCAGAAGATTTGCGCAAAAAAATATATACTTTTATTTCTAAAAGAAGGAAAAATGTATTAGATTTAATTTTGCTGATTAATACTTTTATTAAAGATAATTATTGTAATTTAATTATTTTTCTGAAATAACAAAGTTGCTATCTTATTTTATTGTCTTAACTAATTTAGCAATGTATCCTGCGATTTATTCTCTCCGATAAACATTTTGTAATGAATTTTTCTACAGTGTTATTTATAATGTAAATTAATGACATCAAAGTGGAATTATGCGTAATCTACATGTCCAATTTAAAGCAGATTTAATTGACGAGACGTGATTTATATCATCGTAATTAGATTCATTGGCCATATTAAATAAATTTTCCAAAGGTAGAATATTTGTATAATATTCAACACAACGTTATTGAAACAGTATAAAATTGGGATCATAATTTGATCATCGAAATTATTTTTATGCAGTGCTTGCATGATAGAATAAATTTCACTTCGTTATTATGTTATTAATTGTTATTTAAACCAAACGTTGTTGTTAATCTAGTCTAAAGTCAGTAGCTTGTAATTGTTGTATATGTAATATGGTAAATTAAATAATAAATGCTTGGTTTTTGCATTTATCCTCAAATGCCATCAGGTCATCAAATATCATCATGAATGCACATAAATTTCACATCGATCTTTTCAGTGTTAGAAAAAGGAATCGACTGAAGAAATCGCTCGTTACTAGGAGAGGCAAAGGATGCGTAAGAACACCTATGTTGCAGTTTGAAACTTCCTAAACGACATTCCCCGACATTCATGGCACCGAGAGGTTGCATTTCATTACAGCCTCAACTCGCTCGTACAAAAAGCGTTTACATTTATTTTCTCGTTGAGTCGGCCGAAAACTGCAGACCGTAGAAATAAATAACGGTCCCTACGGTCGTGTGAAAGAAATTATGGTACGCGAGCGGCTAAGTCGTTCTCGAGCTGACAGAAGTCGTTCCCGTTCGCTAATCTCACGAAGGTCTTATAAGTATTCATTCGCGAAGTTATAATGCCGTCGGCACCACTCCACCATGCCGTAGCAAAGCGGATTGGGAGAACCGAAGGGTGGTGTGCAGCTCATTCGAGGGCGGCTCGTGCAAGAGGAGCACAACTAGGTGGTATCTAGGTGGCGCAGCCGCGACAACTGGAAAATCGATACCCCATCGTGTGCCGGCGAACGAAACAGGCCGTCTTCCAGTACGCGGCTCGTGCGCACGAGGTAAACACGGCGATCACAATCGGATCGACAATCGGAATGGAGTGACGTGTGAAAAGTGAGGTCAGCCGATTGCCTCCAGTCCGATTGTCAGAGCCAGCATCATGGTACGCTTCCGTACGGAAGATGACTCGATGACTCAATAACTGCGCGCGACATCGACGGGTGCTGATGATTGCGCTACCGATTGCAGCTCGGAGCGAACTGTGATAACCCGTGAGGGTTTGTTCCGATCACACGTTGAAGTCTGTCAGCACCTGTGCGACGTCAAAGGCGTGCGTTCATTCCCTGATTATAATTACAATTATATCATTTCTCTCCTTGTATGTGCAGTACGGTTTTGTGAATTACGCCCTCGAGCTCCTGGTCGTGAAGACCTTCGGCAATGAGACATGGGAGACAATAAAGTAGGTAAAAAATAGATCATCTTCATTGTCTTTCATGTTTTTTTTCTCTCGCACGGTTTTTTATACACCTACGCGTGCAACCCTCGCGTAATCTTTACAACGCGGCGCGGCGTTTCGCTTGGCTACCGTCGGACAGGCAATCAAGTGTTGACATAGGTCAATTAGAAAAAGAATAGTTTGTGCATGAAATCGAATATCATTTTATTATGATCTATATACGGATATGTATATGATATCATATTACATGTCATATTGCGCCCACATGCATTCATCAAGATTGTTATGCCACGTGCGAAGCAGGTTCTTTCCTCGTTGTTTATTAATATTGAAAATTATAGAGATGTCATTTTTCTTTGTGTCTTCCCACTTCATATATATTTATATATTATTTGTGATTTCTACTGAAAGGTTTTAAAACATTAAAAAAATTTTTTTATTTTTAGATACCCTAATTTTATTTCACAGAAATAAGAGAGAGAGAGAGAGAGAGAGAGAGAGAGAGAGAGAGATTGCAAATTCTTAACTTTCTTAAAAACTAAGTAAATAAATTTTAAAATACAAATTAATTTTCTTATTAATTATCGCGCTATTTTAATAATGTATTGTAAATATGTTGTACATTGTTAAATTCATAATGTCAATATTCAATTTGAATTATTTTTAATTATTTTTATAGGTCGTCACTACTTCTATTCAATATATCACTAATTTAACTAAAACTTGGAATTAAACAATCTAATTCAAGAAAATGATAACTGAATTTAATTCAAATTTAATTGATTACTTACTTATAGTTATAAGTGCATATGTTGTTTACTTTGAAATTATCTAGAAATAAATTGATTTACATTTTAGAAGTAAAAAAACAATAAAATATTATTTTTTAAATTTACTATTGCTTCTTTGATGTCTAACAGTGTATATTGGTTATATTTTAATTTTTCGTTATAAAAACATCCTGAAGCATATATTCACGCGCTTATTATAAATGCAGATTATTTTATGAACAAAATAGGTACCGTTTAAAATTACCTGTGAGAGAGCCAATTTACCCACACTGAACGAAGTTTGTAATATTACCAGCAAAATTGGGTTGCAGAATATTGTTGGCTAATATCGGAAGCATCATCTGGTTTTATAACAACATCGTCACAATTACGAAATACTGCACTTGACATATTTTAAAATATAATCTTCAACAATGTTACTTAAAGAAAGAAGTTACATTTTAATAAATATTTTAATGACAATTTTAATATATTAAAATTTTACTATATTAAATATATATATTTAATATACTCTAAATATAAAAGACATAATAATTACAATTATTAATTACAAGACAATATAAAGATTATTACCTATCTTTATGATCATATAATATTAATCTTTATTACTAATATTATTTTAATTATTATTACTATTATATAATTACTTTATCGTTAGCAATTTCTCTTATAAGTATCTTCTTCTAAAGAACTTTTCTGAAAGATGTTGTAAGTTGTTCCGTGATATGAATATTGGTAAAGCTGTTGCAGAAGCTTTCAAAAGATGCTGAGGTAAGCTTTGAGTGTGACACCTGATATCTATATCAAAGAACCGAACTATTTTGAACACTTGACACATAAATTGAATGACAGCAAGAAGTTGTCGTAAAGTTCTTAATAAATTGTCTATCTTTTAAAATTTCTATAATTTAATGTTAATACATTTAGGATTTAAAAATCTGTATACAAATATTTTAAATTAATAATTAATTGTTGTAAAATGGTAAATTTGAAAATGAGTGTTGAATTTTATAAAAGAATTATATATTATTTAGAAATTATTATATATATATTTTTCTTATTATGGGGAATTTTCTCTTACAATTGCATTGATGGTTTAGAAAAGATGCAGCGGTTAATATGGAAGGACAGTTTCTGGTGCGGCAGATCTATGAAGACGAGATTACCTATAATCTGATATCCGCAGCTGTCAATAAACTTAGTATGTATGCGACAGAATGCGAGATAAGTCCATTGTGCCGACTGATTTGTAACAGGAAATTTTACTAGACATCTTGTGCTCTAGATATTCCTGCTAATGAAATACTTGAATTGTTCGGTCGAATGTTCTTCGAGTTCTGCCAAGATTCCGGCTATGACAAGATTCTTCAAGTTCTTGGAGCAACACCTAGAGATTTTTTGCAGGTAAATTTTAAAGAATGCAGTAAATTACAGATTTCAATAATAAATGTCAATTATAGATTTCTCTTATATGATCAGTTTATTGCGCTTGGTCATACTGGTTTATCGACATAAAAAGGTAGAATCTTATACTCAATCTCGCGCTTCAGATTTCTCGTTTACTGCTTTAATAGCAATTAAATCGTACGTTTCCCGCAATTGATACATATCTTGTTACTGTAATTTATCACTAAACCATTTGCTAAATCACAGTAGAACAGGATATACGTGAGTAAAGATAAATGAATAAATTAGAAAGCCTTACCGTTAAATTATCTCCAGTTAATTTTATATTTTCTAAAAATACTAATAAATATGTAATTAAATAATAATCATTAATTAACTAATATAAATTATTAGTAACATTACAAAAACATAAAGGTAAGCATCATTCTTTTTAATGAGGAAAAAAATTTTTAATTTATATTGCTATACAGCGGTACTCTTAATTTTAAACGTACATTTAATCTCTCTCAATTACTCATTTCGCGTAAAAGAAAACAGCGCAATTAAATTCAACCTGTGGTTGAATACCTGTGGTATTTTTCTGCAGATTTTTATACATTATTTCGTTTACACTTTATAGTATAATACTGAGAATTACAATGTAAATTGCTTCAAGCATTTATATCAGCTGCTGTAAAACTAAATTTTATATGAACTTCTCTTTTCTTTCAATATTTGATATATTAACTTCAATATGTTAACTGTATACAACGTAATATTTATTACCTTGTATTTTATAAAAATAACGAAAATCTATTCAAATATATTTACAAGGATTATGTATTATTGTAGCACCGAGAATATTTTTATCGAAGATATATATACATTTTAAATTCATATTTGATATTGGAAACAATGGGTGCACGTTATCAGACATATGTATAGGTACACGTCGGCATCACATTGCAGAATTTGGACGCGCTTCACGATCATTTGGGTACGTTATATCCGGGCATGAGGGCACCATCGTTTAGATGTACAGAGAGACCCGAGGATGGCGCGCTTATTTTGCATTATTATTCAGATCGACCTGGTTTGGAACACATTGTTATTGGAATTGTTAAGGTATTCTATTTCTTTCTGATAAAAATATGATTTATTATTATGCAAGACTCGAGAAAAATCAAAATCGTGAAATGAAATTTAATTCTATTCTGGAATATTTCCTGAAAATACGTTCAACACTATAAAATATACAAAAATTCAGCTCCGAGAGAATTTCACGAGGAAAACTACAACGATTATTTTATATTTTAATGGAAATATTTTAACGAGAAGGATTAGTCGACAGTAAAGAAAGAATGATAGGAGACTTTTCGATTTATTTTTCTGAAATAGACCGTTGCGAAAAAACTGCACGGCACGGATGTTGACATGCAGATAGTGAAAACTAAAAGTGAATGCGATCATGTGCAATTCCTCATCACTGACACATCAGGGCCAGGTGTCGTATCGAATCCTATGATCGCTGAATTGGAAACATTGTCTGTCGGTGAGTGGTATATCACAGTTTCTTTCCAATAACACGTATCGGCACAAAAATCAATAAACTTGGCAAATGACGATAGAATCGCAAACGTAATGTTAAAAAAGTACAATGTTAAATAATTAAAAAGACTATTAACATGTATATTACAAAAAAAGAATAATAGGTACCTAATGAATTGTCGTAGAACCAAAGGTCAGCCCAACAACGTTCTGTCGAGTTTTTCCTTTTCATCTAATGTTTAACCGGAACCTTACCATAGTTCAAACCGGATGTACCATAACGCGTGTTATACCTCGCGTTTCTAGCGGTCATTGCAAACTAAGCGACATTCTCTTAACTGTGAGTTGACGAGCATCAAACAATATGTTCATTATAGTCAATACGTAGTTCACCTTTTGTCTTTGCTTCGTCACAAATTCATTTTTGTACTTCGATGTTTTTTATATCTCATTCGGACTATTGATTTTGAACGCTTGGCATTTCATCGACTAATTAATCACAGACCAATGAGAAAACGTGTTATTTTTCTTGTGCTATTTTTCTTGTGCTTGTTTTTTTTCGTGATACTAATTATTACAGCTCAGAAATGTATGAATTATGTATAAGAGAACTTTTGTTCGATAATATCGTTTCAGCATTTCATTGCTATTGCACGAAGTATTGTCTGCGCTGATATCGATCAATTTTCAATAAACCATCCTAATTATTCCCTGTCAAAGGAATTGCATTAGTACACAATGCCTGCCATTATATACATGCCTATAAGCACGTGAATGTATATCAAACGTAGCTTATTGTGACGGACACAGAGCGCGTTGTCCGAGCCATTCATTTAACATAATTTACGTTATTGTTCGTGCATAATTGTAATGTTGTCAATTAGCTCACCATCCCTCATTTTAAAAATCATAGACACATCAAGTGTGCTATTGCTACGAATATTCCGCCACGTAATTCTGTTTAAAGTTTAAAATAACCGCAATATCCAATGCATTTTAATTATACACCAATTTAATAAATTATTACGTGAAATTGGGTTAATTAATTGTCATTTGGAAATTTCATAGGTCAGACCGCATCTGGAATTAACATTTGAAAATATATTATCGCATATTAATACAGTATATGTGCTAAGAACGAAAAAAGGAGTTATGCTTGTCGATGCTGCCGAGGAGTATTCGAATTTACGTTTAAAGGTTAGTAATTTATAAAAATGAATCAACCCAAATAAGTTAACACCAACTAAAGTAACGTAATATCTGTGTTATGATTTCGCATTCAATAATATAAACGTAATACAAATGCATACAAATATAATTAATTATACAAACGTAATATAAATATAATCAATAATATAAACGTAACAGCACATGGTGCTACATAACAGTTATATTGTTGAGTGCAAAATTATAGGTAATATAGACATTATGTTTTAGTTACTTTTAGTTAGCGTCAACACGGAAAGAATAATTTTGCTAAAGTATTTAATAGTCAATACATAACTCAAAATAATTTTGTTCGACTATCAAAATAATTATGTAGGAAACTCAAGCATGATGAGCAGTGCTACAAAAAGTTTTAACATTCTAGCAACCAGTTTGAGCGTTCTACATAAATATCCACAAAAATTCATAACTTTATTAGACAGAGAACTGGCAAATGAGAGAAAAGAACGGAGCGTGTAATTGACTCTTGTTTATTTTCACGTAAACCTCAATACTTGTGTAACTTTCACTGGAATCAATGTCACAATAACAGAAATGTAGCATTCGCATTTTAATAATAATTCACACTTCAATAATTTCTAAAGGATTATATTCCATATGCAATAGTGGTAATGACATATATTCCTCTATATACTCTAGATAGCAAAATATCTGCAGTCTTCTAGCAGACTGTCAGCAGATTCGAACAGAAAATGACATGGCAGTCTGCCATCAACTGCGTCCGCATTAGGCTTGTATTCTGTTAACATCGCCTATCGCGATATAATGTGAAAGCAAATTATTGGCAGAAACTGAGCAGATCCTGCCGACATTATCTGAGATTCTATTATGTTTTTTTCTAGCAGTCTGTCAACAGTATTATGTACATCTAATTCTGTAACAATTCTGTTGCTATTTTGTTGGCATAGTGTGTAGCAGACATTTAAAAAAATCTGCTTTCTACAGATTTGTTATCTGAATAGTAATAGAAGAATCTTACCCATTGCACGCTGGGAGAACAGAATTGATACCAAACGACTGCTAATCTCAGATGACTTTGTTATCGCTGATGATGGCTTAACATCAAAACCGCCGTTCATATTTCAATAGAATCACCGAAGATTAATTTGATAATTTCCTATCCTCGTTTTTGATTGATGAAAGTTATTTTGATATTATTTATGTTACTATAATTATTTGTATTCACATGTTCCTAATAATCTATGCATATCTAATACAAAATATAATCTACTGCATATAATCTAATACAAAAAAATTAAAATGATAATCGGAGCCAAAATAGCACTTGACCATTGGCGATTGGCGATAGTGTTAAAGTAAACCGAAATGTTCGATTTTATTATAAAAATGTTATTCTAAATATATTATATATAATAATTTACGTTTTATTATTGCGCATCAATTATCGTTTCTTTCACGACTCTCATTTACGAGTTTTAAGATTTACAGTTGTTCTACATAAACATATTAATAGTCCAACGAAATTATTGTCAGATCTATACCTAGCTAATACTTCAAAACTGTTCTTTCCGTGTAGAATTAATAGAGAACTCTTTACAGTTTAATAACTGTTCCAGGGTCAAATGTTGTATATACCTGAGACCGATATGGTTATTTTTCTGTGTTACCCAAGTGTTATGAATCTGGATGACTTAACTAGGTAAGACCCACGTCTTTCCATAAATCTATTAAATGCTCTTCATTTACGTAATAAATCGGTATAACGGGATGGAAAAGTATATATAACTTATTACCATAAAAACTTCTACACAACCTCGTCGTATTAAGACTTGTTAAACTTGTTCTCCCTTCTTTTGCGGAAAGGGAAATCGCATCTTTTAGTATAAGATATTAACCTTATTTCTCTCGGTCAACTACGGAATTTTTTTTCGTTTGTGTTAAACGTAATTGGTTAAAGTTTCGTGTTGACATTGCTAAGTTTTATACGTGACGTATTACTTGATACGGCGAGGGGCGGGTTCTCATTATCCCGCTTGACAAACATTTCCACCGTCGCAATATCGTTCCGAGTTATTCTTTTGGCTCCAGGCGGGGTCTGTACTTGAGTGACGTCCCTCTACACGAATGGTTCTGATGTCTGAGCAGTTTGAGGCGGATTATAAATTGACGCGCAACTTAGAATTGCTCACCGATAAGTTGCAGCAGACGTATCGCGAACTCGACGGCGAGAAGCAGAAGACCGACAGGTAAGGATCTCCGCCCACGAAACTTCCTGATTATCTTTGCCACCGGTCTTGCTCGTCGTTTACCAGTAATTCGATTACGCGAGATCCACAACTCGTTCTTCGCAAATTGCTTTGGGAATCCTTCCGTTCGCGATTAACGGAAATGGATTTATGACGGGACACGATACCGCGAAATGGAGGGACCGACTTCCGTTTGCACTCGAGAAAAGCAGAAATCTTTTCCGAGATTTCCCGCAACCGAGACTTGCTTCGAAACTATCCAAATTTAATTTCTCTCAACGACTTGCGGAAATTTTTGCCGAGAACTGTTAATCCGATTAGGCAAAACTAGCGCGCGCGACACGACGGGAAGTTGCGACGTTGAATAAAAGATCATCTGTATTCACTGCAGGTTGCTTTACTCAGTGCTTCCTATTTCGGTGGCGAACGAGCTTAGGCATTCACGACCGGTACCAGCGAAAAAGTATGATTGCGTTACTCTTCTGTTCTCCGGAATAGTCGGTTTCGGAGCTTATTGCGCCGCTCATACAGATTCCAACAGCGCTATGAAGATCGTTAAGATGCTCAACGAACTGTACACGGCTTTTGACGTGTTAACTGACCCAAAAAAAAATCCTAATGTCTATAAGGTAAAACACGTACAATAAATATTTAATATTTGCAATTTTGAAACAGATTGTTACATACAGTTTTAGTCACAAGTATAAAACATCCTCAACTTCTTGTATTTTCTTAGACAAGGTGGTAATAAAATCCAAAAGAAAATTAATAAAATATTAAAATTATAAAAATTAAAGTTATAATATAAAGGTATAAAAATAAATATTATTTTTCAATAAAACTGTTTTTATTTATTTTTTATTAGATATTGAATGTTTACGTCAATGTTAGTGAGACGATTTATACTTTTGAGCTGTAGAAAATTATCATATATCTCTTACAAATAAAAAACATTTACATATTATATAAATCTTTGTGCGAAAATACTTTAAAAAGAGAAAATGTCCGACAAAATCACTCGCAAATATCATTTACGCGTATTAATAATACTTTTGGATTTTCTTAGGCTTCCATTAATTTCACTTTTGGTCGATCCATAGGTGGAGACTGTCGGTGATAAATATATGGCAGTGAGTGGATTGCCGGAACCCTGTCGTTGTCATGCACGATGCATCGCTCGTCTAGCGTTGGACATGATGGATCTCGCGGCGGATGAAGTGCAGATCGATGGGGAGCCCGTGGTACGTACAAGCTGTCTGCACTCCGCTAGGTATACTTTGATACATGACTATGTAACGAAATGCTTTGATCTGAGAAGAGTTGACAGTATAAGTCAATTTAAGATTGGACGTTAAACGTTACACGTTGTAGCGGGTAATATCGAAAGAGTTGCTGTTAAAGGAATTATCGAGACAGTCCGTCCGACGACTTTTGTAGAAAGTTGAAATCTTTTTCGTATTTTTATACAGTTAGACACACGTGTATGTGTGTGTGTGTATATATATATATATATGTATATATACATATATGTACCGTGTGCGCAAACCGTTTGCAATTTCCCGAGAGACAGCTGATGGCATGTTTCACTACTATTTTTGTATCTCTTTGCAAAGAAAACTAACTTCTTTCTCCGAGTGCAATGCAGTTCTCACGTTACTTAAATACTTAACAACGGATTACAGTTAGAACATTACGTGAAGTTCGCAATTCAATTCTGGAAAGAAAAGGAAAAAATTGACGCAACTTCAATGAATTTAAGTTTTAGTTAGCTGCAGATTATGCTAGTGATATAAAGTAAAGATACTTTTTACACTACATTACTAAAAATAAATAATCCTTTTAGAGTTTAGATAATTAATATTATACTTTTAGGTAAAAAATATGTTTATGGTAATTATTGCACCTATCATTCATAGAAACAGGAGAAAAAAATATATTCCTGGACTCAGTTTTTTATTAAAAATAGCACTATATGATTAGTGGGCGTTATTTCGGTTACACCCTGTATATCTAATACTATATTAATCATTTTTGAACTTCTTAAAAATTGATATAATATTATATTGTGAATATTATTTTACAGAAAATTACAATTGGAATACACAGTGGAGAAGTAGTTACTGGTGTAATCGGTCATCGAATGCCTCGTTACTGTTTATTCGGAAATACAGTAAATCTTACGAGTCGAACGGAGACCACCGGTCAACCAGGAAAGATTAACGTTTCGGAAGATGCTTATAGGTAAATTATTTTAAATAAATCTAATATATAAATATATAAATTATTTTATATATAATAAAATATATTAACGATTCCTCATTTTCGTAATTATATTTTATATATTTTTTTTTACTATACTATCTCTTTCATTCTTCTCAGATTGAACGAAAGTTGCTAACGGTTCACAACTTTGGTTTCCCGAACGCGTACATCATTACATTGTCTCATGACATACTTTCCATTATTCTTAAATGTTTCTGGCACTCACATCGCGAGCGTATACAAGAGTATCCCTCACAAAGTTTTTCTCTAATTCCCAAGATTCATTAACATAGCGTCATTATAAGACTATCACCCGACCTTCTGAACTTGACTTTTTCTCAAACCTTAGACCTTAGACCTACTTGAGCGTCTCGCGCGAGATTTCGCTTTCTGCATATATCAAGTATTCCACATAAAGTCTGATATATATTTAAATATACGATTCGTATCTATATATCAAAATCTTTGCCGTAGTTTGGCTCTACTTTCTCTACCCATATATTTCGCTGAACTGTAAGTCCAGGATTCGAACTTTATACAATGACTTTAAAAGACTTTGACGCGCATTTTCTGGATTCTGCAGTCGAATGGACAGAAAGTACGTTTTATCGAATCACATGAAATTTTAAGACACTGCGTATAAACGTATATGATAAAATATTTCTAAGATTCAGTGCTAAAACAAAATAGAACAGTCGATACCGATTATCCCTCGAACGAGTCGTCAGTCTTGCAATAGATCCAGATAATTTCGCAGAGATTCTGGTATCTGTAGTTTCTTGATACCGTGAGGCAATGCCCAATTGTTATGGAGGATCTCACGAATTCGGCAACGACACAGATGTCTAAGTTCCGCCGGACAAATTCCGCTACGTTCCGAAGGTATTAGATTTCGATTCGCCAGGTTGGGATACCGCTCGTACAAAGAGATACTGAATATACCGCTGTGAGCGGCGATGTGATCAGGAATTCTGATATAGACAGCGATCACAGTTCGCAGTAGCAGCTTCAGGCACATCAGCAGGTGTTCCGGATAAACGACTTCCTCCTGTCCGGGTTGTGCCTCGTACTCGCTCAGTTTTGTCAGAATCATCTCCATCGGCGACGGAGCCAGTTTGTCGGATTCGACTGAAGCACCGTAACGTATCATGATCAAGAGGATGTCCGGTGCGCCGTGTTGGATCGCGACCCTGAGAGGCAGAACCTGTCCATACGACTCCATGGACACGTCGATGAAACGTCTTTTTATCGGCGAGGACTCGCAACGGTACTCCAATCGACCGCTAATTGCGTGATCCAAAAAGTACACGAGAGCCCGGATGTTCTCTTCGCGATCATTAAAGTCGCACTTCCAGCCCGACAGGAAATGCGTTACGCGCGTGCCGAAGATTGCCCCGACGAGTAATCGTTCGAACGTCTTCTCGCAGTAGAATATGTCATTTAGCAGTCGACTGACAATCGCATTATTGTTGATATTCCAGTCGTAGCACAGCTTCGCTGCCACGTAAAGAACATTGTGAAACTTGCCAAGTAAACAGATCGATCCGTTCTCCATCATCGTGATATTGTGATAACGCAGAGCTGAGAGGACTATCCTCTCGCATACGTCCTGCTTGTCGAGATCTTCCGCTGGAAGCATCAAACAGGAAGCATCAACAGTGATTCATGAGCCCATCGGTTGTAAAATGATGGAGCAAGTAAAAAGTCGTGGAATTTATTCACGTAAAACCCGAGCGAGACGAAGATGTAAATTATTCTGGAATTCATGACGATGCGTTTGCGGCGCGTGGTATTTTTCACCGTTACTGCAACGGCATTGGCGAAACAACGAAGACAAATAGAAAGGATTAGGCACGGTTTAATGTAACGGTAAGATCATAATGGGCGGCGATACCTCTGCGTGTTTGAGGCATTCCCGTAGGAGACGGATGAGAATTTAGCACGGATAAAACTATATGTCGTTAATATCGCGGAACCACGAAGGTATATCGTCTGTGAATTTAAGAATTTTCTGTCGGACTTGCGGGTAATAAAATGATATTATCATACTGATGATTATCGATTCTCAAAGCGGTCCATTTGTAACTTACGCGTCTCGCGCGTAAACATGCGTATATACAGAACGTTGATATCATAAATCTTATTTATACCTTCTGCACAACTGTTTATCACATCCGTGAAATAACTGACCAGCTCGCGACGTTTGTATCGCGAGGCTAAGCAACTGCGTTCCATTTCCGAGAACAGTCTGTCGAAATAACAATCTATCAGTACCTCCATGATCTTCGAGTGATTTTAATTAGGCAAGGAGCAACACAAAAAGTTTAGTATAATTTCAATGACAGGTAAATATCGCGCAACAGTCGTAGCAAACGTTCACATTTTAATGATTATCAGCAGAAGAAACGAGCCAGGGCTCACACGGCGGAGCTAATTCGATTAGACGTAAAATACGCATTTTAGAGGTTTCTTTGATGCACCCTTCCTAGGAGAACCTACATTCATGCTGAAAAAAGCTACGGCAGGCTTCTTATACTTCATATATATGTATACAAAAGTCAAGATTTTAAATACGATAAATCGCTACGTTGATAGAGAAATGACACAAATAAAAAATCAGTTTTGAGATAACAAAAGGAAATCGACTCTCTAAAGGCAAAATATTTCGTAAAATAGGAAATAATAACATATATCATTCCTTTTTTAAACACATAATTAAAACATACAGGTTCTACTGATCCTAATGACCCAGAGACTTTTTCTAAGAATTTTTAAGTAGTATGATTTAGAATAATTTCATAATTCTAAACTTAAAGAATTTTAAAACAATAAAATTATATGTTTTTTTAAAAAAATGTGTTATAGATTAAATGGCTGTTATATTAACGTTAAAGTTTTCACAAACGTTTATACGATTTGTTGCAGATATCTTTGTATGCCTGAAAATCAAGATCCGCAGTTTCTTTTGGAATATAGAGGTCCTGTCTCTATGAAGGGAAAATCCGAGCCTATGAACGTGTGGTTCCTGTCTAGAGAAAGAGAGCTAACATCGTAAATTGTTTTACAACAATAAATTTTATAGCAATAATTTCGAGAAATCATTTTTGAGATTAACATGAATGTAATAAAATATGTATATTTATTTAAGAAAAAAAGCTAATAATTAAGATAATGTTTTAACAATAAGTCTGTTTCGTTCAAATTATGAGTATGCGTTTAATATATCAAAAAGTTTATAAAGAGGTTATCATATCGGAACATCATCGATGTTCCACGATAATTCACAAGCAAATTGTAAAGTCGAGCGTCGACACTTCGTCTTCGACTCGACAGGCTGTTCAGCAATCGTGAGTGTACAAGGCAATCAAATATAATCGTTATTTATTTGGCGACATTACGGCGGTAAAATTTCCTTTCCCGTTTCGCGCGACCCACGTTACTCGACAGGTCATCAATAACCGCTTCCAGCGTGGAGGTCACCGACGTGAAATGTCCTCTGCCCTCTTAGCCGGAAAAAATCAGCAAGAATAACAGATGGATAGATGGCCTACGCTGTACTCACAAATAGGAGGCGTAACGGAACTTGTTCTAGTCACCTTTAAGCCTAATACACGTTACAAGGTCAATCTAATGGATTTTTCAAACATTCTATTCGCTCTTAAGAACGCTAATGATGTCTATTTCTGTCTTACACAATGAAGCTTTATATAAATTAAAAAAATAATATATTAAACTATCTTTAGAAGTAGTTACATTTATTTTTCTGTACAATTGTATAATTTGCAGTAATCATAACTGTTGCGTTTAATTTTCAAATCATTGCTTTTATTAGCATAGCATGTGATCATAAGCGTGATCAAAATAATGATTTTTTAAACTAACATATATAGTTGTATATTAATATTAACTAGTAAGCGAATGATTATTAAACTGATTAATTTTAGTGCATGATAAGCATTATCCAATGGATAAGCAAAACGCACTGTCACCATCATTCAACTGATATACCGTTTTAAGATGTTCTAAATTTACGCGATTCTTTAATCATTTAATATAAATAATTATTAGCTAGATACATATTAGGTTGGAACAAAAGTCCGTAGTGTTACTTCATTTGTATCATGGTTTAGAAAAACGTGATACAAAAATGAAGTAAAATGTTTTTGAAAAAAAAATTGCAATTATATACCATTCGATAAACAAAAATTTCAGCTTTAAGAATTTGTTTTTTTAATTACAGTATGATATTATAATTTTTAACGCAGTTATGAGTAATCAAAATTAAAATGCGTCTTTCATTTAATCCGCGATAACTCAGTAATAAAAAACTTTAGAAATATATTTTTAAGAAACAATTTGGGAAAACTTTAAGTTTTCATATTAGAAAGTTCAAAATTTTTGCAAGTTTTTTAGGCACATTATAAGTCCATAAAGTGAGAAGAAAATTTTCTCCAGTAATTTTTTTTATATATAAAAATTATTAAACTCTCAGAACTCAAAAAATGTAATGACCTTTCAAAAGTAAAGATTTTAAAGTTTTAAACCCTTTTTTAAATTTAAATTTTGTTCATTTTTAACATACAATTGCTTTAATTTTAAAGTTCGCAGCGGTACGAACTTCTATTCTTCCCCGATATATAACGCTAATTTGACAAAAAAAGTTATGCACAGAGGAGTCGTATTTCGTAACTTTTAACGACAACGTCGATATCGTTATGTGTTCTTGCACAGTTTTTTTTACTACATGAAATATCTGCGCAATCATACTGTAACGATATCGACACTGTCATTAAGAGAATAAGATAACGTCATAGGAGCCATTATCTCGGAAACAATAACAGATACGATAAAATGCCAGGACTATTTCGATTTCTCTCTACAAGGTCGAGAAAGATCGAATGCATCGAAGTTATATTTATCATCGTTATCGAAAAAACGTCTAGACCTAATGTCTAAACCTGTGCACAATTCTTTTCCTTCCAAAGAATGTATATATACCTACTTGTTATAAAAGCAATTCTCTCTATAATTTTTCAGAGCACCTTTTAATACTTGTATAAAAGTACTTGTTTAAAGTATATTAAGTAGAGATATATCTACAAGAGTAAAAGACTTTACGTATGTAGAACGGAAATTTTTAAAAGAGATATTAGATCGCTAAAATGTATTTATGATAAGGAAATGAAAGGATTACTATAGCTACAGGTTGAATATTCCATATTAAATGTTATCTGAAATCATTGAAATCTTCTATATTTTTTATTCTCGACATTTTTCTTCAGTATCTACGCACACTGAATATTACAACATTCTCGAATTATCGAGCATGAAGAGATGTTTGGTAGATATCGAGCATAGCCTGCGGGCGATCGCGCTTTCCATTCACACGGCCATTCACGGGGTAGGTACACCATGCACGGATTATACGGCGAAACGATTCGACGAAGATGCTAAGGGGAGGAGTAACATTCTGTAGCATCGGCGGTGAAATTTTGGCAGGTGCACACGGACGATCGTGTATGTACGCACACACACACTTACATGGATCCTCGTGAAAGGCAGTGAACGGTAAAGAGTCAGGTATTTAAATAAGGAACCGGATGGTCGATCCAGCGGGTGGCTCGATAGAGGACGCCACGACCACCACTTCGCCCAGGCAGGTACCTGTCTGGCGACTACAAGCTGACTTGAGAGAGAACCCGTTCTCGTCCTTCCACGGTTCTCGCCTTTCTCCCCCTCCCCTCCCCTTCCTACCGGCATTGCACACCTTCTTCCCTGTAGACAGTTTCCCACTCCCGCTTTCGCTATGCCCATGGTCTCGGGGCCCGACTCCAGTCCCCACCCGGACCGTGAAACTGCATGAGTGAGTGTCAGCGGCACTCAGTACAGTTACTGACGTTCCGTGCTGTGAACGATCGCCCGTTGATCGTCGTCGTCATCATCGGCTTTAACATCCGAGTCGAGTGTAATCGAGTTTTACTATGCGCCGCTCTTGATACACATATGCGGTCTGTAAGTGGTGTTATCCTCTTCTCCACGGTCCCGAACGACCCGATCTCCCTCTCTTCTTCATCTCACGGACGATTTTCTCTTTCTCTTTTTGCGTACCAGTTCCGTATGTACCATCGCTCTCTCTCTCTCTCTTTCTCTCTCTCTCTTTCTCTCTCTCTTTTTCACGCGCAGCAGGTAATCCACGATCTCGCATGGCCACAGGTGCGCGCAAGGTGCTAACGTTTTCTCGATGAGCGGTGCCGCGGGGCCTTACGTTGCTCGGCCGATCGACCTGATTTGAACGGCGGTGCAATTCGTCAGGCTCTCCCATTCGTCGTCCTTGAGTGCGATCGACGAATCACGATTGATTGCCAGAATTTGAATAATTTCGCGGAGTGATCAGTGCTTGTCTGTGACAGGGTGCAGCCTTAATTGTGAATCTCAGCACATACAAAATTAATTAAATTATAAGATACATATTTTCTCGTGCAGGTATACATTTTCCTCTGCTCAATAATTGTAATATGGTCTATCAAGATCGAATAAAAATAATCTTTTCGATATCTTGAGAATCGTGGAAACCTTGAAGACATGTTGTGATAGCAAAAATTGAAATCTCTCTCTTGATTATGTATATATGATTTAATTACTCAATGTAAGGTTTCGATAAGAATTGATAAAAAGGATATAATAGTTTTAATAATAGATTTAAACGTTTAAATTGGCGATATCAAAGAAACAATATTATTAGTTCAATACTTCACTTACTGTATACGTTGCTAGTTGTCGAATGTGCTTAACGTGCGAACGTGCCGATGAAAAGCGGTCTGTCCCAACGGCACTCAATTTTGATCGAGTGTTGTTGTTTTGAATTGCAGTTTCAGGGCGAACTGTCCATGCTGCATTTGTGGTGAATTAATATTGCCATAAATCATAATAGTAAATCATATACCGTGTAAAACACGTGGCCATTTCGGGAAGTAGTTTTATCTGCGCGATTAACGTTTTTTTTTTATTGAACTACCGGACAAGTAAATGTAAATTTATCATACAAGAACGTGAGCCTTATCATGAATACGATTTGATTGCGATTCGGTCATGTAGTAAAGAGAAGGTCACGAAAGGAAAGAGAAAGAGAAACCCGTTAGGAGAGAGGCTTGAGTTAATCCTTGAACTTTCCAAATTCCTCGTCAAGGTGAAGCTTATGGAGTGAGCCACGGTAATTTGGTATGCACGTATGGATGAGATCATCACGATGACCGTACCTCCGCCACTATCTGCGAAGACACAGGCCCGGGATGCGAGCCAGGCCGCTCGGCAGACTGTGTCAATCCGGACCGTTTCCCCTTCCGTCTCGCTGCCTCTCGCTACCGGGCCCGGAGCAACGGTATTTGTCGGAGTAAGCGCTCCTACCGCCGATTCCGTGACAACCTGCAGGAGAAGAATCCCGGAAGTGCAATCGGCGAACGGAGGCTGCGAGGAGCGGAGCAACGTCGTCGAGTCGTCGCGGCAGCAGCGGTGGCAACAGTCGCAGCATCAGCAAGCCGCCCATATAGTGAAGATCAAGATCAATCCGGATGGCGACAAAAACAGTAAGGTGATATCGACGGTACGATTGACCCTGGACGAGAACGATCGAAATCACGAGATCGAGAACGGTATCGCGCGCGAACGTTCGAGCAGACGCGGCGACGATTCGGTGGTGGTGAGTGCGACAAACTTGGTGAACGAGCGACACTGCGCGAGTGCCGGTGCTGGTGACGGCTGTGTGAGGATCAGTGTCTTCAGCGGCGACCCGGCGACTGGGTCCGACAATCAGGAGCGCAACAATAACGACAACAGCAACAGCAACGACGACAGCGACAAGCGTAGCCAGGACGAAGACAGAAGTGATAACAGAGACATGGTGCACCGCGGTACCACCGAAACTCTGAACTCGTCCACCCTTGGGAGCCGTTCGAGCGCCTGTTTCTACTACAATTCATACCAGAGCCCGTTAAGCGGCATGGTGATGTCGAGCGGACAATGTTCGCCCAGCGACACCTTGGACAGCGGCACTTGCAGCGACCTTGACGGAACGCCACCGCCATTGCCAAAAAAGAAGAACTCCAGTACGGTGATCCTGTCCAACAGCACGCATAACCGGACTGGCAGCCTGACTAGCTTCGGCGCCGAGGTCGACAGCGACGACAATGAGAGCAACATCAGCTGCGACTCCTTGAACGGCGCCGAAGTGAACGGCGACACGAGTGAATATCGAGTGCACGAAACGCCGAAGGACATTGAGGAAACGGTGGGCGTTGTTGAGAAATTGGGTCGAATCACGCTGGCGAACGGCGTCAACGACATGATCGAAGAATCGAATGGCGTTCATCGTCAGGTCTCAATAACGGAACTCGGTTGCGCCCCGTGCTCGCCGGTGTCGTCGGCCAGCGTCTCGCCGTCACCATCCGGAACATCGTCCTTGTCGAAAGCATCCTCGACGCCGCGGGTGAGGAGCCCCGTAATCGAGCAGAACGGCCAATCGGCGTTGTCACCGATAATTAAAGAGTGCACATACGAAGAGAGGAAGCAACAGGAACAGGAAAGGATAGAGCAGGAGGAGTGCGTCAATGCCACTCAGAATCGGTCGACTGGTCACAAATACCTGTACGAGGACGACAGGTACTACAATTTTCACGTGAACGAGTTGCGCGGTAATAATAAGAACTCAAACGGCGAACACGGGGTAGCCGAGAACGACGAGTGTTTTGCCGGTTATAAAATCCACGACAAGGAAGCCATACGAAGTGCCAAAGGGACCGTGCGCGGTGTGAAGAACAGAGTACGAGCTGGCATCGCGACGTTCCTGCAGTCGCCTACCTCCAAGGTTTGAATCAATGGAATAATTTAATTTCTGATTCGCGTGCGAGATTATGGCCTATTTATAGTCGGTTCTTATATTTAACCCGGGAAAGTCACCTGATTTTTGTTGTAAACGATTACTTGGGAATTTGTACACTCCAATAAAAATCACTATTATTAACAATTTGTATATTATTGATTATTTTCTGATTTATTAGTACTTGAAAATATTATGAATGTAGATTTAATTATAATTTTTGTTAATAAAGTAAGTAAAAATCAAACAAATATTAAAAGTATTTCCAAAAAAAAATAAAACAATTTAAAATTAATATAATACTTTCTTTATTGCGGGGTTTTTCAATGGAATTGCATATTTGAATATTATGGTTTATTATTAAAGAATAATTATTAAATAAGAAAAAATATATTAAACAATTTTCATACAAAACAATAGTTTACAATAATTTACATTTTTTTGTTTATGTGTTATGACATCTTAAAGATATACTTAAGCTGGTCTTAAGTATAGTTTTAAGATATCATAAGCTAATCACAGAACCGTATTAGCATCTTAAGACTTTACTTATAAAACCGACTTAAAATAAGAGAGAGAGAGAGAGAGAGAAAGAATTACAAATACCAGCCTAAATTTAAAAAAACACAAATCAATTAACACATTAAGAGAAAAGTGTTTGGAAAAGTTTTTGGTAACAAAAATTACAATATCTTTTATATGTCAGCTATATTTTTTATATTTAGAACTATAAATATAATTATTATTATCAGTAATACATTATAGCAGTAATAATCATTATTATCAATAAAACATTATAGCAGTAATAATCATAAAAATGGAGCTATTATTATTTTATCATGCAATCATAATACCACTTTTCTTTCAATGTATGATTGCATAAGTGTATTTGTAAAAGTTCACGTATGCACAAAACGTAATAACGGGACGTGAATTATTTTAGGGATATTTATTCAATATAGAAAGCTACATTATTAATTTAACTTCAAAGAGTGAAAATTAGTTTACTGTGTATTTCGCGCATATATAGAGCGACAAAAAGAGGAATGTGGTTTATTTCATGAATATTCATTCAGTAAAAAGTTAAATTGTGTTTATTAAACTCTGAAGAACGTAATGAATTTACAGAACCACATCCGTTTTCAAACATATACAAAAATAGAGAACAGTGCGTAATTTCCAATGAAGTCAATCGGTGGAAAGCTTTTAAATTAATTTAGAATAAGTGCCATATTGATAATGTGTACCACTAAATTTATTGTACATATATATGTTAGGTTTATTTATACAAGAATATAACTAATAATGTTTTATTTATGAACTTGTATAACATTCTTCTTCGCATACTTTAAATATCAACCAATCGACGCGGTAGTAGTGCCAAGTAGTGCTCAACCTCGTAAACGACGGGTCGGCTTGTTATGCAAATCAGCTGCTGGCAAGTACCTGAGGTGCGTATTGATGAATCCGGAATCGGTATCGAGCAGCTCCGGCGCAAGCTTGCGTCAGGTTGAACGCTCAAATCCGTGCATCAAGCTGGGTGCACTTGATTCGCATGGTCTACGGGTCGACACGAAGCGTTAGATTTACAGTTAGATAGCCGTACCGTCCTCCATTGCTCGCCACTTTGAATCAGATGGCATGGATTAGTAACTATATCGTACATTCGAATTCGCATTCCACACATGTTTTACAAGACACAGTGAACTACGTCTTTGCAAATATAATTCTACACTGAAAGGAAGAATTTTTGGTATTTGTCTATAATTATGTATTACCATAGTTATAGTTATTATTATATATTGATAATAAAATATTAATAATAATAATTAATAAATAAATTTTTTATTATTGTTAGTAATAATAATTGCATATACAGTTTTATCAACAAATATATATAAAATATATTTAAAATAATGTTGTTGGCACTGAAAATTAAATATTATAATTATAGTTACTGTAACCATAAAAATGGTTGCAATTACTATAACTTAACTATAACTTCAATAGTTATATTTAATTACCAACTTATTTGTTGTAATAGAATTATACATACAGTTATTGTTACTAACGTTATAGCAGTAATAATCATATAATTATAGTAACATGTAATTATAGTTACAAATATTAAAAATTTTTCTTTTAGTATATATTTATCTATTCTCTCTAAAGAGTTCTCTCTAAAGCAGTAAGTGATTCTTGATAACTGATTACAAAACGTATAATTGATATATTGTGACACATAATTATTGATGCTTCAACTGTCCATATATATAACATTTTTTCCCAGGTATTTACACAAAAAATACATAAATACATAAATACATAAATAAACATCTTTAAAAAGCAAAAAGGAAAACATCATAGGCAACATTTACATAATGGACGTCTGCGAAGTTGCGACTTGTTGAACCGAGAAAAGAAAAAAGCTAAGTGATTTATCCATTTTTCGCATGGTAACGTGTTAGGATTTTATGACCAGTCTGAAATCACCAAGGGACTCTCTTTCATACCTCTGTCATAAAATAAACGATAGCGACGTTAATAGACAGGTTTCTAGAGGGCTCTGATAGCCAGACAGAAGGTCGCGCAACGATCTGCAGTGAATAATAATCTTCCCAACGTCCTTTGACAAATATTTACTATCGTCTTGTCATTGGACACGTTTAGTCGCCGCGATAATCGGCTTACTTGTGGCATATGGAAGCTTATTTGCTGTCTACCGGCTATTCGAAGCATTTTGCATTGAATTCTTCTCAGTTCTCCCGGCGAGAAATCCCTGACTATTAAGATCTCGCGAAATGGATTCCAGACAAACGACGTAATACATATTTTAGTGCGTCTTTATTACGAAGTTTCCGGTTGTTGCTATGCGAACGTCGTGCGTTTGCGACGTTCGTACCATCAATGCGGAACAGTTCGACGTAACGGTAGATTCGATAAAACGATATTACAGCAACGTACTGAGAAACACGACGTACGCAACACAGTTGAGAAACTGTGGCCGCGAAACACAAGCTACGTTACGTCCTCGTGTTCGTCTTTGGCTCTTCATGTATTTCTCTTTGTTATCGCACACCCGCGCCTGTCATCCTCCCCCCTCTCTCGCGCTCTCTCCCCCTCTCCCCTCTCTCTCTCTCTGTCTGTCTCTTTTTTTCGTGTACGGCCGCGCGGCCTATTTCGCGAAATTACAGAGACCGAGGATACCTCGCTT
Source organism: Mycetomoellerius zeteki (assembly GCF_001594055.1). Lineage (NCBI taxonomy): Eukaryota > Metazoa > Arthropoda > Insecta > Hymenoptera > Formicidae > Mycetomoellerius > Mycetomoellerius zeteki. The sequence continues at coordinate 363,579 of NW_017255996.1, forward strand.
GCACGCAAATGCGCTGGCAACGGCTGAGAAATAATCCCGCACTTCCTCGCGGCTGAATCTACCTTTGAGACTTCCACGCCTCGATTGCACTTTTCACGTGCAGTGAAAAGAGACTTCCACCGCGAACGTGCGATTATCTGCCCATGAAAATCGACGCTGGCGCAAATGATGGCATTTTAATGAGATGCGTTCTATATCGCACGTCCTTGTATAATTAACTGCCAGAAAAGTCTATCGTATAATATTAAACTGATTTTTAAGGAAATACATGTGATAGTTTTTTTTAATAAAATAATTCAATAATATTTGTGTGATGTCTTATTTCAAACATTATTTTTTAACGTATCTAATATTTTTTATTTCTTACTATTGCTAAGACGAATAAAAACGGAAAGAATATGCGTTTCAATGAAGAAGAACTGGTTGTTATTAAAGATCTCTATAACTGCATATTTTCTTTTATCAACTTTTTATTTATTCATATTTTATTGTAAATATATAAATTACTCATATGAGTCAACGTTAAAAATTATTAGTAAATGAATTCAAAATTAAATTTTACAAGTAATAGAAATGTAGTTGATTATGATAGTTAATACAATATGCTTATGTAGATGTATTAGCGCATTCTTTGGAAATAGGGAATGAAAATAACACTTGCACTTTCAGAATGTCGCTTCAAGCTCGGATAATGATTTGATTGATCGCCATGGAACATTAGTATATGCCTATAGATCTTTTATGGTATATTAACCGCACAGTCGGGTAACCACAATTTATGACATCGAAATGTTATGCGTGATTTTGCAGATCGTGCTGCTGACCAATGTAAGAAATATAATTTTACACAAAAAAATAAATTACATAAGTGTACCGATACTTCAACCTGAAATCATAAATATTGCTTCGAGTAAACCACCATACAATGTATCTTACATTCATCGCTTCCTCATTGCACGCGAAGATACAGATTCATCTCGAAACTCTATACATTTTGCCCATATAATATAAGGTTGCACCATACATTTTTCATTTTCCGTTACAATTTATTTTTTATTTTTTGCTACAATTAACTTTAATATTTTAATTGACATGACGGAAACAATTTGATATAAATAGAGCTTTAAATCGTTGACGTTTTTAATAGTATATCATTGCACCGCAATTATTAAATCGATTGTAATATTTTGGATAAATGTATTGTATTTCTCATACATATTGGAATATTATTCGAAGTTAATGCGTTTTTGTATGATTTAATTGCTCTTTTTCATACAAAAAATTTTTTACAAAAATGTATTTTGTACATACATGATATAATTATTATTACACATAACGTCCCTTGACATCGTCGAGGAAAAATATATCCAATAGTATTATGGCTTACTTTTTATTAAATATAACTTAATTGCGTTTTCCTCTCGGCGTCTAACTTACATCATTAAGACAATTTAAGATTGTAGAATTGTGAAAAGTGAGATGAGATCACCTTTATGATATTTTTACATATGGACCGCATATTACAAATACAACCGACGTTTTTACTGGACATTATAATGTTATCGAATTTTCCGATAATTTATGTAATATTGTTTGTTGTTTTACATTGAAAATGACCCGATCGGTGTCGAAACGTTTGTATATACGAATTTTACATTATTAAATATTTTACATTATAATTGGCTCGTAGCCCTTCTTTTATTTAATGATTAATAATTATTATTTTTTTACGAAAATACAATATAAATTTGGTTTAAGGGCCTGTTTATAAGCCTGTTTTACGACAATTTTCTCCTATTGCTTAGAGCTTTCTCCTCATAATAGAATTCTTGTGGTCAGGGAGAACAGTCGGAATTGCAAATGTCGAGATATCATGCGAAATTACTTCCGAGTCTGAGAACTTCGTTGTTTACATCATGCTGTGATCTTGAAATTTTGCGAATTTCGATTAGTGCCAAGACACTTGATTATTATTATGATTTAGTTAGTTTCAAGGGATAACAACGGATACAATAGGAAATGATAGTTCTACTTCCGTATAATTAACAGTTCAAAGCACGGTTTCAAATAGAGTGTCAGTCTCAGTAGAGTGTCTGATATAATCCACGTTTGAAACTGCCGCAATAGTTTCTTAGAACAACATATATGGAGTATGTACCTGTTTCACTATGTTGACTGAAACTTGTGAGCTGACTTCAACCAAAACTCCTCAATAAATTGAAGAAAAAACGTTTTGCTTAAATAAACAAATAAAAATAGTTACATATATCGCTCTCTTCAAAAGTGACACAACTAAAAAATGTAATTTTTAAGTTATTACTTAATTTTATTTAAAGAAATGGCCAAAATATTACAACTATAAAAGAGTGAGAGGTTTTAAGGATTGAAACAAAAATAACAAAAATGATATTTGATCATGTCGAAAATATATTCTTTTTGCCAATATTATTTGATTGGTCAATAATTTTTTGTCAAGTTAAAAAATAATGTCAAGTTAAAAAATTCTTTTTTTTTTAATTTAAGAAAGATATTTAATTTTATTAGTTGTGTCATTTAGATATATAACATTTTTCCCGGGTATAAATATGTACATATAAACATAATAATTTATTTTTTGCTTTTGATTGCGTAACACAATATTTTAAATATCTTACTACCAGCAACATATTTTCTTGCCACGACATTACATTTATTGCTTCTAATTAATGTTTAATGTAAAGAAAATCGTTTTCTGCTGAGTCAATCATGTAGAAGCGCGCATATTAATTGCATGTCATTTCAACGAGTGATTATAAACTGCGAAACTGTATACGCAATTAAAATGTTATACGTTTAATGGTCAGATAATCTGTTTAGTAAGTAGAGGTACATGCTTCGCTTAAAACTCCGTATTATGGAGAGTAGCTGGTTTTACTGCTGGAGGATTTAATTAAAGAATCTTCATAAAGCCGTAACTGATGGCGCTGTGAAATAACTAAGTTAAACCTGAGAACATTATTTTCCCGCGAAATTCAATAAAACAGTGATTGTAATTAATTGGTAATTTAAATGTGAACTATACAAAAAAGGGAAGCTTTACAAATGGACAAACTAGGGGAAACTTTGATAAATGTGATCGCGCGTATTAAAAATATAGATAATATACTTATGTTAATATATATATATATATTGGGTAATTTTAAGAATTGAAATGAAACTTTCTTCTTTTAGAAGAAAACTAGTCATTTTCCTCGAACACATTTTATCAGTGCGTAACTAGTTACATAATTACCCGTTTTGTCATACGTAATAACGTATAAAAGCATATTGATGCATTCAACCGATAATATGGCCTACCGGAATTTCTCGAAACATGTACTTTCTCATGAAAGTAGAACAGCGAGAAATTAACGGTTATATTCGTAAAATGAGAGAGTGATTGCGAATTGTTCCCGAAACCATTAATTTAATTCGTTTTCGTAATAACGTTTCTATCAGATTTTGCACATTCGTCACATTCGAAATCCCGATCGTGTCTTGCTCTGATCAAACAGATAGCTTCATTGCTTCGGGCTTTATGCGCGCGGTATCGATGCACGTGTCTACGCATGCTGATCGCAAGCTAAGTAGCATTACTCTCATTTAGCATTACTATAAATTTTCATGAAGCTTGATTCACACGTGTATGCACGCAACCCAGTTCGGTAGCTTGGCGACCAACTGTGTGTGAGGAAGGTGAAATAACCGATGATAAACGCAGCACAGATACGACCTACTTCGTCGTCTGACTTCGAGGGGCCAACTTTCTTTCTTTTTCATTACGAAAATTATGCCCGCGAATCGTATTGATTTGGCTTCATCTGTCTCTCGATATAATTGTACGCGGCTTCATTCTAACTGCTTCGTTGTACGAATTGATTTCTGCCGCGCGAAATCAAATACACATCGATCAAATATTAAATTGATAGACCTCGCGAAATTAAATTAATAGACTTCGTGCCGCCAACGAATTGCCATAGGTCGCATCTCGCCAAACGATAATGGCCTTTTGAAATCAGACATGTAAATCTACAATCTTTCTTTATGTAAATATACTTTCGCATTTCTATTATTTGGAAAGTTCTAACGGCGTAACGTAAATGACTTATGTAAGTACACCTGAATTACTAATAACTCGCATTAGCCTTGCTAACGAAGTGATGCCGACGACACCGGATGGCCAAGATGAACGACCTACTTCATCTACCGATTTCCGCTTTTACGATGCTCCCTGCTATTCAAGAGAGATGGATTCGCCGAGGCCTCTAAACGCCGGTGGCAGATGGCGGGAGGTCGACTTCATGAATTTTCCGGTTGAAGAAAATGCGCTAGGCATGTCCATGAGACAAATCGGGTGGGAAAAGAGAAAGCGGGTCAAAGAGGCCACCACGACAGCAGCAATAGCAATGTAGTTTTAGCCTCTTCTTGGATTCGATTAAGCATCTTCCCTCGTATTTTTTTTTATTTTAAATTCGCCCTTGTTGTCGTCTCATATTTCCTTTATGCTTCTGTTTTCCCTGCTAATTTTCTACGTACGTTTGAACTTTTTTATAAAAGCATTCTTCAGCTAGTATATTTATCGAGAAATTCGAAACCGTATGGCGTGAGCTTGTCCTTTACTTAGCATCTTGTTTTCTAATTACTTATTAATAAGATCTACGATATTGGTCGTAATACTATTCCATGTGAGCAAAATAACGCGGATATTGAATTTACTAATGGATTATTAAACAAACACTTGCAACATATATGTATACGAATAATCTCGTAATAGTTTCATGTTTTGAAATTAACATGGAATTAATATCTGTTGAAATCATGAATCATGATTTTGAAATAGCATATTATGTGAAAAAGCTATTGGTGATATTATTAACTGTCGAGTTGTTAAATATAGAAAGCATCTCATGTTTATGCATATATGTTAGTAAATTGTTTCACTAATGAAAAGTTAATAAAGATAAATAAAATTTACACAATATAACGATTGAAAAATACAGCTGCATTTTTCTTTTTTGTATAATACACAGGCCCGTACACTGTAAAAAATAAAATATTAATTTTAACTTATAGACGTTTAGTGGACTTTCTGAGATATGCAAAAATGTTAAAATTAACATTTTATTTTTACAGTGTATTTACACCTCACTTTTATAAATGAGCGTATTTGACAAGTAATTTACATTACGTGTACTACAGAATCTCAGAAATAAATGCTTGCGTTTATTAATAAAAGTGACATGTGTGAATCGTGAATTTTAATTCTGAAATAAAAAAGTATACAGAAATTTTATTCATAGCGTTATTGGAAGATCCACACCTATAACCATAACCATCCATATCCAAAACAACTTTTATTTTTGAAAATAAAAATTTTTATTCTAAGAGTAATCTATATATACAGAGCAGGGATCTATATTCTCATCAACCATATGATTCGAACTGGATAATTGCCACGCGCGTTTTCGTTCAGCAATGAATAGTAACAAAATGTACTTCATCAACAAACATTGCTCGATGCTTCGTAATTTGTAGCTGGTGCACTGTTATCAAATGATGAAAAAGCACAGGTGTGCATTTGCATATGTTTGTACGCATGACACGAGTAACCTAAAATTTTGAGAATTCCGTCTGACCTGAAACCGGTTTACCAGATCTATAACGGAAACATATAATATTCCAAAAGTTATAACGGGAATTACATGCCACCGATATTTGGTGCAATCTAGATGAACGTAAACGTGTACAAGGCGCATAATCTATAGAACTTATAATTGTATTTGTATATTCATATATTATTAAACGCCGAGACCCACTTTGACTGAAAATGGCTTTCTTCTCCTTATATATGTTTAAAGATTTTTCGGTCTGTTTTACTTAATATTATATACGTGCCATATTTCCCTGCAATTTGAAGCGTCATTTTGAGTTCCAACGTACGTTATTATTCTAAAGTTACACATTATTTTCCACTTGCCACGGAACATGGTATAAAAGAAATAATGCACGGTATGTTAAACCGCGAAGAAAAAAACGCGCACATTTCTCTGGCTTAGAAAATTTCTAATCCCGCACATTCAACCTTGCACGGAATACACGAGTTGCAATTCATTTCCTATTTGCCTCTGGCAATAATATTCGCGCGAACCGCAAACGTACTGACTCTACATTTAATTAATTAAAAATTCACATAAATGTAATCCATATGTAACTTTTGTCTGAATATCCAAGTGCAATATAATCAGTTAATTTTATCAAAGAAGAACTCCAAATGGCTTTTGTATCAAAGCCACCTTGCAATTCAATTACACCGAAAACGATCTGCGGCAATGTTTCGTATTGAATTCATAAATACTTTTCACAATATTGGCGTTATATTGCGATATTCACAATGAGAATGTCGACACGGTAATATGACGCTCCTTTCTAGTCATGAGATCGTTGACATTTCTGCGGCGCGGCGAACGCGCGGTTGCAATCACGCATAAATAATTGAGCGTACTTATGAAAGTGCACTTTCTTCTTCGGATTCACACCTCGTTCTGATGGACGTGCGGCACCCACCAATGCTTGCGAAATGATTATTGCTTCTCGATACAATCATAATGCATTTTATTATCGGAGATGAGTAAAAAGCTGATTTCTCATCGTTGATTTCGTAATGACGTGTTGTTCGATGATGTATAATCAAGCTTGGCTACGTATTTCGAAATACATAGAAACACGTACTAACCGAAGAATTCCATAGTGAGTAGTTGATAAACAGGAAATGAATCTTTTATATATACACTCTGAAAAACATCGGTGTAAATTTAACAACCATGCGATGTTTGTATAATTCTCACCATGTTGATTTTAATATTAACACCAATACTATGAGAATTTATAAACACATGGCATGGTGTTAAATTCACACCGATATTTTTCACAGTGTAGAATTACTTAGAATTAAAAATATGTATATTATTCACAGTATACATTTAATATCGATCATGTTTCGAGAAATTATAATTTCTATCTGTGTAAGTGAAAAATGATTTTTAAAATTAATGTACTTTTATCGTACTAATGTATATTAATTCTTCATATAAAAATTATTATACGATCACTTAAAAATTATAATACTTTTCATAACTAATTCTATAATTAAGTAGGATTTGCTTGTTAAAAGAATCACGACTGAAGCGTATAGATTAAACTCTACAAGTAATTTTATAATTAATAAGATTTCAATAATAAAATTATACAAGAAGTGCGCGAGCAAGAACTCGATTCGGAAATTACTACGGAGATTACAAGTAGATCTACATTGAATATGTAATAAGGAGAGAAAACATTCAGTTTCAATTTCAACGAAATCGAACTTCAGCTTGACTTGTGCTCAGCTTGTATCCTCGTGAATGTCAATTGAAGAACTCAAAATAAATTGTATAGATAATTCTAATTATATTTCGATGATTTGAAAGTAAAATGGATTACGTGACTCGGAAATGCAAAAATTTAATATAATAACCTTTTGATTATACTTATAAAACAGCTTTTATCTTTAAACTTAATCTCTCATGATTCCTTATTTGAAAGGCAGCAAATTTAATATAAATTAAAGGAAAGATATTTATAAATACAATATGAAAAGATATGATGATAACAAACGACAAGCTTTAAAAGAAAAAGAATTCTTTTCAGTAAGATGGAAAAAGTAGATTCTCATAGCATTTTGTATTTATACGAAGTAAATACAAAACGCTGTTCCGAATGAAATTCTCCACGATATGCGGTTGTCTACGGTGTGTTTACTTTCTGTTTGTATAATTGCTCAGCTTATAATTTTAAATGATGAGAGAAACACGAAGTGGCGAGTGGTGCCGGATGATACCGGATAATGCGCTTCGCACGATTTACATTTTCGGAATAATCCGCGGATTTCATTGAGCTCCTCGTAACTCGTGCGGACCAATCAGCGACCGCAATTACTCGATTTAATAATCGACCGGAACATGTGACGGTATTCTCATGCCAAAACCACATGTAACCTCGTGCGTATGAATTCGCGGTTGACGTTTCGCTACATGAGGTAGGTCAAGCCGAACAACGCAAGTTGCATACCGATATGCGCACATGATCTGCGGTGCAGCAGGAGTTTGGCCGGATGTGTTCTTTTTGAGCGAGGAGATTTATCGATCGCACGTCTCCATTGCGGATCTCGGCGGGAAATGCACGTGAAATTACGTCATGCTCGAGTAGACCTTAAGAGAGGAACTGGACAGAATGCATTCATCGGACGACGGCACATTTGCATCGATTATCCCGACAAAGGTCAGATCTCGCCTGACATCACCGCGATGCACGCGGCGACGCAGATACAGAACTTGGTCGCACGTGCAGCGAGAGAGGCACGTTCTTTCTTCGGCGTTTGTGTCATGCGTCGCTTTAGTAGGAAACGGGGTTAAATCGTGATGACGTACTCTATCGAATGTGAAAAACGATAAAGATTTCTTTCTTTATCCGCCATGGGGTCACGTGCATCGTATATTCTGCCGGCCATTCTGCCGCGTGACTTTTATTATTTGTATCATCCACTCGCGAAACTCGCCATTACATAATCAAAATGGAGAAAAAAACGAGACACTCAAGATAGAACGCGGTCTAAAGTTATATGTTTCGAGCGCGTGACACCTTTACGTGTTAAGCACACGCGCGAAAGTGTTTGTCTTTCGCCGATGGGATCATATTTCAGGCCCGGTGATATACGCTTAGGCGTTGCAGGTGCATGTGAGCTTTCATCTTTTTACACATTTGCCTCGGGCGTTTGGTCAATAATGTTGCGGCAATGTTGATCGCGAGCATGCCAATTGTCTTGTGCAATCACGGGACATGAGAACCACGGTTGCCATCTTTCGATAGTGTTCTGGACATCAACGGTTCTTCTGCGGGAAACCGACAACTATTGTCGAAATTGATAAAATTGTAACTTTCTCGTATAATAATGCTTTCTCTAAAGAAAACATCATTTATCCGATTTGGTCCTGGAGATTATCATCCCAAGTAACACTCAATTTCACAATAAGATTGAGATGACACGTCATCGTGACTGAGACTTGACGAAAATTTCACTGAATCTTATGTCAATTTAACGTCATTTCCATACAGCACACTGTATCCGAGATATAGGTGTCTTTTCACCTCTTCTAGGTGTCTTTAGAATGTTCTTGTAAGAGTAATAATGGCTACGTTCAACAGAAAAAGCAGTTTTGCAACTGTTGTAAAATTCTTGAATATGATTGGTTTACACATTTAAATTCAATGAGGAACTAAGGGCAAGTCCAATAATTTATATTAAAGAATTTTATAACAGTTTCAAAGCTGCTTTTTCTGCTGAATACAGCCATTATGTGATAGTCTTGCCAGAGACCGATTGTCATTAATTAAAATTTGTACCATTTTGTACATTCTCTAAAAATAAGATCAGAACTCTCCTGTCGGAAATATCTCCCGAAAATCAGAAGAAAATTGACGATAAATGATTTTTTAATTACATTTTTAAAAATCCTAATAATAATAATATGAATTAGGCCTAATGCCGGTCGAAGCTAGATCTTAATTGCTTATTAAATAATTCACACACATACACAAATGTGAATTATATATATACTATATATGTACTTGCATATATACGATATTTATAGTATTATTCACTACGCGCCGAAATTTCTCCAGACTTTTACAAATGCAGCTAAACTACTGAAATAATATCACAAATTAAATTTTGATGCTCAATAGACATCTCTATTCGAGAGATCTTAACATAGTAGAATCTGTAAATAAATTTAATTATTTGCGAAAAATATTATCTCGGCCAGGAGTCAAACCCGGATCTCTTACATTCCGTGTGTACATTTTTAAAAATATTTTAAAATCTCAAAAATATCTTCGTGGTTCTATTGATATTCGTCAAAATATATAACGGAGATATATAGGTATTTTTAAAAATTGGAGCACGCTTTTGTTCTATCAACGTGCTCAAAGGCAGCTATTATCGAGTGTAAACTCAAGAAAAGTGAATAATATTAGCATTTTGAGTTAAAAAAGGATTTATATCGTATAGTTCCGACATCGCCGATTAGAGATAAACTTTCATTCTTTTATATTGCAACTGTATTTGAAACTTTTGAATACGTTTTTTCCCGAGAAATCATGTTTTTCAAGTCGGCATAATTTCTCAGAAATTACTAACTTATTTATTTCAGCTTTTGCATATATATATATATATATATATAATACATGTGTCTCTCTATCGTATTATGATTATTATGATATTTATAAATTTTATCTATTTTTTCACATATGTAAAATTCAAAAATTTTTTTTAATCGATACAGATTTTTTTTAAACCGAGCCATTTTAATAATTTATAATTATTATTCATTTATTCTAATAGATATTATATAATAATTAAAATCTTTTGAATTTTTTGCTTCGGTTAAGTTGAAAAGCTGCAACCATGTCAATCGCCAACACATGTTTTTTTATATTTTGTTTTTAAATTTATGTAACATAAAAACTAATAAACATTTAACCATGCTAAAATTCAAGTATATTTACTAAATATGTACAAGTACTCTTTAAATTCTTTACAGTGAAATCTCACTCTAAAAAATAAAAATTGAGCCAGTCTTGGAAAAGAGTAGCTCAATTTTCAATTTTTAAGAGTGAGATTTCACTCTTCGATGACAATTCATTTTAAAAGTTTTAGAGAGTAGATGAGTAAAAGCGTAGATAAACGTATGCAACAATTTTTTTAATTCTCGAAAATAGGCCACTTTTTCTAGACTAAAATATCCCCCAACAAAAAGATTATCAAGATCTTGAATGATTAGCGGAGATTTTTTCCATTTGCCGAAAACCAAAGAGATAGTAACTGTGGTGAGAACTTGAAGATGAGCGTACATCGCACTCTTTATATGTTTGTTATATCCCTTTCCGTTATATCCCTTTCTCTTCGACTCCGATTACAAACTCGAATCTCATTCTCGTACGAGAGCGCGCCGTGAAAGTCGTATCGCGTATTTAGAGATCATTATTACAGAAATAGCGGAGTACAGCGGGCTTCCATTACGCCTCCCTCTCTCTTAGGAATTGAATCGCACTGAACCAACTGCCATTGATTGCGTCGCAATCGTTAACCACTCACTGTTGTTATTACGTCACTGATGTTGAACCACAAAGGCATTGATATGATAATAAGTGTACAGATTAGATGATTGGCCATTGAATTTGCCAATGTAAAAGATGTTTGACTAATCTGAAGATGTTTATGTTAAATAGTTGAAGATATTAAGTAGATGAGGAAAAAATAAACGTTTTATATCGCACACGTGACATCGTTAATTTAATTTCACGCTCGTTTAACCACCCTTCATAATAAGTATTTCTAGTCCATGATGCAAGTTGTCACGTGATAACGAGCGGAGTTTATTATTCAAGTATTTATATTGGAAGAAATCTTAATACTTTGCGGATGAAAGTTGATATGCTTGATACTTTGGTTAACGAGTAAATCCAGCCACGCGCATAAATAAAAGTGCTTTTAAAAAAAACCATTTTATAATTTTTACATTTTAAAGTGTGCGTGTGTTTTTCACTTTTTCAAATAAATTTTTAAGTCACAAAGAGGAGTTTTACATATTAAAAGATATAAACAAGAAAAAAAACCATTATAATTTTAGCATTCTTATCGTTTAAGCCACACGTTTTATAATATTAGTTACTTATTAAAGTATTTTTATTTGAATAAATCCGCGCGGCTGGATTTATTCATCTGACGAAGTATTAACATATCAACTGTATTGTCCGCGAAATGTTAAGACTTCTTCCAATAAATGTTTGAATAACAAACATCTCTCGAAGAAAAAGAAGTCTTTATATAATTTTTATGTTTTAAAATTTATTTTTTATTTGAAAAAATAAATACTTTAAAAGTATGTATAAAAAGTCATAAAAGAAAGTTTTACATATTTACAGATATAAATAATATTATGTATTATATATATATAATAAAATTTACGTTATGCCCACAAAAAGCGTAGCTTTACATGTTCCGTCAGCGATGTGTTAACATGCTAAATTCCGGTCAGTGGGCGACCTGATCTCTCGTAACATTATCCCAGTTACGGAGAAATCGTCTCTTCGGCGCCTCGATTTGTCTGTATTACCGGCTACAGTCATTCTACCTCAATTAATCGCTAGTTCAAAGCGTGCCGTCGTTTCGTATGTAACACGTACGGCCAGGTGCAACTTTCATTAAACGCTCGTGAAATTATCTTGCATTTGAGTACGCACTAAGCATACCACACCGAGCTCTGTGCTAGGTTATATTGCTGTGAAATTCAGATTCATTAAATTACTTGTGCTACATGTACATTATCCGCTTGCATTATATTTTGTAGTACATCGACGTTTAATTAATCATCCGATAATCAGGTATATGATTGAATGATCTAAATCATTTTTTAAGCTAAAACAGTATTAAAACATATGTTGAATGAGTTATAGTCCAAGACGGCAAATTTTAGAAAAAAAATTTTTATAACTGAGCATTGAAATAACGTTGTTCATAGATGATTTAAAGTCATTAGATAGACAAGATGATTTATAGTGAAGCACGATTAATAGCGAAAACCGATTAAATTCATTTTCTGTTCTCATTATGGGAAATACACTTATTATTTTATTAAATTGTATATTTTTGTAGTATTCTTTTTACTATTTTTATACTTCAAGTTAATGTAACTCTTAAAAAATTTTACCCAAATGACATCATACCTTAAAAGAGCGCAATATTTTAGCCCATGGGCGCAAAATGGATTAATGTGGCCCTAAACTGAAATAAAAATGCATTTATTTTCTGTAGAGATTAATTACTTAGTAAAGCAGAAAGGGCACTCTGAGAGTTATAGATTATGGGAAAGGTTGATTAATTTACATCCGATCAGTGATCAAAGATGTTAAAAAAAGACACGTATCAAGATTGATACGAGGAAAAAGATAAAACTGTAAGAGGGAAAGTAGAGAGATTTTAATAAATTAAAGGAGAAATAGCTTTTCGCAGATATCCATCTGTTATAAATTAATGTAATATCAACTTTTTAATATCAACTTTTAAATTAAAAAATGATACTTTCATATATTATATTTTATGTTTTTTACACTTGTGTATATGCTTCCTTTCTTCTTTTTGTTACACAATTCTGCTGTTTCTAATTATTTGAAGATTTCATATTCTTAAAACCTTTCAAGCTATTTTTTGGCAAACAACTTCTCAAGGTGCAGCATACATTTTCTAGACAGCATAATTATATTTCAAGAATAAATGTATTAATAATTTTAATAGCTTTCACTTTCATATTTCCATTCTAATATATCATACGATACAATGCAATTTTACAAGCCGGGAATATACAATATACCTTTTATGTCGTGCCGCACTGTTTGAAGAGATCTCTATTAGATCGTAAGATTCATGGGGCGTGGATAATGTTGTGTGAGATCATCGCGACGTGCAAAAAGTTATTCACATCGTATGATCGGCGCCGGCTTCACACACGTCCTATAAGAAACCATGATGAACACCACATGATGGATAAATTATTTTCTTGCAAGCATCTCTTTCACATGGGTCATGCAAGAAAAGTTGTACTTTCTTGAAACTCACATAAAAAATGCTAAAACGCTCGTAATAACCAATCATCTCTTCATAAGATCATAATTATTAAATAGACAAAAGTGTAATAAGAATCGACAACCCTTTGTATTTGTATTTTGTGATATGAAGTCAAAGAGGATATAAGCAACACGGATAGAATAAGATAATAACGAAGAGGATGATAACGACTTCCACACTTCTGGACAGACGAGCATGGAAATAGATGACCTTATCAAATTTTTTTCACGTGTGAAAATGAAATTGAGCCGTCAGAGAAAGGACGCGCGTTGAGTCGAGGCTATTTTATAATTCTTGCCTTCACTTTTTAAGACGCATTTAATAGGGATTCGAGTTATTCATATACGTATACACGTGGCGATTGCCAATGAAGTAATGCATCGTGCACTTAACATCATGCGTTTTCCCTGCTTTGTAAAACAGTATTAATTTTAATACGAGAAGAATTATGTAATGAATCATGAAAGCATAAAGAAAAAAAAACTTTCTGTTATAATGTAATAATATAATAATAATAACTTTTTCTGATATTAATGTAGTAATTTGAAATTGATTAGATTTGGATTTTTTTGAGTGGTGATATAAATTCTAATTATAGCTTCAATTTAATATTCGAAATGCGAATATACGAGGATGCTCAAAAAATTTGTTCCCCAGTAGTTTATAATAACTTATGATGCAAAGCTCGATACTCTGTTATGCCATCTGGCTGGCGTGTACGTGACCGTATTGGTTCTGCCTCCTTCAAGACGGTGTGCAATTATGATCGAAGGCAATTACTATACGTGTCATTTGCGTAGGGTAACGGGTATCGGTAGGAACAAGTAGGTTAGCAAAAAATTAGTAATGGTTAGCCGAGATCTTTGCCGTGCATACTTCTACAATATGCTTTTATGGTGCAGATCACGCACCTGGTACGAGACAAGTCCGGTTTCCCCGTTGAAGTACGTTCATTAGCAGTCGTGTCGAGCGAGCACGTGGTGATCTATAATGCTGATCGGATGCGATTGCTCTGTATATGCGCATAAAATGGCCGTACCGCAGTAAAAATTATATCAATCTCAACGAACGATACGAATTACTAGATTTAATAAATTTAATAAATTAAACTCACGATCGCATTGATGTTTTCACGTTAAATTCCCTATATAAAATCAGTACCGTTAATTTGGAAATATATAATGACATTTCGCTTGCATGTGAGATTTCCGATAAATAAATGTAAAGATTTCAAAGGTTTGCGTAATTGTAAAAGAACAAATTTATATCGATAACAAATTTATACCAATATTCTTCAAACAGTTCGAACGATATGAATATATATTTTATTCGGTACGCTTTAAGTGCAATAAATGATAGTCTAGAGTTTTTACGAGAAAGATAATATTAATAAAGACAGGTAATAATTTTTTTATACAGTATAATTTATTTTATGTAACCGTACAAGTTGCAGTAAAAGTCATAAAGAACGCAAGATATTGAAGCATATCGATTCTGTGTAATATTAGATATTACATAATAGATACTAATAAAAAAATTTTACGAACCAAATTCTAATTTTAATAAAACTTTATAGATCTATATACAGGTTATGTAAATAGATACATTTAGAAAATATTAGTTGATGTGGGAAAACGATTTTAAGAGTGAAATATAATTATAAGAAAGCGATTTTTATGTTTCGTTATAACTAAAAACTATTTAAAATATGAAAAATGTTGAAAGTGTCTAATTTTGAAAGTATGAATTTCAAAAATAAAATAATTATTTTTTAAAAATATTATTGACGTGGGGAGATAAACAAATATAATTTTATTATGAAACTTTTTTTATAAGTATTTGTTGATATCTTGAATAATTTTTTTTAGAAAAGAGGTTAAAAACTGCTTTATTTATAAGGGATGATTCTATCTCTTGAAACCGTTTTTCCGTACTAATTGATATTTTCTAAATTTATCTATTTATGTAACCTATATAAAAAGTTCCATTAAAATCAGAATTTGATACTTTACAAGGTTTCCTTGTAAATGACATGAATATTGTCATATCTGCGCGATTTTACTAACAGTACATTGTGTATGTAAATACCGAGAATGGGAATTACGTAAAGTGCTTTATAGATGAAGAATCGTTGTCGGCATTATGTGCGACACTGAATTTACCTTGCCACTTTTGCGCGGTGAAAGCTAATTTAACATAATCATTCCTCCCTTCCTCTTTCTCTGTCTCGCCTGTCACTTACCGCTATCTCTCTTTCCATCTTCGTTTCAAGAGGACTACCTAAACGACATTACATAATTTAGTTGGAAAAGTATATTACACACGCGCTCAAGAAACAAGCAATTCAAAAGACAGCTAGATTATTACAGAGGTTGCATTCATCTCTAGTATGCGAAATTTTATACGACGTTATGTCATAACGAAACATGACATTTTTTTTTACGTAAATGATGATTTAGATCATTTCCTTGCGAAAATGCAATTTACATGAATGAAATTCTAACATATTGTATAATATAAATCTTTTGTAACAGCAAATATAATAAATATAATAATGTTGCATCTTGCTGTCATAAATATTACAAAATATATAGTAATAAATAATACAGAAAATAATACAAACAGTTACTTTTCTTGCAAACTACCATGCATATTGATGCACGGTGAAAGCTAATGGTTGTTGCACGTGCCAATGAAATCGATTGTAAAGAAACGGCCAACGAATACACGCATTACTGAACAAGAATCGAAGTTCGAGTGACTTGTGATTGAATCGCCGAACCATAAAGAGGTCTCTCTTCCATATAAAAATTGTCACCCGTGCTTATTCAAAAATCGATCACCGATAAATAAAAGGAAACGTTAAAGTCTCGCGTTTATCGTTACTTTTGGTACTTTATTAATTCATCAATGTTATTATTATTCTTCTTTGATTATAATATCACTGTAGAAATCACCGTATAAAATTATAGGTGCGTAACTAAAGTAAATACCTATCTGCAAAACATGATAATATTTATGGAAAATAAAGAAATAAAAGTTTAAGAAGTCATTAATCATAACAAATAACGCTTTTAGTACATAAAACTGCTTATTAGTACATAAAAATATGAACACGATGTGAAACTTGATTATTAAGATCTCTGACCACTCATTACTATTGTTTCAGATTGTGACGTCAGAGAAGCGAGAAAAGATATAATAAAAGTTCTTGAAATATGTGTTAAAATGGAAATATTTTTCAATAAAATAACATTTGTAATCAATAGAATAGGCTTGCAGAATGCAAAAATTGAAATTTTCCCTTTATTTTGTAAATAAATCTTTTATTTCGTCAGTAAAAAACTATATGTATTTGGTAATTGAATTGTGCCGAAAACTAAATAAATAAATAAGTTCACAGCTATCAAAGTAACAATTATCAAACTAATAGCATATAGAAATAAATATAATTTTTTTCTCTATAAAACAAAAAAAAACGGAATTTTTGGTACATTTTTATAAGACTACTCTACCGCGCGATTGCAAATATTGTTTTATTGAAAAGTAATTTTATTTTAATATATTTAGCAAGAATTTTTATTATGTATTTTCTTACTTCGGATGCCACTTCTGACAACCAGAGGGTTGATTGTAAGTCTTAAAATAAAAATTACAAAAATAAGAAAAAATTCTCTAGAAGATATTTATAATTATATTTATTCTAAAGAATAAATAAGTTAATTGACTTATTCTAGAACATATTTATAATTTTATTAATCAATATCTGATGGATTTGCTTTCTTTTAAATTTCATCTTGTTTCAAAGATACACAATTAACCTTCAGAAGCCTTATGTACGGGTGCGTTCAAACTATCGAGCCAAACATCGAGCCGCGAGCCGAGCCTACGTCATATACATAGGACAAGTAAATTTATAACAGAGAAATTCAATTGTCTTTTGGAAACTGATGAGACATAAAATCAGTATTTGATTATTTTACGACATGCGTTTTATAGCTATTCTATACAAAGAAATATACATCTATTGAAATAACTACATATGTACTGAAGTACGTCATAGTGCGAGGTCATAGAAGTAGTTATCTTATTGTTGTAAAGATCTCGAGATACGAGATGGGATTTTAATATTTAATTTAATCTATTGTAAGAATTATTCAGTCTTATTGCAAGACTTGATAACGTATTACATTCTATTTCAGGCTTACGTGGAAAGAGAAAAGGGCAGAGTAGTGCTTTACACGACATCATTGGGCATCGTTAGAGAGACCTTTACCAATTGTATGAAGATGAAGCAGATGTTATGGACGAACATGGTCAAGTACGACGAAGCAGATTTATTCCGTGATACGGAATTACAGACCGAACTCAGGGATCGGATCAATTTAGAAGTTCTAACATTGCCGCAGCTTTTCGTCGATGGTCAATACATTGGGGTATGCATTTTTTATTTAAACTTATTGAAAAAATTACGAAAAATGAAAAGGAAATATTGACAAAAAAATAAATTTCGACATGTAATCAAAAACATATTTTAATAAAGATATTAATTAAAAATAATTGAGACACGACAGACATAATTTAAATAACAATTCAATAGAGATATAATAATTTTAGAGTGAAACATTCAATGGAGAGATAATAACCAAAAGTGAAGACTAGAAATTGATTTTGATTATATTTATTAATTAAAAGAATGTTGATCAAAATTGGAATTAAATACGGAAAACATTATTGAAAATTAATAAATAATTCAACGAATTTATTGCATAAAGTGCAGTAAAAAAGTGCAGAAACATTTTTTTATGATTAATACTTGTATTTATATTTAATGTAATGTATGGGTCTCTTTACTCATGTCTGTTAAATATTTCTCAGTCCATTTCCACTTAATATTATTACTTCTATAAATTATAATTCAGACATTAATGTGCATTATATCATGAATTTGTACATTTACTGTATTCTCGTTTATAAAATGCATGATTTAAATCAGAAATTATATTCTGTAGTTATTTTAAAATATATTTGGAATGTAAACGCGCTTTATACAAAACGTTATATAATAAAACGTGAGCAGTTGGTGTTGAACGTTTCGTCACCTGTGTTTGACATTCGTCAACCAAGTTATTTTCTTCTTCGTAGCAATATCGATTTCTGTCCCTCTCTCTCTCTCTCTCTCTCTCTCTCTCTCTCTCTCTCTCTTTCTCCCTCTCTTTCTCAGCTGTTTCATAGGTAGAATAACTTCTAATAAGAAAAGTTATATTGCGCACACTAGCATTCGAATACTCTACGATCCTTTCGAATCCATCCTCTTACGCTTTATGAAGAATTTGTACAAGGCCGATAACACATTATGCAACTAGAGATATTCGACATCGAGAAAGCCGGGAGAAGGATGACGTGAAATGTCAAAGATAACTGTCGAGTGAAAATTTGATGAATGTACAAACGAAAATTTGATATCAAATTGCATCTGTTCTGTAGGTACAAAGTAAAAAATGAGTCAACGTAGGACTTAAATTTGTTATATAATAGAAATTATTATAATATAATGATTATTTTTATAATTGATTAAATAAAGCATGTAAGATGCAATGATTTATAATTACTAAACGGGTAATAGAACGAAAAAAAGTAACGAAATATTTTATTTTAAAGAAATTCAATAGGATCCTATCTTTGGAACTGTATTCTCGTATACAATGACAAAATGCGATAGCGAAGATAGCAAAGTATTCTGTTTCAGCATACAATTCTCAGATGTAGTATCGTGTTTCACAGATCTTACGTTGCATCTCTTGTAAAATCATTGAAACATATAGGAAAATAAAATAGAAAATCTAGAAACGACAATAAGAAGTTTAACATATAAAACAAAATAACGAATTCCTTATATAATGCATTACTTCCTCAAAATACAAATGAAAAATAGCTTTTATATACATAAAAGCTTTTATATACATAACTTTTTATATATTAATTATCAATTTTTTTATTTTAATAAATATTTATTTTAAAGTGAAATACGCGCGCGATTTGCACAACTAGATTATAATTTGCAATGGTTATCCATCCAATTAGATACCAAGCCATAATAGAGAAATTACTTAATCATGAATGAGCTATTAGGAATTAGCGACAACAAACAATCATTACCGCAGTGGTCACTTAAATGTTACAGCACTTGGGAATGATCACAATAAACGATCGTTATATGTGTGTTCCCATTGTATATAGTTCGTAATTGCTCTCATACACGATGGTGATAGTACAAGTTCGTATCATCACGTGCGGTGCGAGATGTCTTTATATACCTTCATAAAAGAGCATGCCGCTTTTATTGTGACATGGTAAAGATCTTCATAATCATGAACTTCAGTTATATTCACGCGCTTTCCCCAAGGTGATGTCAGCAATATATTTGTATAAAATTATGAATATCCTACGTGTATATATATAAGATACAAATGTTGATTGCTCATATATTTTCAATGCGAATACGCTACATAACAGAATTCTATTCTAGCGCGCAAGGAAGTCTGTTTTTGTAACAAAAATTTGAAACTGTGAATTGTTCAATATGAAGAATTAAGGCTTTTTTTTTGTTCCCTCACCACTACTATTACTAACTGTAAAAGAAAACTGTCAGAAGAGACAAAACATATAAGAAAAATTTTTGCAAATTGTATTTGAATAGAAATACAATATTTTTCAATAGAATAACGTTTGTAATCAGTAGAATAAACTTATAAAATATATCGAAAATTGTATGTTCTTGTTTCAGGGAGAAATTAAATCATATTTATTTCTATATATTATAAATTAATATTAATTTGACAGTATCATAACTATAGAGCTTATTTCATTTTTGGTTATGTATATATAATTCATTTCCAGATTTTGTTATTTATTAATCAAATAAACAAAACAAAGCAGGAGTTTTTGGGATATTTCACAAGTCGATTTTATCGGTTGTACGTTATTTTATTAAAACATATTTCCATATTATATTTTCAATAATATTTTGTAAGAATTTTTATTGCATATTTTTTCACATCTGATGTTACAATCTGACATAGCAGTGATGAGTAAACAAGAGATTTAAATTGAGAAAATAAAAAAATTTATTTATTGGACGATATTCTTAGTTGTAATATTATAAAAATATGTATCTCAAAATTTTCAAATTAATATATACACAGAAAGAATAATTTGACTATCTAAAAATCTAACTAAATACAGATTTGAAAATAACTATGTTAGGCTATCAAAATAATTACGTAAAAATCTGAAGCATGTTGAACATTGTTGTGAAAAGTTTTAATATTCTAATAACCAGTTTGTGTATCTTACGTAATTATTCTGATGGTCCAATAGAATTATTTTCAGATCTGTGTGTTAAATTTTTAGATACTTCAGCAAAATCCTTTTTTCTGTGTATTTGATTTCTTGAATAAATGTATGAATGTTAAGAATTCTCACATTAATTTCCTTCTTCAAGAATGTTTCTCGAAAACATAAACATATCAATCTTTTTGATAAAAAAAATACTAGATATAAACGGCATGCCTTTAGCTTAAAGAGTCTCTCTCACATATAATCATGCTGTGTTATTTGATTTATCCTCTCCGCCTCCGTGATGGTATCCGTTTCTCAAGAATTACTTCCAGCAATTGATAGTCGAATAGATATATGCGTAAGTGAAATGTCAAGCTATTTGATCCAAGGCCGTCGGAGAGAATGCGAGGTGCGATTGCTTGTGTTACACAGTCTTACAGTTGCTGGTGTCTAGCACACAAGTGTACATACATAAAGCTACCCGAACTGCATTCCTATCCGACCGCGTCATACAATTATCTTGCACGAAATAGTCGACTGGTGCCGAAAATCGAAAGCATCTTCGATATGTTTATTTCGTCCACTTGTCATCAATTTAAATATCTTTCCTCGCTTTCACCATTGTCCATCTTTGTACGACATCTTTTGACAGTTTACACGGTATGTAGTGAAAGGAGTACATCGTCGCAACTACAACCGCAATAAAACCTCTATTATATTACATCAGACACGAGATTACAAGATGAGTACTGACGAACGAGCATCTTCGAAATGTCGTTTCACTTACATTCACAAGCGCGTCATACATTCTACACAGAAAGAACGATCTTGCTGATGTATCTAAAAATTTAGATATACAGATCTAAAAATAATTTTGTTTTTATTATTCTATTAAACCTAGTAAGTTTCCTATTTTGATAAGACGTTCAAACTGATTACTAAAATAATAAAAACTGTTTACAGCACTGTTTATCATGCTTGAACCTTCTGTAATTACTTTGATGGTCTAATAAAATTATTTTAGACCTGTATCTACTCAAATTTTTAAATACTTCAACGTTTTTGCACAAAAAGAAGAGTTAAAATGTCTAAAAATTGAATTAATTCTAAAAATAATTTTGTTTACTGTCAAAATAAGTAAATGTAAACGCTCAAGTTGATTGCTCGAATATGAAAACTGTTTGTAGCATTGGTTTATTATGCTTGTGTTCCCTACATAATTAATTTGATAGTCCAATAAAATTATTTTCAGATTTGTATTGACTTAAATTTTTAGATGCTTCAGCAAAATCGTCTTTTCCATGTATCAATTGAAAATTTTTCATTAAAAAACTTCGTGATACAATTAACCTTCTCTAAAATGTTCAATGATGTTTGAAAAATAATCTTTCACACAAGACGAGAGAGCGAAATTGTCTTCCTAAATAAATCAACAACGCTTCAAACCTGCAAACTAGTTATCGCGTGCTTCATTAAAAGCCTCATTAACAACGGCATGAAAATGTATGATACGGCCATTATCGCATGGATACGCATAGAATTACGCCATGAATATACGTGAGAAAAGCTGGGAGAAGGAATACGATAAAATTCTTTCGTTACAGCCGCATTCCTCGACGACAAGCCAAGAATGCTACATCGCCGTGTCTTGAAACGTATGCTGGCGAGTTCCATCCATTTGACAGAAAGCTTGTGACGTGCACGCGACATACGACATACCGAAGAATTTCTGTTTACGGCATAGTCGTTAGTTAGTGACGAAATAAACGGAAAGAAAGCGTCGTACAACTCGAATGGTTTAAATATGTACTATTAAATGCCTGCATTTCACAATATTTTCCCTTGTTGCAGGGTGTTGACACTGTCGAGCGACTTAACGAGTCGGGAGAACTACGTCGCATACTGGAGCCTTACCAGGTAAGCTGATTTTGTCAGGTATGATAGAAGATCCTAGTGCACATATCCGCAATATCCGCTTCGCCTCGAGGTGCGCTTCAACTTGGATAAGCCATTCGCTGAAGCGTGGAATTAATAATTTAATAAAAATCATTTCGGCGCACATTTTAAAGAACTATATACGTAGTACATATATATACAAATTCACACAGAATCATTCAACCATTTAAGATCCAGCTAGATTTAAAGCATTCATTTCTATAAGTTGTGTTCTCACATATACGGTCCTTATTATATTATTAATAATTTATATCGTTGGAGTTTATCGATTGACATTTCTTACGTTACGCACTTTATGTTAAATGCATTCTTTGCGTTGTAAAAATTCAAATCCGCATGAATATGTAACAAATACGATCAGACACTAATTTTAACATCCAGAAGTCATGATGCATTAGTTAATAAACTCGCGTAAAGTTTCGTAAACTGGCGTATTCAGGTAAAACCATTTGAAGCGAAGAGACGGCTATACATAACTTCCGCCTGCATTTTAAATTTAGATTACTCATTGAATTTTTAGTTCCTGACGTCAAATGTAGGTAATAATATCGAAATATAATTATATACCTTCGTAACAATCTGGTGGAGATTTAATTACATCGAATTAATTACATCAGCGTTGCATTGGAAAAAAATAGCATTCTGTAATTTTATAAAAGGAAACTTATGTAACACGATATACTTTTAGATAATTGATTCGAAGCTTCCAAGCAAGTAATAAAAATAGTAATAAAAATAGTATTCAGAATGGGAATGAAAAAGATTCGATATTGTCTCTATCTAGGATTTACACGCTATCTATCATCGAGATTCGAACGATTCGCATGATCGCGTTATACGCCCGCGACGCGTTTATTTCTACGCAGAATCTAAAGTAGACAGAACAACCGAGTGTTATGAAACGTATATACAAACAACACAAGTAATTGCGATCGCAAGGTTGCACGGTCCTTTCACTTTTATCTGAAGTACGTGCCTGTCTCTCTCTCTTTCTCTCTCCGTCTAACCGCCCATCTCCTTTTCCATCGTGATCATAAATTTTATCGTGCAATTCAGGTTTACCTTGCTACAACTAAAGGTCGTTTACATCTATGCGGCCATTGTTATTTCTGTGTCACATACCAATCTTGTTGTATATACAAACTCTTCGAATCCGTATTTAACATGTATAATAATTTTATTTACATCGATAATTTATTTAATGATTTGTTTAATAGTTTTATTAATATAAATTTTTTATCCAATATACAGAGATAAGAGTATAAAAAAAAATCTGAAATTAATTTGAATAAATATGTACTAGAAATTAACGAGACATTATATTTGTAAAAACACAAAGTATTAACGAAATAAAATAGAGTTTCTTAATTTTCACTGAAATATATTTAATATGCATAAAGTGAAGTAA
Source organism: Mycetomoellerius zeteki (assembly GCF_001594055.1). Taxonomy (NCBI): domain Eukaryota; kingdom Metazoa; phylum Arthropoda; class Insecta; order Hymenoptera; family Formicidae; genus Mycetomoellerius; species Mycetomoellerius zeteki. Next base: position 388,022 of record NW_017255996.1, read on the forward strand.
AAGGATTCATAATATATTAATGTTTCTATATTTATATAGCGCGTTTGTGTTTTTTTTTATCTCTATACATATTAGTCTTAAATACACCATGCTTGGCGGAATATTTACATTTGAACAAGTTTGATATTTACCAAAGAGATAGTCATTATTCCACCCGAACTCATTATGTATTTCACTAAAGTTGATTTACATTTCAGGTATTAGACTTGCAGTTAGTAACAAGTAAAAGTGAAAGTGAAAACTATAGTTTTGTAACGAATAAGGTTCGATAGGAGATTCTGTTCGAACATTGTTGTCACACGGAATTTATCTAACTAATTGTTAAAGTACTATTAGATTGCTATTTTATGCTAATAGATCGTATCGGTATTTTCAAATTTGTAAATCTATTATGTGACAAAAGACTTTAAAGAAAGATAATGAAGTCACCGGTAACTTAATGGACTCAAAGCATCGAATAAGGAAATAATGCTCTACAAAAAGGCCCATATTCTGAGCCGGTTATTATATTTAAGACCGTCTTAAATATATTTTTAAGATGTCATAAGCCAATCACCAGTGCCGTATTAATATTTTAAGACTTAAGACATTACTTAAGACGATCTTAAAATAAGAACGGACTATCAGCCATAATGTTTATCTTTTTTATATTATCTGTTCTGATTGTATACCATAACTTAAGATATAGAAACATACTTTATGATGACAATTACAATTTGAATTTCATTTCACCGAGAAAAAGATTCTCTTACTTCAATAAGGATAAATATCAAATTAATTAAGGATATTTTTAATTATTTTAGCACAAGCTTAAGCCACTTCCAATTTATGTGAGCGGATTTATAGATTGGCAAAACTCAATGCAATTTGCAATCATGCAATAAAAGAGGATATAGTTGTATAGTTTAGTTTTCTATTGAATCGAATATATGGTTGCAATTTACTGAGATTTTCATACAAGTCAATATTTCTACTAGAGTGATCTGATATTTCTTTTCTGCTTCTTCAAAATTTCCCATTTTTCTCTTGACTTCTTTAAATTTCAGACGACATAGTTAATGTACGCCAATATTAGCAAATATTACACACACATGATATGCATAATTATCTATATAAATGTAGGCCAATATCAAGCAAACGTCCGTAAAATTTGGGTACATTAGCCGTGTCATCTGGAATCTCGCTTAATGCGTTACACTGAGAAAAAGATGGTATTTGTAACTACAATAACATGATAAAATCATTATGACAGAAGCTTTATTTTTAAGTTATTACTGCTATAATTTTACTAATAATAATTTTACTAATAATTATATTTATAGTTCTATAAAAAAATAATATACTGTTGTCATAAAAAATGATTATAAATTATAGTTAGATTATGGTATAATTACAGTTATTATTTTCTCAGTGTAATGAAAAATGTTTTCGTAAATTCGTGTGCTGCTTCAGTACAAATCGCTGTACTAAGATCTGCCAACTGTCGCGACGAAAAATTATCATTAGTCTCGTAATGTGCTTAATTCAACATTACGAAACGTTTGCGTTTCAGTGTAAGGATGCATGCGCTGTTTGTACCTATTGCGGTGGATTCCAGCGACTGCTATGTCCCATCTGTCACGGCAGCAAGAGATCCGTTCACCGTAACGAGTTCACCGTGGAATTCGTCGCCTTAAAATGCGCCAAATGTGACGTTTTCGGTATGATACGTTGCCCGCATTGCTGAAGGAATTCCGCTGAGGGAATCCACATACACCTGCTCAAATCACTTTTCTTATTCTTAACGACCATCTACTAACTTATACCTCTATTTAAGGTGCTACGAAAGTATATTTTATGCTATGCTTTAAGCAAAGGATATACACGAAACGCATACAGACACTAACTAATTGCGTAGCCGCGCTGTCACATGTTGTAAGATATCGGTTAATAAAACTTTGTGTAAAGTTTTGTAATCTTGTGTACATCATTGGAACCTCTTTCAATCCGAAAAAATCGTCTTCGAATGTCCTAAAAGTTCTTCCATATATACCTGTTCTCCTGATGGAAATAAAACTTTGTTAATTTTCGATCTTTATTTTCCGTCGTTTTTTCACAGGATAAGAATTGATAATATCACAGGATTAGTCGTCTTGCAATTAGTACTCGAACTTGTCACAGTAACTAAAGTAAACCGATTGATTTAGAATAACGAAAGTACTTTCACTTTGTCCATAAGCTAATTAAAAAGATACAAAACACAGCAGCGTGTTGTGCTGCTGTTACCTTCATACTTGACATGTTATAATTATTAAATATAGCTCATCAAAAGGAAACGTCTTTTAATAATAAGAAAGAAACTATTATTATTTTATCTTACTCAGCATCTGATCTCCATATAAAATATAAATAATCCATTCACTTGTTTCATATTCTTTTAGAAAGAATCATGTCTCAACACGATATAATTGCTTTAATTCACTTACATTTATTCACAAATATTCAATTGCATTGATTACGAAGCAACATTAAGTAAAAGCAAATGTTCTCGTGTATTTCTAATTATAAGTGAAAATTGTTTGGAAAGAACAATGACGGCATTTTCGAGATTAGATTGAATTGAAGCTTGATCGCTTGATTAAATTAATAACAGTAGTGGAACTAATAACATAAGCGATCAGAGTGTAAAGCTTCAATATACTCTCGAAAACGTCGTCATTGTTATTTTCAAACGATTTTCACTTAATTGGAAAAAATATATGTAAGATAATGATACTTTCTAAAATAATATGACGAATTAATGGATTATTTATACTTTCAGATCAGATACTAATTGTAAGTGAGATAAAGTAATACTATACCTGAAACAATATTATTGTATTTAAGTAAAAACGTATAAAGAGAGAAAGAAAAATGTACGATAGAGAGATATCAGAAAGCGCGCTTGCACGACGGTAATCTACTTTTATAATGCTATATTTTGTTCTGTCAAGCGTGTAGAGAAAAGAATTCTCACGTTTTGAGTGGAAAGAATCAATCAGAACGAGCGCTTTATGCTCTATCGCATTTAATTATCTGCAGCTAAATTACATGGTAAAGTATGTCAAGATGCTTTAGATAAGTAGAGCAAGGCGAATTACTGTGAAATAATCGCTGTTTGTATTTATTCACAAATATTAATTCGCATTAATATAATAATTACGAAACAACATTAAGTAAAAGCAAATGCTATACGGTTCATGCACAATGTCATTTACGTCTATACGTATTTTTACTTACTGATATCGAAATCGAAATCCTTAGCTCAACTGTATCATTATTTTTCATTTTTGCGCTATTAAAATGCAATTTTATATCAGCCTATATAGTATACTTATTCTACTTTCTCCAGAGATACACGTTCATTATACGCAGTTTCAGTTTCCCGATAACACGCGGTTTCACAATTTAACGTGAACCGCGTTAAAAGCAGCCAAACATGACATCGGATCGCTTATTTTTATTTATATATACAACAAGTTAAATTGATACTGCTACTCCAGAAGATGTCTACTACAAGAAAATGACTGACTCGGATCTTATCTCAAGTTAATCGGAAAAAAAATAATTCGTTCAAGATAATTATATAAAAATGAATTTTAACATAAATTTTGTTATTAATTTTTAAAATAATTTAAGGTAATATTTATCGCCAGTTTCTTTCGCTTATTGAGTTCGGTAAACTTTCTTTAATCCCAAACGACAATTACATTATTTCTAATCATATTACTATGAAAGTAAATTTATTCGCTTGATGTATTTGATTTAGATGTAACAAATTAAAAGCAGGTTTGTAACAAGCTCTTTTTTGAACGCTATTTCGTATAATGTACATGTTCCGAAGAGACTATAACGGAAATAAGTATATACAAGCAAATTTAAATCGATCGCTGTTTTTTTACTTTTACATACTGAGAAACTGATGAACATGGATACACGTCGTAGGATAAATGTAAAAATAAAGGTACATAAAAGTTTCAAATTTATATTTCCAGCAAGATTACCTCTCCGACATTATAGTGTAAGTTTTTTTTCATGCGTCGCCTGAGATATAATCAGCTGTTTCAATACAGATGCAGAGTTAAAACAGCAATCAATAAATTCTTGCACACGCAAGACAAAAAGTTAATATTTATATTATATAATTTTCAATACTTTTAATACTTGGATTTTGTCGTTTAAACGCTTTTATTACAATTACGCATTAATTATAATTTTTTATGTTGTTACGATATTTGATATTTCAAATTTATTTCCATATATTGACTATTGTAATAAAATCCATGTATTATTATTGTAATAAAATATGGATGAATACATCAAGCGCGATGTTATAATAAATCTATAATAATTTTATTTTGGTAATATAATATCTTAATTTTACCGTATATTAAATTGCGTGTCACGTTACAAAATGCGATTTATGTTACAAGGATGTATTACGAAGTAGATAATCATGGATGCCAACACCGTCGAAAGAATATAAGCTGAATTCTTTTCGAGACGAATAGAATTAAAGATTGTCCGATAAGTACGTGATGTAATTTGCTAAGTCCTTGAAATCGGTATGCTCATTCAACGTTGATAATCGAGAACAGTCTTGATCAGGAATTCGCAATAACAGAAGTGGGATACCAGACAAAAAAGCAGTCAAGTGAAAATGATAGTTTGCAACACAGCGTTAAGTGCAACTAGTTTCACATTGAATACGTCCAGCACGTGCGACTCTTCTACGCAAGGTCTCTTATAATTTCGTAGTAGAAACGTTTAGTATGTTTATATTGCGTTCTATTAAGGGCGAAATTTGAGAGAGTTAAACGCTGCGTATAAGCGTGAACGCGGAAGTGTAATCGACTTAAAAGCATGGGATAGTCCTCTTTTTCCTTTCTACTATTATAAATAAGGTACAAAGTCAATAAAATTTTAGCGTACTGATAATAACTGCGTGTGATCGCAGTTATTAATTTAACTAAATTTTATTGGTCCTCAAAGATATTAAATATTTTTTTTTTTTAAATTAATAATTTCTTGTTTACACACACACATATATATTATATATATATATATATACAAAATTTAATATTTGCAGACAATAAGCATTTATTATATTGTATTATCGACATTAATAACAATGTAATTTACGTGTTAGGCGGATCTTAATATGATTCAAAATATTGAAAATCCGCTATTTAAATATATTCGTACAAGAACATATATTTGCGTATCAATGCATGTTTGTATTAAATTAATTAGAATTTGTACAATATTTTCTTTCTTTTTATTAGCACGTATGCTACACGTTCAATAAATGTTTAATAAATATTACATCATTTAATATATATTTGACACATTTAATATACACGTTGCGTAATTATATACACACGTTGCATAATATAACATAAACGCAAACGTTTACAAGTTTGATACATAATAAAATGCAACACGTTAAGACTCCAATCTTTTTCATTGCAAAAATCGCCAATTTATTCGAGCATAACATCAGAAACTCTACAGTGCTGTCGTCATGTAAGTGCATGCAAAGCGAGATATCTACATGAATGCGATTCCGTTTGTATGTATAGAAGGACGTTCTGTATGTTTGAAGGAGAAGCGAAAAGCCTTTAACCGCGATCACAAGCGGTGCACTCAATAAAGTGGAAGAGAGCCCGATGACGCAGGTGTCGCACACTTGCAAACGAATGGAGTCGGACGGAAAAGAGTATCAGAACGTTAAGGTGGCTGCTGGATTACTTAAGACACCGTAGCGTAGATAATGGCAGAGCCGGGATTCAGAGATCACTAGCGCGAGAGCATTACGAAGGGTGTGATTTAACGATCGCCTTTTGCGTGCAACGAGGCACACCGGTCGTGGGAGATTTCAAGGGCAAACACGTGTTGCAAACGCTTCAACATAGATTTTCGGCGAATATATATTCGTAGGGATACGTTCAAGCTCTATGTGCGTAACGACGCAATTCGATGCGCATTTTACAAAGTTTATGAAAAAAAAGAACTTGGGGTCATAGAAAATAAAACGACACATTTTCCGTTTATTCAAAAAGTATCAAAACGCAGATGTTTACCACAAGTGACGTATAAAATAATAAAGAGAATATTTTAGGGTAGAAAAATGTAGGAAATTTTATAATGGAATATACTATTACACTATTACCTTGTCTATGATTTAAATAAAATAGATCTATTCCTATAGTTATATATATTTTTATATAATTGCTCTCTTCCTCTCTCTCTCTCTCTCTCTCTCTCTCTCTCTCTCTCTCTCTCTCGATTTCTCTGGATTTTTAATTATGCATAAATTAAATTCATACTATATCGTGCTTTAACAAGAATAATTGCAAGCCAGCGACAATGACAAGACATAACAAAACGTATAAATTAACGAGCTAAAATAAAACGTTGATGGTGAAAGGAAGGAGAGGAAATTGGAGAAGAAATAGGAGTAAAAGAGAGAGAAAGGAAGAGCGCATGATGACGGAGCGCAAGAGGGAAGTATTATCCGGCACGAGTCACCAACGGAGACCTTCACCGAGACCGAGGAAGGTCGACATCGCCCTGTGCTTGTGCCGTGTGTTCGTAACACCCCTCCCTATAGTAGCGGCAGGCAGGAGCACCCTCGACAGTATCAACCATCACCAGCAAGAGCGGCGGCAGCTACAACAGCGGTAGAGGTAGCAGCAACCCCTGCCGTCCTATAAAGAGGATACCATCGCCACCACCACCACTGTTATCATCACTACCACCACAATCTTTCCTGCTTACTGCACTCACCCTGGCCTAGAGAGATAGCCTTGCTCCTGTATGACGACTTGACGGGGGTGAGAGAAGCGACCGTGGCAACGGGGGATGCACGAGGGTCAAGAAGGGCGAGGTGCGGGGTTCGGCAAAGGGGGATGGACGCAGGCGCGAACGCAGACGCAATAAGCTGACGAAACAGCGCCGAGCATTCCGGCAACGCCAGACAACGCGGCACAATCGAGACGAGATAATCACTGTGGAACGGAGCTTTAAACTACCCCTGTGACCAACCACCTACACAGTCAGTCCGCAAGCGTACCGATCGTGTACCGAAGATGGGAGTTGTGAAGACGGCGTCGGAGAGCATCCTCGAGGAGACTGTGATGCCGAGCGAGGAAGCGAATTATTCGCAGCAGGGTTACGCCGGTAAGGGAGTGATTTCTTTTTTCTAGTTTTACGGGCAACAGGAAGAAAGAAAGCGGGATCGCGCGAGGTCGTAGTCGGCCTGAATCCGACGGAGCGCAAGACGAGCGCACCCCATGATATCAGGTGTCGCGATCAAGGTCACCCTGTCATTCGCTCGCTCCTTCCTTCGGTTTCAGACCGGCTCCGGCACAGGAATTCGTATTACTCGCTGTATGCTTTAAAGGCGATGTGGCAAGCCGCCCACCCGAGAGCGACTGCTAACAGGTGTTTGGAGATACAGATATACCGCCTGCGGTGTTCTCGTGCACCAACATCACCGAGGAAATCCGATCTTTGTTGTAACGTTAGACTATCGAACACCGACTTGAAGTCACAATTTATGTGACTCTGGAATGCTAACAATATCGTTTAATTACAAATTCTTCGGCGGATCGATCATTCCATCGATTAATATTAATTAACGGGTATTGAATTAGTTCACGCCTTTAATGTTAAACTAAACTAAACTGAAAGATAGACGAAATGTTGTTCAAACATTAAATTGATAGAGAGATTGATATTCCGAAATTTGATGTTGGGTCATACGTAAACGGTTAACGGCATTGCAACGATTTCTAGTAGATTACAGTGCATATTAACTAAACCATAACGCGTGTATTGAACTTTGGACAAGTTTCAAAATTAAAGCGATGATGTTCTATCTAACACGTTAATATTGGCATCGCGTTGCTAATGACTTGAGTGTGGTTGCGCATGCATGCTTCCAGTACGAAAAAGCAAGGCTTTAACACTATTTATACTTGTAAGAATCGATAAGTGCGATAAAGTTTTACAAAGAACAAGGCGACTTTGCTCCTACGTTCCCCGCTCTGCGACAGTGCGGAAATTAACAGATGGGATAAATAGAATATTGTCTGTCGATCATTCGCGTAGGGAAACGTCTGATCCAGATCTACTTTCAATACGGATATTGCATTGTATTGATGAAAACCGGGTTACAGTAAACTGACCCAATTTCTGGCCGGTAGGCGCAAGAGTTTCGGATCGATTAGGCCGCGAGAATTAAAGTTACGTATAACATTTGCAAACTAATTGGCCACGTTACATTTCCTTAATTTTCAAATTTACTTTCATATGTGGCACACTCGAAAATAATTTACATTTATCTTGTGATTCCCCGTTTATTTTTGCGACCGAATTATTCATAAAATCGCTCGGCTCCGACACAAAGAGTTTTCATATTTTTTTCATAAAATTAAAATAAAGTTAAAATAAAAAGCAAGACAGTGTTGTGTTGACGTATCCTTGTATAAAAAAATATTCCGTATTAACGCGAAGGTAAACTGTATTTCACTGCGGGGATATTTAATTCATATATTTATTTTACAAAAATAATACAGGAAAATACACTTTGAGACTACATCATGTGTGCTGCGATAAAACATACAAAATAATTATGGAATCTTTGCCCTTGGCCCCATAACTGCTGAGTGGTTTCATTTAGAAACTCACGATCTTTCCCAGAAGAAGCTACATTTAGGCATACGCTTCCGTGAAAATCCATAAAGAAAGTTGATAAGATATTGAAGGATGAATAGTTTTGCATAGCACTTGATACATCCGTTATCATAACAATAATATTAGTATATTATTTGCGTAATTAAGATGCACAGAGCGTATAATTTGACTTGTAACAACATCAATTAATTAACTAACACTTAACACGTAACTTTATATAAAGGAAACAAACTTTTGTAAAACAAGAATTTGTTTTTAATAATAAGCTACTATTTTGTTTTTGTTACAAAAAAATACATTATCACGGATTATTTTCATTAACGCTGATTAATCGCTGCAAATCAAATCTGCTGTCTTTCAATCTTCCATCTATTTGTTGAATAGCTATATTATGATCTAGAAAAAAGCATACATTAAACAATAGGTAGAGTTAGGCAATGTTTGCCAGCTCGACCCCAAATGTAACAGACCGAAAATTAAACACGTTCCGAGAGTCGAGAAAATAATTGCAAAGCATTACATGATCGATCGTCTATTGCAAGTTAATGCAATATTTCCTTACGATGTCGTTATTATATCGTATTAACATCATATTTGAAGTTGTATAAAGATGTAATAATCAACAAAAAAAATGGTGATAATTTTTTCCGTTGGTTGGCTTTATAAAACGACCGACTTAGCATTCTGTATTTGTAACAACTTTTGAAGTGATTACAGTTGTGTAAGCTTTCCATAGACATAGTCTACCTGGTCAAGGACTGTAAACTCGCTGAAATCCTTTCCAAGAAATCGCACGTGCACGAATTCTAAACATTTATAGCAAAGATTTTTCTTTGTTATACATAAGCTTTTCTCACATATATCTATTTCTCAATAAAAGTTAATCCGATTCACTCTATGTTTCTTTTTAATACAATTGATACGTGTGTAAAATGCGATTTCGTATCTAAGAGATAAATCCCTTCGAACGGTCAGCTTGAAACTCCTGCTTGTTGCACAACAAAATAGCATAAGCGCTTGAATCCAAAATCAGATATGGGGATATAGAATATTTACATAGAATATTACATAAAATATTTAATGTAATGAGATGAGAAAGTTATGAAAAATTACAATATTTTTTAAATACCGAATATGTGATCTAATTTAAAAAAAAAATACGTAGTAAGAAGGAAGAGATTATTTAAGTACGTCATGTTATATTTAGTTCACATTGCACGTGTCTAAAGACAATGTCACGTCTGGGTGAATATCGGCATTATTGGGTTAAAAAAGTAACGTTCATAAAAAAAATCGTCACAGTTAAGTTAACATAGTTATTATGCATGAAGTTGATATTGAATATCAAAGAATATTTATATTGAACATCTTTTATTTTGACGTCTGAGAATTCGTGATCTTAACAAGATATATTGAAGTAATAAATGATATTAACATGGAATAAAAATTAACCCTCGGAACTCACTCAATTATAAATATCTTTGTCAAAAATGTCAAATAATTAAATTTTCAGGATATCAGATGATGTTACATCTGCAAATTTAGATTGTTCTCATTAAAACATACTTAGTATTCATTTTTGTCATTTCGATTTTTTGAAATTAATTAGTGCCTTTTAATTAGCATAAATTAAATAGGTCTTCCCCAGTGTCAGTAACTGTGTTACAGATTTTAGCGTCATCTCCGGAGGATTAATAATTGATAGAATATCATGAATATATCGAAATACAATTGGATTTTTATCTTTAATTTGCACCATTTTAAATATCCAGATTAAGAAATTATCTTATTATCTATTTTAAGCTATCTACGTTAAGCTTCGCTTTCGATTTCGTCGGTAGTTTGTTCAGTGGAATCCAATTCCTCCTTTTCAGAATCATCAAATCTTTCATACTCAAAATTCTGTTCAAGTATCGACGTCGCATCTTCCTTTCTATCCGCATCTACCTTTCTGTCCGCGTCTTGCATTCCGCTTTTTCTTATTTTGTCCACGGTGGATAATTCATCCTGCCTTTTGAGGAATTGTGTTATGTCTGCTTCCAATCCTTCCCTTGGAAGGACATCATTTTGTTGTCGGCCAATAGCATCCAAGAGCATGCTCATTGTTTCCGTATAATCCGGCTCAAACATTCTTCCTTCGGGATTCTTTTTAAATAAATACTCGGCCTGGAACGAAAATATATTCCTCAGCGTAATACTTTATCCGTGAATTTGGAAGTCGAATATAATAATAATGGTAAAATATTTTGATACATGCAAGATTCATAATAAATCTATTAAATTAATTAAACTTGCAAATAAAATGCAGTATAAAACGTCAATTAATTATAAAACAAAATATTGCGAAGCTCGTTTTATTACAAATGGAAGTGACTTAAAAGCATTTCAAAACTCATACAATTCTCTTTTCAATTAAAATGCGTATACGGAACATTTTCCGACTGTGTTGCAGTTTCTATATAATTAACCCGGCAGATCTCTTCACCCGTATGCGAGAATACGCAAGAATGTAAGGTCGACCTCATAATCTGTTTAGAAACAGATCGTATGTCATCTACAACCGATATTACGACCCACTTTCACTCTCAATGTCATTCCAATGTCCTACTATGCTTGGATTTTTGCATCAGAATTCTTCTCGCGATTCTACGTTGGACAATCCACGCGTCGATTTACCTTCACCGTTTCAATTCTCCGCATTATCGTGAGAGCTTTACCGTTGCTTTATTTCTAGCTGCAACAATGATTGGCACAACAATGCGGCTATCATAAATGCTGCTACATAGTTTTGCCATAAACAATACCTAATGCGGAATCGTTCGACAATAAACGGAAATGGCGAATCTCGATCGACATTTATAAAATGTGAAAGTTATAGGATATTGCGCGGAAGATCGTTACTTATTATTAAGTTTATAATTGTTTATTGTAGGAATGCATTAAACGCTAAGTCAATTCCATTATTTTCTATTATTACGCCAAATTGGTGATTTACGAAATTTAGCAATTAATAATGATAGAAATTTAATGCTGTTCCTTTTGCATTGTGTTTTAAACAACTAAATGAATTATTATCCACCTGAATATTAACACCAGCATGAGGTTTGCCACTATTAATAAATTAGTTACTGTTGCGGTAAGCGTCATCTCTATATTTTACATGTGCATGAATATCTACGTGACGCCAGTACAATACAGTCAATACGGCATTGTATATATCACAAAATGCTCTCTTTCTTCTCTTCCTTGAACAAATGAGAATATAAATCTAATATGTATCGTAAATAATATCACGTATAAGAGATAATTTTAAAATGTTTTTAAAAATTAAAAAATGTTTTCACTTAAAAATGTTTTTAGCAAATTTAATAATGTTCCTTTCTGCATTACGTTTTGAATTACTAATGATTATTATACCTGAATATTAACATCGTTTGCACGAGATTTGTTACTGTTAATAAATTAATTAATGCAGAAAGGGTCTTTCTATATTTTATTAATTAATACAGAGAATTATTTATAAAAATATTATTGGCAATTAGCTATTAACCAGTATTCCTTTTATATTATATTAAATAAAGATATTATTAGTCTGTTTTTAATACAACATGCATTGGTTTTCTTTAATATATTTTCTCTCTCCAGTAGCATTCACATACAATTTAATGTGTTTTATTTAATTTTCTCCAATACGTCGATATTGTGAAATACTTTTTAATAGATATATCTGCTGTTACATCATTATGATATCGAGGGGCTTAAAGTGTAAAACTTGAGTTTTACAAGAATTTGTTAATGGAAAATTGAAACGTTACAACGTAAAAAGGGTACTTTTATTTTGTAATTTTTCAAAATTCCTTATTTTCTTATAAAAATAGCTATATCGAAAGTATAAATAATTTGACTAAGTATTTGCTCTATTTTAAAACTCGTTAACTCATTACTTCTCACCAAATTATCTGCCGAAACGTAAGACTACGATGATGCAATTCATGAAATCATAAAATCTTGTTACATCGCTCATTTTATTTATAGCAATGTGAATGTTACATTATGTTGCATTCGTAATTTTAGCATAATCATGACGTCACATTTCGTGCGTTCCACCTCGTTATTAATTTTCCTCTGTAACTTGGTCCACACGACCGGCAGCACGCTCTTATGCAAGAATGTCTAAAGATACTGGCTTATTGTTGCGTTATCGTTATGTTCTATTACCTTGCAATCTCGTATTCGCTCGTGTCTCGAAATTTCCCAAACAACGTTAGAATCCTGATTTGTTTGCACGCAGTCCGCATAGAAATGATCACATTATCTATACGTCTAAGAGACAGTGTTTTATCGTATTGCGCAGTGACACAGGTAATAATGAGAGTATACGGCTCAGAAAATTTAGTTAAGACTACACAAGTCCAATGTAATATTTAGAATAGAAAACAATATATCTACACGTACGATCTCACGGTTTTTTTTCGTAATTATACGAAATGGCATTTGAAAGTATTTAGTAAGTCGATTTCGAATACATTAGGGAATACGATTAAATCTTTGTAAATCACGAGTCCGTAGTATTGTAGCTCAAGGCAAATACAAAACTCTACTAAAGATATTAAAGACTGTCAAAAAAGTTTATAAGTATTGAATAATTTACTAAATACAGATTGTGATAACATTTTGTTGTTACAACATGAAAAAGTATTGGTGTATCAAAATTTCATCAGACGACGGTTCACCAGATAGAGATCAGTATCTAAATAATTGAGATGATAACAATGATGAAATTTTTATCAGACAGCCAACATTTCTTTCCATCTAATTCAGCTTGTAATGGAAAATATATAGCCGCAATACTCTTGAAATTTGAGTAATTTATTACACTGTTAAATCTATAGTGTCAAATTTAACTTAACGTGAGTCGCCACTGCTTCTACTCAATCACATCGTTATTTTATACTAAAACAATGGTTATATTTGACAATATAGTGTCAAATTTAGCTATCATTTTGGTAAAAAATAACGATATATTTAGTAAGAGCAGTGGCGACTCACGTTAAATTAAATTTGACACTATAGATTTAACAATGTAAACGACAGATCTATCATTTTTATAAATTTATGCACTCATAAAGAAAGGCATAATACTGGCAACTATAAAGGTAACAACTGCACAAGATTAGTACGCATAGTTGAGTAAATTAATATGCATAATTAAATAAACTGTGTAATAGTTGCAACAATTATAAAATAATTTATTTAGCTATGTGTACATTAATTCTATATTAATTCTACACATAATACTTATATACTTGTCATCTTTATAGTGTTACTACCATTATGTCTTTTTCTCTGAGTGTGATGATGAAGAAGATAGATCTTCCCAGCGTCTTTAAGTCATCAAGAATCATAAGAGAGAGATATAAAATACCGTTTTCGAAGCTCAGGTCATTAGATGAGAGAATGGAAGAAATTCTATTTTTTTTTTATCACTAAGAGGTAATACATTAGGAATGATGTAGTCGTAAATGTCCCTCAACAAACAATAACTCTGAATTGCTTTATCCGTTTTGTTCCTACATTGTTCCTTGGCTTGCTCTCTGAAACTGCATTTATATGAAATGAGTATCTTTTAAATAATGAATTCTGAAAATTGGACATATTGCTACAATATCATGGCATACTAATTTACCGAATCGTTGGAAAACGTTGAAGATAACGCGAATTTATTTTATCGATATTGTATTTCCCTTTCCTACCGCTCTGACTTCTTTCTGTCTCTTCTTTTTTCTCCTCATATCTTTTCTTACTCTTGCTACGACTTTTATTTATCCATTTATAAAATTATCTATATATATAATAAGAACTTTCTATTACCAATTTTAATGAAAAAAAATCACTGTCTAAAAGAAAACATTGTAATGAATTGAAAGTGGACAAGAACTTTCTCCTACGTAGGCGATTTTAAGATTAGAGGAAACAGAAAATTGGAAAAATGAAGATGTAGATGATGAGATTCCTCATTCGCAAAAAGGTTGTAAAGCGGATTACAGTGTTTTGCGTAGACAAAATTTATCTCAGCAACATCAAGAATATGCCGTATATTTATTTTTAGTTAAATAATTGTAGTCTAATAAATTGTAATCTAATAATATTTATACATGACATTTATATATAAAATTGTTTAAAATATTTTATTTAAAAAAATTAAAATATATACATAAAATTAAATGAATACACAAAATATACTTAAAAAAACGAAATTTTGTCTAACACTGAATTTGCGATAGTTCAGATTGCGTTTGTATGATCTCTGAAGAGATCGATCGTGAATAATAAAACGAATTAAGACGATTACTGAAGCTGATAGTGAAAAAAATTGCTTATGCCCTTTGCGTTTCTCCGTAATAGCGGACCGATCAAAACCGACGAAGCTCGAAATCATGAAATTATAGATAGAAGGTCTCGATATGGTCGACAGAGAGCCAAGAGAACGGTCATGCTCTTATTCCCCTCGTGGTTCGATCCTTCGGAGTGGAACGACGTCTAATCGCGAGCAGCAACCTATCGATTTCCACGGGAATGGGATTTGAAGTGTGAAAGTTGTTCTCGCATTTGCACATGTGAAAATGTTCCTTTCGCTGCGATTGCCGAACTGTGTCGAAAATCTAACGGAATTGCCTAGTTTGGCGATTTCTTAAAGTATATATGTATATTCGCACAGCGAATAGGTCCCAACGGAATTTTATTCGATAGACATGTTCGTGTGTCTAACGCTTTCACTTCCATTAATTGCAGTCGCACATATATACGCGCACATATGTACGCGAGTTATCATTTTTTATAATTAATCCGTAATGAGAACATGTATTTTTTGTGACGCTAAAGAAATATATAGGTCCTTGGGACCTACCAAAGTTTTTTTGTTATTAGTTTTAGAGGAAGTTTTAAAATTTTTAACTATATAAAAAATTGCAACGCTGGATAAAAATATACAACGATAATTAACCTACATAAGTAAAACAAAAGAAAAAAATTGTGAGACATAAAATTATTCCAATTCATTACGTCACGTAAAAATTAGAAAAATGTCCCAGGGTTACCAGAATCCATGCATATGTTTCAGTTACGAGTAAATTCAAGCACAAATTTTCGTTTGAAATGTCGTTTAAATTTATCAATTATTATTTAAAACTTTTAAATGACAAAAGTTATTACAGGGTATCTCGGAGTATCTTTATGCTTGTTTAAATGAGATATTGTTATATTTATTCAACAAAATTCTACGAACCTTTTAAATATAACGAGACATTTTTAAAATTACTTGTTGTGATGAAAAAAAATACACTGCGATGTAACATCCTTAATGGACGTATTTTTTAATCTTCAAAAGAAAAATAACATACATTTGACAATATAAAATTTTTCAATAATTTAAAACATACATAATATTTTGTCAATAAATTTTTTACGGTACGCAAGCTTTTTCTATTATTTCAGCATGAACCGATTACGACAATGTCATAGGACTATCAGCGCGAAATTCGAGCACGCGTTATGAAATGTATTATCTTGTTTTGCAATAATTATTGACATATTTGTAAAAAAGCTTATCTTTTAACTCTTGCTATTCCCGGACATTAATAACTTCCCGTTTGGTAAGGGATAATCGTCAAACGTCTTGTCGTTTTCTCGAATATGCCAAACGAACTGTGAATTTAACCGAATTAAAAGTGGGTCACTTGATGTAATTTTATTTTAGAGTTCCTTCAGTACAACGAGTTAAATTCGTTTAAACTGGCGGAGTTTAATCCGTCAGAACGCAGCGATACTATAATTTATTTGTCACAGCGCATTGTGCGAGTTTGGCAAGTTAATTTTACTGTATTTCTGCACGACGTTTTTCGCTTTTGCTTTACGTAATTTTAAACTATTATCTCAACTACCAATAAAACAGTAATTGGTGACGCTTATGATGAAAGTGTACGTATTATACGTCTTCCGTAATTGAATACAGTACGTACAGTATTTCCGCAGTAATAATAGGACCAGGAATGTTGATAAAAGATAATAAACGATAATATATGTACTAACCAGAAAGTCTATTGGATCCTCCGGTCGTAACTTTGCTACTTCTATCAAAGCTCCTGTTAGCGTTGGAAAAACGTACTTCATCAGATACTGGTGTAATGGTTCTGCTAAAATACAAAGTCTCTCCTCCTCCTCTAATTTCAACTTCTCCATCAGGTTTGTCTGTAAAAGACAATTCTTTATTGGTCACGAGATTTATATTACTAGATTACATGGCATATGCTGTTGACAGTCGAAGAAATTCGAATCCAGACGAATTAATTTTACCCTTCCCTCCAGAGTTGACAGTGGATCTATTGAATTCACTCAATTATAAAGCTTTGTCAAAAATATCGAATTTAATCTTTTTTATGTTAAATCTGCAAATTTGAATTATTACTATTAAATTATGCTTAATACTCATTCTTGTTTATATACCATTTCTTGAATCGTATCTTGAAATTAATTTATGGCTTTTAATTAACATTTCTTACATTGGTCTTACAGATACACAGCGTTAATTACTGTATTACAGATTTACGCTTTAGAGGGTTAATTTAGAAGACACATTTTACAATTAGTAAAATTTTCATTTTAATAAAATAATCATGAATAAGAGAAATATCTGAGCTGACATGTCATAAGATGAATATTTTACAATGACTAACACGAGAAAAGAAATTTTGTTAGAATCTAGATAATTTAATATATTTGTGTTATATAATATTTTAGAAATTTGTTCTTGATTCTTGTTCCGATCTAGCTGAATGATTACCGTTGTATAATTAGGATTTTACAAAGAGTCATCTTATGAGCGGCCAACCGTGATCGATACGCATTTGCATTTGCCGCTAGCTTGAATCACTAATGTATAAACTACAAGTACAAGCTTCGTATGCAAAAAAGTCCCGTAAACTTCAAACGCGACTAATCTAGTCGCGTAACTTTGCCAGATATACGTGCAAAAAATAGATTAATATTGCAAGCGAATACTTCAACTCATCCGGTTCGTTTAATCTTTATATCCGTTTACGAACTACTAATTCGCCTTCGAAAATGATTTTCAGATTTGAAAATTTTATGCTGGTTTGCAAAACGATATAATACGAGCATTGCAAACATCTAGCGGAAATATGTAGGAAATGTTGGCCTAGTAGAAATATTCGTCGTGTTGTATGGGATCAATAACGTGGCGTTCATGGTTGACGGTGCGATTTCATTGAAAGAAAAGCCGAATATCTGCTTCCAGAATCACGCCCAGCTAAGCAGAAACTTAATAATTCATGCTGTCGTGATTACGTTGGATAGATTAAAACTCGCTTATGACAAACATACATTGCAATAGTAAAAAAAAAATAAGTAAGTTACCATATACTCTGATTATACTGATTCTATAAATTATATTCTACTAGTTATTGCAAATGTGAACTTATTTTAATTTCATTGAATCAAATATATTATATCGGTTTATACTTTAAGCAACTGAAGAACAGTTTGGCAATTTTAATAATTAAAATGGCTTACATACAAATAATTTATGTACATCGGCAAACCTGATATTAAAATATTAATATTAATTTTGTGAATTAATTTATTATCTGTACAGTACTAATTCAATAATTCCTTGAACGTATGAATATTAATAGAAAATGCGGAATAAATTAAAATATATTTAATTACATATATAGTTATAAAATTTAGTTTCTATGTATTGAAAGTATTTACAAACCCATTCCATCATTTTCTTTTCACGCTGTCTTTTACATTCCAAAATTTCTCGCTCTTTTCGCAATTCTTCCGCCACTTCAGCAGCTTGTGTTTCCGCTTCAGCGCGTTTTCGAGCAACTTCCATTTCCTCAGCTGTTGGTCCTAGAAAAAAAGTATTTCAACGTTGTAATTTCTAATATTGCCTAAGAAATAAAATTATAAAAGAACAAACATGATAACTTAATAATAATAAATTCTAGAATAATAAATAAATTTTATAAGAACTTTCTAATTGCGCAAAAGCTTTTTTCATTACCGTTATATTGAATCAATAAAAAGTAACTTTGATATTATTTTATTAATCCGTACAAGAGCCAATATCTTCAGTTAACGCTAATTGAACTGGATGTTATATTTTTTTCTTTTTGCAGATCACAGATATAATTACGATACGCGCGCGCGACAAAGAAAAAACGAACTAAGATTGTCCAGCGGCGAAAGAATCAACCTTTAGCTAATGAGAAATACAAGCATATTAAAAATTAAGACCGCTGAAATTATTACTTGATACTTTGAAGAAAAATTTTATTTTGTGATTCAACATCTTCATTAAAGAATAAGTCCTCTTTAATAAATTTTACTGCGAACGATAGGAGATGTCATCCCGTGATATTTATCTTTTCGTCAGTTTAGATGCGGTTCACTGAAAAAAAATATAGTCAATTTTAACAAATATTTAGTTCAATACTGGCAACTAAGTATTTATTAAATATAAAGATATATTTATTTGTTACAAGAAACATTAATTTGATTTAACAATCATTCTTTTTACTGAACAAATATTTATTTACCGTAAGTAAATGTTTAGTTGGCAGTATTGAACTAAATATTTATTAAAATTGTCTATATTTTTGTCAGTGTAGGAATAATGGGCGTACGGTAACAGAACATGCGCAATAATATTGGAAACGAGTGGAAGACGTTGATGCGCGTATATGGATCGCGAAGTATGGAAAAAAATTGAGATGACATCAAATCGGGAGAGAATATGAATTATCGCGCACCATAATTTCTTGGTTTTCCTAATTTTTCCAGGCACCGATAAATCGTAGGAAACATATCCGGGCAAGTGTCAGTTTCCACAGAGATGATAAGTGGATGGATTTCCATTTCATCGAATAATTGTAATGGCGTGTTATCGTCCGTATTTCTCTTCCTAGAATATCAACCGTAATCTAATGTATGTACATTTGTTGCATAACTTTTGTACAAATAAATTTTCACATTTTAACGATCAATAAGTTATTTACACAAACTGCATTTGCACAGTTTTATCTGTTTGCAAATGCATAAAAAAACTATATAGATCACAATAATGATTAATTTATTTTATTATTTAAATTATTATTTAAATACAGTTTGCAGAAAAATAGAAGCAGGTTTTTATTAATATATAAAAAGCATAAAAAGCATTCAACTGAAAATTCTTTAATCAAATTAAAGTCACTTGAGTGAGTTCTGTTTTAAGTTGTGTCGTAGCGTAAAATAACTAAATTGTCACGTAATTTTTAACTTATCATGATGTATTTGATTTTTTCACTTATTATATTTTTTGCGGATGTAATTGATTTTTATCCATGCATTTTTCAATCCCATTTTCGCGAGATTGCAAGTTAACTTCAATATCGATTTCTTCGTCAAGCTATCACGATATGAACCGTAGTTCTCTTTTTATGAACGTAGACACTTTTAAGCCATAGATGTTTCTTTTCCATCTCGCATACATAATTAATACCTGTATTCTCCCATGCGTCGTAGCATGTGCTCCTCCGTATAATGTGTATTTTGTATTTCCCTTTCTGGACGATTTATGATTCGTTCCTTCAAAAACTCATCACTCGCTTCCAGAACGACAATCAATTCCGGTAGAATTGCCGTATTAACATTTCTAATTTCGACATTGTCGTCCATGAATTTTTCTTTGATTTCTTCTAAATCGTCCTCGCTGATAAAAAATAGATTCCTGGCTTGTTCAAGGGTCTTCGGGTGTCCATCCATCACATAACCTTGATTCAAACAATCCTTCGAATTCAACCGGCTTAGGAACAACCTTTAACGTTGATTGATATTTCTATTATCATCTTTTTAACAGTACAAAATTTCGTTTCAATTAATATTAATTGAATTATTTGTTTTAAAAGCAGATAAATTTTAAATCTTATTAAAATATTTTAAAATTTGCAGCCAGAATTTAACAATTATAATTTTAATCTGTATTTAATCTTTCGGAGCTGACAGGTATTCATCTATTGAATCCATTCAATTAAATATAATTGAGTAACTCCAATAATTTTTAATTTATAGATGTAATAAAGAATGTATGTTACATCTACAAATTTGTGCGAATTAGTGTTATTAAAGTAAACTTAGTATTTACACGTACACACATTATTTTTTATACGAGTTATGTTATTTTGAAATTTATTAGTGCGTTTCAATTAACATGAGTTAAATGAATTTCATAGACTCAACATCAGTAACAGATTTTGACGTCAACTCCGAAGGAGTAAATGTACCTATAGAAACCCTGTTTCTATAGAAAATAATTTAAGTATTATTTTCGACTTAAGAACTTTCTTGCAACATGTCACATCTACATTACAAAGTTGGCGAAGCGTGGTTTGTAACCTACGGTGTATAATGAAATTTATTCTATCAATGTTGGTTAGATATCAATGTTGGTTAGATGTTTACGTCGAAACTTTGATGTGTATATTGTGTAACTTATCTGACAAGAGAATAGGTTCAAAAAAATGTATAACGTTGTATGCTCGAATTATATCTAGCTACTCCATTAGTTCCAGAAAATGTGGAAAAAATATACAAGAATGCATGTTCATTTATTACGAATTTGCACGTTTTTTATTGTACATGCATTACCGATGTATCGATCCGAATGGAACGTAACTGAGCACGTAAATGAGTTCCCCTTTTGTGCAATTAGCGTTTTCGGAGGAAGCCATTCTAACTTTAACGCGAACTGGACCATTGCATCATTATGTTAATTAGATAACGCGTCAATGTGATTACAGCACCGCAACGTAGGAAATGAAGTTGATTAACGATGTGAACTTCCTAAATATACGCGAGCTTGCGAAACTAAGCTCGAATAAACGTTGCTGAAAGCATAGAAGAATTTGTAGAACTAGCATATTATAATATTTAATCACTTATTTAAGATGGTATCGTTTAGGCGGCCATTATTCGCTGCCATGTTGGACCGGATCTCATCAATCTCCTTTTGCAATCTTGCTAGGCTGACTTCTCTTTTATCATCTGCTTCTTCTTGAGTCCTTTTATTCTCGTCATCTGCGCTTTCTACTGTATCCCTTATGTCATCTTGTTGTCCTGTACCTTTTTCCACAGCTTCAATGTCGTCGATCTTAGAATCACGATTGCTGATTTTATTGCTAATTGTTATATACAGAATGCGTATTGATAATGATTGGTCTTTTCGCGAATAAATACACGCTCACCAATTTTTGGATTGCATCGGAAATCAATGTTTTCACGTGAATATAATGTATTCCATAATGATCTGCGAGATATCGAGCAACCCGTGTTTTCCCAGATGCTGGCGGACCAAGAACGACTATTTTCACTGGGCGTAGATTTCGCGCTGTTTTATATTCCTTTATGACTATGTCTACAACGTCTCGAAATGGCATCTCAAAATACCAGCGTATTCGGTCAATGATGTACACAGGATCGATATTCAAATCCACTGTCATTTGATCATACACTTGCTGTGACACTTCCGGCAACGAAAGAGCTTTTTCTTTTGATACACTTTTTACATTACCGGTAGTTAAGCCCTGACTGATTTGCTGTTTACAAACATATTAGATAAAAGTGCTTTATGTATCGCATGTATATATATTTTTAATTTTCTTGTTTTGTTTTGCAATATCTTGAAAATTTATTTTACTTTCAAAGTCTCCTTTTCGCGTTTTACTTAAGTTAAGACCTGACTGACTTTCTGTTTACAATCACATTAATCGGAAGCTAAAAATACTTTATGTATCGCAATACATTTAATTTTTAATTCCTTATTTTATTTTGCAATTTCTTGAAAATTTATAATATTTTACTTTTAATAAGATATAAAAAAGTAAAAATACATGATTATCTTATATATAATCTATAATGTATAATTATCTATGTATGTATAACCTATATACATATATAATAATTATCATACAATATTTAATTATAATAAGTACACAACATTGTGCACTTTTAATATTTTCTCCACTAAATATAAACATCATATTAATTATTTTAAAAATAAAATGAATGTATTATACTAAAAGTATATACATAATAAGTACAAAATGATAATGCGGAAAACTAATACATTTGCGTTTTATGAAGATTTTTACACAATGAAATAGTTTGCGGTATGCAAATCTTCACAATAAAGAAAATATTCGTAAATTATTGTGAAAAGTTAATATTCTCTATCCTTCAATGGACTTGTTTAAAAAAAAAATTAACTCTAAATACTTGATTCCTTGCTCCGTATTACTTGTGTAAACCAGTTTATGCAAGTAGGACGAAGAATGTTTCAAAAACTGGTTTGCGCGAGTAAAGCTGAATATGAATCAGATTATTAAAATCAACCCCCATTTTGAATAATTGAGGTCAATATACATTCATGCTAAAAAAATAAGGAGATAAAGATTATCCTAATAATGGTTTTCAATTTGTCCTTTCTCCTTATTGCAAATATGCATATATTTAATCGCTCATAACATTGATTTTGTTCTATTTTTTTGTAAAATAAGAAATATAATTAAAAAATGTGAAAAAATATTTTATATAATATTTTTAGTATTTGGTTTGTCAATAAGTAAAAGGATTCGTACCTTAACAATCGTATTTTGAGAGATTAATTCCCGTTCTATTGCCACGATATATCTCACCGGAGGCCAATTTTGTAATACTGAGGATACAGTTCTGAAAATCAAATTATTTGTAACAGTAAGCGGATTTGATTAACCAGACAATTAGAACTCCAACGTATTCAAATAAGCTTACGCTAACATCCCATATTGAGATATGAAAATTTATAGAATATTAAACTTTTTCAAAGATCACACACATAATATTAAACATTTCGAAATTGTGATATTTATGGTATTTCTGGAATTTCTAAATAATATTATATATGCATGTAATATAAACTATTTTATTATCATTTTTATTGTTATTATTATTTTCATAATGTCAATTCTCTTTAGAGAGAGTATATTACATATATAAAAATATTGACTTACAAAATTGTGTTTTCTGATACTAAATGCAAAAAATAAAATTAATAAAAAATAGCATTATATTGTTATAAAATTTTATTACAGTATTACAATATTAATGATCCGGTTATATAATATTAATAATTTGGTAATACTAGATTTAATTCAAATTAAAGGTGATATTAATGAGAAAAAGTTTTATTGCATTATTTTATATTGACATATTGAAAATAAGCATTAAGTTTCTTATATAACGTATTTCAAGGCGCACCTCAAAACAGATATCAATATTACAATTTCTCAAACAAGATGAATGTTCTTATATTTCTTTTCTATTATCACTCACGCGGCCAAGTCACGAACGTGTAAAAAAGGTATCTTGTTTCGCCCTTTGCCAAATATAGGTAAGAAAGGCGCATTTTGCCATGCCATTTTAAAGAGATAATGCAGTGGACCTTCCTCTTCGCCGTATGTGATACCGCAGCAAATAATCAGCGTTCGTAATTTGCTCTTTAAATTAATGATCTTCTTCACAGCCACGACTTCTCTCTCACATTGAATGTGTTCCTTGTAATTCGGATGAGGTTTTCGTTTTCGATAATCTGCTTCTGTGAATGGTAAATCTGGATCTGCTGGATCTAACGGCTTCGTGAAAGCCCACGTCATTATGGTGGAAATTAAAATAAAATGTCGCGTTGGCTCTTCTCGTTTAAAAGCTTTT
The DNA here is from genome assembly GCF_001594055.1 of Mycetomoellerius zeteki. Taxonomy (NCBI): domain Eukaryota; kingdom Metazoa; phylum Arthropoda; class Insecta; order Hymenoptera; family Formicidae; genus Mycetomoellerius; species Mycetomoellerius zeteki. The sequence goes on from NW_017255996.1 coordinate 412,547, forward strand.
GGCGATTTCTTTTCCATACTTTCCAACATGTTAATAATCTCTGAAAGTAGAAGAGACCTGTATTTATTGTGTCGATAAAAGCTACGTGGCAAATTTTAAAGCCAGTTTTTTATTTTTTAATAATGTACGTTTAACGCATCAAGCAGCTTCTGTTTACTAGATACTTAAACGGTAAAGCAAAGATATAAATATATCGTTATTTATTCCCTAACAGAATAGAAAATGAAAATTTAAATAACAATAAATGACATTAGGTATGTAAATACACAGTAAGGGAAAAACCTTATGAAAATTTAAACAGTGTGCATGTTAATTCATAGTAATTACACAATGTAATTTAAAAATGGGTTCTTTTTTTCAATGCTCAAAATATACAACATTATTTCAAGCTGCGTATTTTTTTAATTAAAAAATTGTTTATTATTTTAATAATGAAAAATTTATAATTTAATATAAATAATATACTTTAATATTTTCTTCTCTTGACGTCACGTTAAATGTAAACATGCGGAAGAATAATGAAATTACACTAGCCCTGTCTTAATTATTAATTAAAGCGAATTTCATTCTCAAACTGCGTCTATCACAATTTGCAAGAAACGGCGGAAGGATCTGATTCAATGTTTAATGAAATGTATTGATTTAAAATGCAAAAATTTTATTAGAAGTAAATAATAAATTAATTTTTTTACAAGAATTATTTTTCTTCTTACAATCTTAAAATGAAAATGGTATATTTGTATTAATGTACCCTTCAAAACCCAACATGCTTCCTTGATCTGGTCTGGTTCTTGTGTAATATCGTAGATAATAATACCGCAAGTCATTAATTCAAATAAAAGAAGATCTTTGTCATCCGAGTTGACCACTATCACGTCCTCTGGACACGAGTACTATCGGAGAGCGACAAAAATCAAATGATATTATGTATTAACAAATTTAACATACTTTTTTATTGCAGATCTCTTTACTTTTTACAGACGTTTCTCATTTTATTTTATCACTGATTCTTATATCACGTAAAATATATAATGGCGCACGCACAAATTTATAATCTCAATATTATAGAATTAAACACATAATATATAATAAAAATCCATGCAATAAGAAACATGTGGTAACGAATCTAAAGATGAAGTTAATTTCGAAATACCGAGAGATCTTTCGATATTAAACTTGGGGGAACTTGAACTTCAAAGGAACTTAAAGATATTACCTTGCGATCCAGAACTGTACCAGTAACTTCATATTTTCTTGAACCTTCTGCACTCTTGCTCGGCCACTTTCTTTTCTCTTTCTCATTTCCTTCTACAAACTCGTCGCCATCGTTCTCGAATTCATCTTCTCCGTCTGGTGGAGTGTCTGCATGTATACTTAGCGGATCGATGTAGATAATATCCGACAGTATCTATGAATGTTTGCATTTAAGATAAATTTTTTCACAATATTAATTATACAAACATTTTATTTAATAATTAATTTAAATATGAAATTTACGTATGAAAACTATTTGCGAACTTTCATTTACGTAAATATAAATATATTACTTGCGTAAATATAAATATACACGCATCATTTTTTTAGATTAGTCATATCTTGTCATAACATTTATACGCAAAGAAATTATCTACATGTTAATCAAATTCTACGATCTACTTTCAAAGATTTTATAATGGAAAAGGAAAGATATTGCCGTTGTGTATTTAATGAAAAGTATGAATAAAAAGATATTGCGCAATTATATCTAGTCTATTTAAAGTCTACTTTATACAGCGTGCCTTTGAAAAGTTTTTTTGTACGCATCAGCGTACATCTTTTAGTTAAAATTCTCTGGCATCTGAAAGTAATTTGCCAATGTATATTGATGTAATGATAATTTTAATTACTAAACCACAAACACAAATATTTATTTCATAAATTGCACTACATGATGAAAAATAATAAATCAACTAAACTACTGTAGGAAATGCTGGAGGGTAACTGCGAAAGTAATAATAATCACCTGTCACTTTTCATGTAATTTTTATACCTTATGGAAAGTGATATAAAGCGATTAGCTCATATAAGTTATATGGTAACCTTAATCAATGTGATTAAGAAGGACAAATTGAAAGATTTCTTAATTTCTCTTTTCTATTGATTACTGCGCAATAGTATAGTTAAAATAATTAAATTAAAATAAACTTCTGATTGTGTCATGGCTTTCAGCATCAAGTATTTATATTTTTCATGTTTTTCAAAGCAATGTGGTATTCGCATATTTTGGAACATATGATTCAAAGCGAGATGATACACAATGCATTTCATACTTGAATTGCGTAACTAAACTCCTTTCAAAATTACTAAAAATATTATTTAATTTATTATGTTTTTTACTTTTTTTAATTATCTAATTGATACTATTTTTGTTAATAAACTGCATTTATTTAAACGCATATTATTGTTTTAATATGGATCCTACATAAAAAATATATATACCTATATATGTATGTACATGCAAAATATTGCCGGAAGCAATTACGAAAATAACGTCACAAAATTAAAGTTGAAAATTAAGATGAAAATAATATTGAAAAATAGACATAAAATAAAAATAAATATTATTTTTATAATCTTTATTTAAAACATTTTCTAATGTATTGATAAAAAATTTATAGTTTATTCGTCAAACTTTGTATTAAATTCACATTTAAAAGTAAAGATCTTTATAAAAAGTGAATTGAAAAATATCTTCTTAAACGAAAAGAAGAGTTATTAAGATTTATAATACAATTTTTTTTATTTCATTACAATTCTGTTTTTTTATTTAACAAATAGAAAACGAATTTATTTGAACCTAATATTATACGATAAATAAATAAACATACATACACATATATATATTTATATTTTATATATATATACATAAATTTTATTATAATGGATACATACCTCAGATAATATCTTTCCATGATAACTGTCAATATGATTGATGAAAATACGCCAAGGCTTAAAATGCGGTTTCACATTTCCAGTTGACAAATCAAAATCCTTTTGTCGTTTTCGAGCCTCAAAGCTGGACAGATTGTTCAAAGTGTCCGCAGCATTTGTTAATTTAGTTATTGATATATGTTTTTGTGTGCTATCCATATTGGCTAAATAAACACACGTGGCATGTACCTATTACATCACAAATATACGGTATTTTGATATGCAAGGTTATGTGAGCTGTGAAAAACGTTTTGCTGTCGACATTTCCGAATTGTTGGATTTACAACTTCAATTCGATAAAAGGTAGAAGAGTTGTTACATCAGACACATACATATAAAAATAGAATACTATAAAGTTTATATTATGAATTATGCATTATAAATGAAATAATACAACTATGTTGTAATAATTAATTTAAATTTATTAATAGTCTTTTTAACATGTGTATAAAAAGCGATGTATTTATTTATGTTTAATTTATGAGTATTACAAGTTTTCCTCATTTCTTTTTCTAGACTTTGAAATTAAAAAATAAATAAATAGGCGAGGAAAATTACATATATCTGTACTGTATGACAACAGAAAAATATTTACGTAAATTTAATTAATATTTTGAGTCATTAACTTCATGGAACGTTATATTAATTCAAACGTTAGCAAATATATTTATTAACAATAGGGTTAACAAATATATGATGTGAAAAGTTATACATTCGAGAATTATGGTATGGTACAATGGAAATATAGGGATCATATCTCCAAAAAAACGCACGTTTTCAATTTTAAAACAATCCCTCTGAGAAAAGCTACTCACGAAAACTGAAATTACGAACAGCGAAAACAAAAAGTATGTTCCTCTGAGCGTAAATCGTCGAATAAAACTCGAGAGCTTATTTTAAACGATTTATAATTTGAGATAAAATCTAGGACAAAATTCTATTTATAATATTGTAACTAATAATATTATAACATAATTTATACATATTCGTATATTTTCAGTGCTTAAAATACTTTCTGTGTATTTTATAGTCGATATTTAAAATTATAAATAGAATTCTCTTTCAAATATTATTATAAATTATAAATTGTATACATAAGTAATAAAAAACAAGCAAATAGATTAAATGTATTCTGGTCCATTAACATAAAGTAAAAGCACGAGAATAAACATCAAACAATATATGAAATTTCGAAGTAATATATTCCAATAACGTGGATTTTTTACAAAGAGAAAAAGGAAAAGGCAAGGAGGGTTGATGGGTTGTTCAAAGGAATGAGTCGGAGATCAGAAAGGATCGAGAAAGAGGAGGTCAAGGTCGCCAATGCTAGACGAAATATTTTCCGAGACCGTATCAATTTGTTATAACGTACACTAGTAATGTATATTCACTGAATTGATATGAAATGGAAATCTTTAGGATTATCAAAATAGGTTCGCTTTATAACAGGATTAACTCTAACTCTTAGTACACATCATTCAGATGTTTTCTGCGTTTATTTTCTTTAAAATACTAGAAGCACCTGGCTAAATAATAACTTCTATCCTTTTCTTTTCTTTTAATACGCAACACAATCCTACAAATACTTCATAAAGATATTAAAGTAATGCAAGAATCACTTAATAATTTTTGTACAAGTGTTGAAAAATAACCCAGACATAAACGACTCATCGTGCGTACTAAAGGCTGTAATAAAGGACCGAAATTGTGTGTACCAAAGGTTAATGGAGAAAGCACATGAACAAAGGATGTAAATTCTCTAGGCCTTGTAGGTGTATCCTGATATAGCACACGAAGGACTGCTCGAGCAAGAAAAAGGGTCAAGGATAGCGAACATCATAATCGGAAAATGAAAAAGCACAATAAACATAAAAAGATATTGATATGTTTTGAGGAAATGACAAATGCTCGTATCGGCTATATATAGATAGAAACACGATTAATGGACAATAGATTAAAGAAATAGGATAGGTTGTTTTCAGTTATTGTTTATTCAAGTATGTACTATACACCTTAAAAATCAAGTTTATGATCATAAGATTGATTGACAATTTGATATTAAAGGCTAGTAATATTTCAATAATTCTTCATTAAATAATAGCTCACACGGCACATTTATTGTTAATTATATTTTGATGATAGTAAAGTGTATTGTAATTTTCATTTATTCATCAAATTCACGTATTATGCAATTTATTTTAAATAAATGCTTAAAACATTAATATTCATGCGTATAAGTTTCAATCTAATTACATCCTTTTATTTAACAATCGATATGAATCGAAAATGTACTACTAATAATTTATCATGTACGTGTTATTGGGGGAAAGTTATTAACAAGAAAAATTTCCGAAGAAATGGCGAGAAAAGGAAACTTAGTTATTATCGGCGACAAACGTTAGAAGTTTGTGATTGCAAAGACCCGTAATTCACTAAAGTTCATCAATCACTCTGCCGCATACATTGTCGCGACTCGATGTGACGCCAACGAAAAAGTATCTCGTAAATCGTACTCTATGTTAAAAACTTTACGAATTCATCATGCGAGTATAAACTTTTACTTGCAATGTAAATACGTACATGTAGCATGAGAAATGCACCGGATATGTATTAACTTGTAATGACTTTCGATTTGACTAACAAGCACCATTAATACTAAAATCGCCATTTTAGCTTCGCCATAATCGTTTCAACTTTTTGTGTGAGATATATTGGATGAGTGCAAAAATATATAAACGATTTATTATTAAAACTCTAGTAGCACATTTTTTTTTGGCACATAAAATTTAAAATTTTTCCTACTTTAAAAAAAATTTTAAAGCTTAAAATCTTTCAAAAGATTACTATATTTCTTTGAGTTTCCGTGAGTTTGGTTTACGTATAGAAAATTAGTTGGATAACATGGAAAATTTTCTTTTTATTTCGTGGACCTATGGCATGCGCAAAAAAAAGTTTCACCTTTCTAACGTGAAAACTTAAATTTTTCCTACAAAATTATTTTTCAAAAATGTTCCTAATGCTTTTTATTACTGAATTATCGCAGTTTAAATAAAAAGAACATTTTAACTTTGATTACTCCAAATATATAATGAAAAAATATCTTTCACAATTTGTTAGAACGGTAAAATATGAAATCTACGAAACCGAAGAACGAATTAGGGGAATGATGAAATTCAAATCAAATTAAAGATTGCAAAAAGACCTCTTTGTGCAACCAATTGTAAATTCGCGTTGTCATTGAAATTTTGAGGGCGCATTTTATGATGATAAAATATAGAAAAATGACTTTCCTGATGAACTTCGTTATTTAAAAAAATTGCTACGCTGAGACCTGGTACGATTTTATACGCGTATGATTGAATAGAGCGACGCGGGCAAAAGTTAACTCGACGGGAGACATCTGTTATCGTAATAACAAGTGAAAACTTTACAACATAACAATAAACTACCAACGCACAACGCTTGCTCGTCGCGTAGTTCTATTTCATTTGCGAGGTAGCAAGCAAAAAACCCGCATATGGTTTTGTTTGCTAGTTTCGTTTCATTGTTTTCAGAGATAAAAGACATACTGCACACCATTCCCTTTTTTAAACAGCCATGATACGTATACGCGAAAAAGGGCAAAAAAAGAAAGAAAAAAAAGCTAATATGTGCTCTATCTCGTACATGCGCAATTTAGTCGATCAAAAGCTCTGTGTGACCAATCGCGCATCGATTTCCAATTACTTTCCACATAGCATGTGTAACATTTCAAACAGTTCTCATCAGTAAACCATTTCTACAGAATAATCTTTTCTGCTAACGCTTTTTACTGATAAGAACAAGTATGATATAATAATGCACGTAACAAAAAATATTTTTAGATCACAATATTTGAGATATTTTTCTTTCTTGCTAAAAAAAGTGTGTTTTATATCACTCCTTACTTAAGAAATCAAAAATAAAATTTATATACAAAAATTTATCGTTTAAATTGAAAGTGACAGAATAAATAAAGTATATCGGTTACGTATAAGAAATATTTTTATAGTAAACTCGCTCTTGTTAATTTTCGAAATTCTCTTGATCTCACAATCAGAATTGGGTATGAAATGCCGGAAGAAAACGCATCATATATATTAAATATACATATATGCAGCTGATAACTTGTACCACGTTGAAGCAAAAACACAGATATTTCTGTCATTGGCAAGACACGCATTGTTCTCGATAAACGAGAACGGAAAGCTTGGCGTACTCTCTTCATTTGTCTCCAGCCAAGGATAGCATTCCCTTTGTGGGATGCGCACGATGATATATATTCCCTACAAACACATGTATGTACACACGCGCGCACGCAATTTATTTAAAGAGCCTTTCTCATTTGCATCTTCATCTTTCTATTGCATAAACCTAATGGAAATCATGCTTTCTCTTCGAATGTTCCATCTATTTTACGAACAGCGATTTAAATGTATATGATATCCAATCCAATTAGTAACTTATATAACATTAATTTCATGATACATTACTTAAATTATGCATCGATCGTTCAACGTAACGTGGCATAACGATATAAATTCATACAAACATTTTACTTATTCTATTCATTTACTTATTCATTTACTTAATTCTTTCATGTTACGATTCGCCTATGCAGTCTAGTATTGTGCAAAATATCTTTTAGATCTTTTATATCTTTTATCTTTTTTAATAGAAATTTCTCAAATTCCGCGAAGCAGGATAAAATTACACCAAACAGTCGCTTTATATCACTATATCACATGTCTTCTATACACTGTTAAATCTATGGTGTCAAATTTAACCTAACGTGAATCGCCATTGCTCTTACTAAATATATCGTTATTTTTTACCAAAACGATAGTTAAATTTGATACTGTATTGTGTCAATTTGACACTATATAGTGTCAAATATAGCTATTGTTTTAATATAAAATAACGATATGATTGAGTAGGAGGAGTGGCGACTCACGTTAAGTTAAATTTGACACTACAGATTTAACAGTGTACACTGCAGTTAAATTTGACACTACAGATTTAATAGTGTATACTGCAGGAAAAAAAATCAGGTTACATGAATTGAAATTCTGATTGAAAATGATCAAATCAGAATCTGTTATAATAATTCTAGTTGAATCTATTATAATTCTAAGTGAGAAAAAAACCTGAATTTTGATTGATATGATCAAAATCTTCTGATTCGTTCACATTTTCCACTAGAAACTTCTTCAGTGTACCTATATATGTGTATATTTATATCTGCCTTATCTACCTTATCTTATGATTTCAATAATGAACACTTTTTCCAGAAGAATGGAGCGAGAACTTTCCCTATCAGCTTCTAATAGCGGCAGGAGTAGCCCTGGTTGGTCTTGTTCTCCTGGCAGCGGTGAGCTTCCAATGCTCTTCCACTTGGCGATGGTTAGTGAGCATGACTCGACATGAGAATGTTGAGGACACGGAAACCGACCAGATTCAGCAAAATGCAATTCGTATCAGCCATTCTCTTCCGGATCTTCAATCGGAACCAATTACTCATGAATACGTTCAAGAGCAGAAAGATAATAAGAAGGTACCGTTGGTAAATTCAAATTAGTAAAACGTTCCATAAAATTCTGCAGCTGTTTCAATGTTGACATTTTACCAGGTATTGCGTCAAACCACTTTACCCATCGTGCCAATGAGACATCAAAGCTTCCAACGTCAATTATCCCACCGGCTTGATCTGCCTAACATTAAATTTAGTATTTGCAGTTTCGAAAATCGCAGCGACTCCAGCCTTGGCCTTATCAAGGTATTTAGGTGTTATATTTCAATACCCATCTTTATTATGATGGCTATTGGAATGCAAACATCAACGCAATGTTATTCGATTCCCTTTGAAACATCACAAGCTTATCATGTAACGAATAGAGTTCTGTACATTCCGGTTTTCCGATTTACTTCCAGCACCCTACTTCATGTTAATTAATCGATACTATGCATAAATAATTGAAATTATGAATTTTTATTTTATTTACGAGATATAATATTGATGTGAATTGTTAACCCTGTGTAGCCGGAGTTGTATAAAAAAGAACTTGTGAGACAAGAAAGCGCGGAAAGCTCCAGTACAACTGAAATGGAATACGCCGGAAAATTACATTTTGCTCTACGCTATGACAAAGAAATCGAAGGTCTCGTTGTCAAAGTAAGTAACACGTAATATTTTCTATGATCTGTCACAAATTTTAATTACATTAAAACAGATAAAATACATATCGTAAATTATACGATAATACGAATTTTTTTAAAATGTATAGAACGGCAGGTAGAAAAATTCATGATAGAGAAATATATTTGAATAAAATATTATATTAAATAAATTCATAATTGTATAAATGAAATCAAAAATTTTTCCAGACTGACATATGTAAACTTCGTTTGTATAAGCTGAATATGTATCTACCTGGATTATATTCAGCACGTGAGATATTGAATAGCGATAATGTAGTATCACAATTACATTTATGATGGATATATATTCACTACTGTGCTAAAATTAGTCGTGGTAACGTGTAGATTAGATAATGCTAGCTACATTAAGCTATTACTGTATGTGGTGAAGTCTCACACACACAAGTGCATCAAGATCAATTATACTCAGTAAACTATTTCAACCATAGCAACCTTTCATATGTAATTAAATTAAAATATGATGCCATTATCAACCTTTACCGCATTGCTATACGTAACTATTACTGCATGCACTATACGTAAATTGTTATAAAAATGTATTAATATTTCAAAACTGTTATTTGTGAGAGAGGAAGGTTTTCGTAAAAGAGAAAGGTTTCACATTTAATACGATTATACAATAGTTCAACTATAACTATTCTTTCTTTACTATTGTTTGTTAATATAAATACGTACAAAGTAATGTTTAATATATAAAAAATAACATTACTAATATTATTCAATCTCTGTCTTTAAAAAAAAAAACAATATTATTTTTATTGTTGTTTCATGTCGTGAAATCTTATCTTAAGTTCAATGACATCTGGTTCTTTGACATTAGGTTCTAGAAGCTCGTGAATTGCCAATAAAAGATGTAACGGGTAGCAGTGATCCGTATGTGAAGGTGTATCTGTTGCCGGATAGGAAGAAGAAGTTTCAGACAAAAGTACATCGAAAGAATTTGAACCCAATATTCAATGAAACGTTTATTTTTAGGTAAAGAAATTTGTGATGCAGTGTGTGTACTTACTGTAATCTATCTTGAAAGACTTTCTTAGCATTCAGTTATGTGTATCTCTCTCTCTCTCTCTCTCTCTCTCTCTTTCTACATATATAGAGGAAGATCACCGATATTGACATAGGTCTCCTAAAGCGACATCCCATTATTTCTTAGAAACTAATCTTTGCACCTTATTAATACTAATATAAACGTAATCTGTTTAGCTAATTAAAGAAGTACAAATTCATAATTCATATATTTGTGCCTTATTTCTATACCAAATCAGCTAAAAATTCTATGAATCCGAGAAGGAAATTCTTACGGTGTTCTTTTGCAAATTGCGTAATTAAAATAATAGTGACTGTATTATTGATAATAGTATGTCATTTTAAATGTTTATAGTTTCATAAATTAGTTTTCTTTACAGAATAAGATATATCTTTATTTATAGAATAGGAATGTGTTGGCATTATTGCCTTCTATATCAGTTTTGGAGCCCATTTTGTCAGACGCTCATTTTTGCATAACTTACGAAAAATTTAATTATTGCAAAATTGCAAATAGTAATATTATAAAAACTGCTTATACTATCTGAATTAAAATGTAACGTTTGATATTTAATATATTTTATCAGTGTATCCTATGAAGAATTGAGGGAACGTTACTTACAATTCTCAGTATACGACTTTGATCGATTTTCACGTCACGATCTTATTGGACAAGTAGTTCTTAAAGGGCTCTTAGATTGTACTGACCTCGAGCAAGAAATCGAATATACGATGGACATTCTCTGCGCTTTGCAGGTAATTTAATTTGCATGAGATAGACGGTTAATTATTTTAGACAGTTACTTCGAGTGTAATTTTAACTTTTCAATATTGTACGTAGGAGAAAGTCGATCTGGGAGAATTGATGTTGTCGTTGTGCTACCTACCAACCGCCGGTCGTTTGACATTAACTGTCGTTAAAGCCAGAAACCTGAAGGGAATGGATATAACGGGTAAATCAGGTCTGTATAGAATGTTATTGTATATTATTAACTCTCCGTCTGCAATTATATTTTTACTCTCTCCATCGAGACAAGTTTTTTTTTAGGCTTTTAAAAACATATGAAAAAATTTAGAGTTAATATCTCTATTACATTATAACATATTTTTTAACAAAATATTTTTAGAGTGTGAATCGGATTCTGTTCTCCTTTATTTTGGAAAAAATTAAAAGCGAAATTTCGCTTGTTCGCAAAAAAAAACTGATTGCAAACCGAAAGAGAGAGAGTTAATTGAAATATCTTCTAAGAATATAATATGAATTATTATTATTGTATTATCATAATTATACGTATTATTATTATCTTTATTATATTATTGTATTATTAGTTATAATTGACTGAGTATGTTTCATTTCCTCATTAGATCCTTATGTGAAAGTCTATCTGCTATGCCAAGGCAAAAGAATAAAGAAGAAAAAGACAACGGTAAAGAAGAATACTCTTTATCCCATCTACAATGAGGCACTCGTTTTTGATGTTCCCTCAGACAACATCGAGGATGTCAGTCTAATAGTGAAAGTAATTGATTACGATAGGTAAGAACAAAATTTAAAAAAATTAAAAAAATTGTTTTTATTAAAGTTTAAGAATGGAAAATTAAATATTTTATACACACTAGAATCGGATCGAATGAGTTGATGGGTTGCACCGCGATTGGATCGAGCTTTATTGGAATAGGCCGTGATCACTGGTTAGAAATGCTAGATAATCCAAGAAAACCGGTAGCACAATGGTATCCGTTAATGGAAACTGTAGCTGGCCATATTCCAGCCGTGGATTCGGAACCACTTCCAGTAAGCCTGAGCTGCTTAAACAGCAGGTGGGTTTAATTCCTTCACGGATTTTGATTGACCTTTACAGGATGGAAAAACTGGTGGCGTTGGAACAGTGTTATATTTTGAGGCAACAAAGAGCACAATCGAATAATGAATTATAACAAATTTATACTAAAAAACAAAACTAAAATTTTTAATATACTCTCACCCTCTAAAGGTTAATTAGAGAATAATATCCAATAGTACCTAGTTCATTGGAAATCTAAATTCTTGTAAGATAAAAATTTTAATAGCTTCGTTGATGCTTCTGACAAAACTTGTATTGCAGATGAAGACAAAAGGCAGAAAGTAAACACTGCAAGAGCTCGCAAATATTATCGGACGTCGGCTTGGACATCGTCTCCTTCTGTCGTCATTTAATGCACATCGCTTGACTGACTTAAGTACAACCTCTGTCTCAAAGAAAGGCCGGAAGCCGAACTCTGTGCTTTGCAATCTTACCTCGTGCAGCAGGCATGAAATAATAAACGATCCGCCGTAACGAAAAAAAATCGATCACTCGCGAAACATATGTTGCTCAATTCCAGCGATTCGATGGCGATCGTGACGGAAACGAGATAAATTTACGTTGCTTTATCTTTCGAGCTGCTGCTCGCGATTGTGCGGGCTGGTCCCGCATCGTTTCAAACACAGGTTATTGTTGTGTTTACAATATCCCCGTAGTATCCTCTCTTATCACACGTGATGTTGAGCATGACGGTAGCTTAAATGTTCTAGATATTCTAGATTAACGCGTGAGATCAGCTAAAGTAAGTTTTTATAGAAGATGAAAATAAGCGTGAGGATTGTGAGGAATTTAAGGCCTTATCCTCGATAAAAGTGAAATGGACGAATGCAGATAGCTTTAGAGACGGATTATATTAATGGCAGAGTATATATCATTGAATACGATAGATGTTTAAGGTAGTACAAATAGAGTTGAATCTATACGTCATTTATTATTTCACGCTGTCGCTACCACTTCTGCGCAAATGTTCTATTAACGTGTTTAAACATAAAGGCTCGATACAAAACGGGCATTGTTTGTGATAATGTATCTGAAAACATATACACATACTGACACACATATACGTACAAGTAACACACGTGGTCCAGTGACCGCGTATATCAGTAGTTGTTTCGTACACGTATGTACGTTTGCAACTAACGCGTCTACTCAATTGTGAACTTGATAATAAATAATGATATACATCGTGTAAGTTAATTATATAATAATAGAAAAGAAGAGCAAACAGTCCTCTTATATTATTTAAATTACGGATGTATTATTTATATGCATATCATGCGTTGAAGAATATGATTATATATATATTGCGAAAATATGAGATTTAGTGTAAATTCTCAACGAGAAAACTGTCTGATTTTTTGATGAGTTGCGTCTGGCCAAACTTGCGAATGTCTTTAACAAGTCTGTGTGAATTCTGCTTTATTGACATGTTTCTAAGAACATATATCCGATAACGTTTACACAGAATGCATGAAAAGAACTTGAGTACCAAAGAAATATGAGCGTTTCTGGAAAATAGATGATAAATTGGGTATTCTTAAATATTTTATAAGAAGTAAAATGAAAATGCAGTGATAAAATGTGTTTTTAATTGCATTTGCATCTTCTTATTTTTATTAAAATTTTCCTGTGATTTTAAATTTCTTAAGCCCTTGTCAGTCGCGTGAAGAAATGGTAATTGCGCCACAAAAATATACGTAAGCTACACATATATAGAGTTATATTACGCAAATCGTAGATAATCAAATATAATATCAAAACTGTGGTGATATAATGCGAATGAAATTAACTAGCGGAAAATGTGCCAACAAAATAATTATGTAACAAAAGTAGTGTGATTAATAATAGTATGTTCTAATCACATACTTGATATATACAGAAATTTCAGTCAGCATGCTGTAATAATCTTAGAGTATCCCTCTATTTCAAGTCAATATATTTCGACTGTATGCCTTCTTTTCGTCTGTAAGAAACATATATCTTTCTAAATTCTCGAGTTTTCCATCTATTTCATTGTTCCAGCGATGCCCATAGAAAAAAAACTATTAATTCTTCGTACAAGTGGGACATTCTTTACCACAGGACTGAGCTTTCTCAAATAACTTCATGTAATAAGTGGAACTGTCGCTCCATATTGAGAGTAGTATTTAAACGAATTCGAAGAACTGTACTTACACCAAAGCGCGACGCAAAATGTGATCTCTCCATTAGTGTTTTTACAAAATTATTTAAATCAGAATGCGCTCGAAAATGCTAAAATAAGCTTTCAGTTTTTTATTACCTGTGTATCAGTAAAAAATTTAAACGTTTCTTTTTTCTACCTCGAATACTGGGTCATTAATTCATGAACGATAAAACATTGGCTTTTTGAGATGTAAATGGACTGCGTACTGAATTATAAAATATGAATATATAAATCTTGTGTGTGTATATTTATGAATATATAAACAAGATAAATTATATTATGCAAATGAGTGTACATTAAAAATTGTAGTACGTATTATAACTGTCGAAAAGGATGAATACTTTGTTTAATATCTACTCTAATTATGAAAGCGATCGCACATAATTAATTTATAGACAAATAACAATAATATCGATATGGACGATGTGTATACTTTTCTAACGAGTACATACATATCTATATATTGTATATTTGAGTACATCCAGTGCTCCCTGTTGTGATTGTGAATAACATAAATAAATCAGTAACAAGAAAAACTGTTACGTTTTAATTTCACCTGCGCAATTGCAATACACTCCGAAAAATATATATATGGATTTAACATTGCGGTGTTTATATAATTCTCACCGTGTTGATGTTTATACCAATATTATCAACACGTCAAGAATTATATTTAGCCCTCTGCTGGCAATATGGAATTTTATCTCTTCCGTCAGCCAGCAGTCTTCGAGAAAAAGCAGATATTTTTTATTGTTCCGGATTATATCAGAGAGAAATCTGAGAGAGACCATACCGGCCAAAATGCCGGCCTTTTCCCTGTTATCATTGAAATCCCGGAAGGGCACCGAATTACTAAGAAATTCCGCACGTATGGGAGCGCGCGCGGAATTTCTTAGTAATCGATGCCCTTGTGGGACTGCGATCTTCATTTGAAACGCCTATTGGAAACATACGTTGGAAATTTTCGGTCACATGTATATATGTGTGATCTGTTATTTCAGTGTGAGCTTACATTTAATTTTCGCTCCACGAACGCTTCAAACTTCAATCACATATATTAATGATTTTTATCGCGATATTATTAAGTTATTTTATATTCGCAAATTAATAATTAATAGTAAATACGATCTAATTGTTGTTAGTATTTCTTCTGCGTTTATCAATATTTCGTTAAACATTGGTTTAGCAAAATTTGTGTTATCGTATGTATTTTCGACGTTTTCGTATAATCTCGCATTACTAAAATTTATTAATTATGCTCCTACATTATCTGTTTTATTATATTTTGAACAGCATTTATAATTGTATGTTGTATTGTAAATAATTATTATAATTGTAATATCGAATTTGTAATAAAGAATTACAATAAAGAATAATATTAAAAAATTATTGCAATTTCATTAGCGAAATACAATAAAATAATTAGACATAAAAAGAAAAAATAAATTAAAAATATACTTATCTGCAAAAACGGGCTACTAAATTTATTTGTAGTTCGTTTTTTAAATGGATGAGTATATTTACAAAGAAAAGAGGACCGTTGATAAAATTGGCGGGGATGGTGGAGGGCCTCTAAGCTCGTTTTTGCTAGATTATATCTTAAATTGACAATATATCTGCACGTAGTTCCCAAATTGAAAATGAATGTACTGGCGGTGAAAATAAGTGTACAGGCGATTTCGAAATTCGGTAATAGGAAAAAGGCCGGCATGGCTTCTCTCAGGTTTCTCTCCGATTATATAAAAATGTGGAAAAATTCTGATATACTTATCAAAGCTTTAACAACGAGTTTTTACCATCGTAGAAGTCGGATCGTGTTTTACTTATTTTTTACAGATTTAAATTTAACTATTAGAATTCACAATTAAAACAGTGTCTTGTCAAAGGCTCCATGTTACCGGTAGAGGATTATAATTTTAAATCCGCTTCTATATTTTTTTATAGTATACCGCTTAAAATATGTCAAGTCTTATTGTTAGTCCAAGCTATAAAGAAAAAAGATCGTCTGCAACATCAAATGTACTTTTCATTTATTTGACTACTTATCTTTACAGATTATTCTACCTTATACTAAGATACAACTTTCCCATTATGTTACCTTCTAATCGAACATTACAATACTTCTAAGTATAAAATAAGCGATAGAGCTTATATATACTGGTATGTAGCAACGACTTAAGTACCTTTCTACTTAGTAGTACTCCTTAAAAGTGGCGGGAATTAATCTGTTCCGCTTATCTCCTGTCAACGACGAGATGCCCGTGATTACGGTTTGGCTTCGCCGGAAATCAATACGAGACAAGTGTCAAGAGACTCTTTCGATGATGAGCCCGGCCATCCTACATCCACCGATCGAGCGTCGAACCGCTCACAGACGCGCTTTATTAACACCGCTGGCAAAACAATTAGGCCACTAACTACATTTTGTTCTCGAAACACAATCGTTTGGTCGTACTCTCTCTCTCTTTCTCTCATGTGTTTGCGCGCGCGCATGTCTTCAATTGCTTCAATTCATGAAGTGACGGAGATGTTCACCGAAGACACCCGCAGTCGGTGGGAGGCTCGATCCTGACGAGATGTAATCGCGCGGTTTAACAATGATCCGTAAATTGGAAGAGCTCGACTATGATCCGCGCACGAAGATCGGGTCGCGTCAAATCGAGGTAGAAAAAGAAAACGAGTCAGTGCTTATAAAACATTGGTGCAAACGTTGCTCGACGAGCTCCCTTGAATCTGCGCGATCGAGACTGCTCCAATTTTACGGCTACGTGTATATTGACTTTCGTATGTAGATGTAAAAAAAAAACCGATCATACACGTCGACGAAAGCTTTCGATTAGCTACGAAGCTCTCTCGTTAGACTCGAGACGTCGATTCACATTCCGTTGAGCTTTCCCGCTACAAGTTTTACGACTTTCTTTCCCGCGTCGCTCTTAAGTATAACTTTGAGAGACTTAAACCAGGTCTTTAAGTAGATAAACGTGAGCCTAATAAGTAAGCGCTTGAGTGTTATAGCCGCGTGTTTTGCAGCGTTGTTGTTCATTTTCTGTTCCCGCCCGTGATTACTCTTATAAACAGACGCGTCAATTAATCTATAGATGTAAGTACTTCTCTACGGGCAGCTCGCGGCGTGAATGAACCGGATAAAACTTTACACAGTTCTTATTATGTTCTTCTCCTCATATAATCGTAATGTCGATAATTAAAATTATCACTTAACACGCAAACATTAAGGGCCTTATCCGACGAATATACAAATCTATGCTCCTATATAGGTAGCCGTCAATATTAAGTATGTTAATGTAGCCACAATCGTATAATAATAATAATATTAATAATAATGACGACAATAAATCGTAATCGTAATAATAATATAGGCAAACTCTTGTAGCGTTGTACTTAGCGTTATTTAAAATAGTAGCAATATTTTTTTTTATGTACTGAATGTTCAAGTACGGACAGAAATCGATCTGAGTTAACTTCCTTTATGTATATTAGCAATATGGAGGGAATTCACTAACAACTTGCTTAAAGAGTGCAGCACATTCTCACACATCTATAAACAAATATAAAAACTCTTCTCTCTTATGTGACCTCTTGTCATCCCGATGCATTCTCATCCATTACGCTGCCTTCGCGCCTACTGAATAATTGCGAAAATGCGTGTTGAATACACGTGCTACCACGCGTCGTCAAAATCATCCCCATTATTTCGCAATTCAACTACATCCCTTTTTAACTTGATGATTTTATGAACAAGGAGCAATTTGCCAATTATCTTTCTTCTTCAGTCCAATTAATCTAGACAGCTAGGTGAACGAATGCAGTTTTATATATATATATGTATAAATCGGCTAAAAGCAGGAAATGCAGATGGAATGTCGTGCGTTTCTTTTTTTCGTTTTCTCTTTCCCATATTTCTCTCTCACCGTAGCGAAAATAATGTGTCGATAGTGCGCCTATACATCGAGTATACACGTAAACATTTACACGCGTGACACAAAAATTCGTTTCCATATGTAAGAAAATTAGCGATATTGTTGAAAGCACTCAGACACAACCCTCAATCCTTCGGCGTTTCACCCGTATCATTCCACTCTTCTTCATCCTTTCTCTGCCATTCATGCCTTCATTCTTCCGCGCGAACGAAAACGACACGAACGATCATGCAGAAGCACGCCCATAACGAGTGGCAATACACCATTATTAACACGTTGTACACGTAACATTCTCCTATGCATTTAAAAATTGTACGATTACCGATGATCAATTTGCGAGGGTCGCCCGCCTGATGATCGTTCGGTACACAGCAAGAATCGATATTACGACCGTAACGCTACCGTGATCTCGCAAGCTCAAAGTGATTGATTGCTAGGACGACGGCGTTTTATGCATTTACTTTATACAACTACACGTAAACGGTACGGCATATCTTTTTAAATGTATCGATACCTAATTGCTGAGGATCGCAGGTGATTCACGACAGCGATTCGACGGTAATTCTTGACTAGAACACATATCGAGGTACGGAGAAATCTATCCTTGCCATCGTATCAAGAATCAAATAATGTTAATTAGTAAAATTGTTTAAAATGTCGAAATTTAAATTATTAAAAATGTGCGTTTTAAAAAGACTTTGATAACTACTCTCGCGTTAATATTCCGAAGTTACTTCCAGATCACTTTTTAGTTAATTGATGACATTTGATGTCATTTGAAGACATCGTGTATTTTGTTTTAAGCAAAGCAAATGATAAATGCAAAAGCGAATTGTAATTACATATAATGCATTATAAAATTACAGCGTCCTCTTAAATCATCGCGACGGTCAACTATAATTCGTGATTCACCTCGAATGACTTATATTTATGTTCTCCTGCTTTCTTTCCGTATTCTCTCATCTCTGCGTCCTTACATCTTCATTCTTTCGTATATGAAGATTTTGCGACAACTATCCTGGCAACAACTAGCGATCACGAAAATACATCTATCATTGTCATACGGTTACGAAGCAACGACAACAAAACGGTTTCCCCATCTCTCTGTCTTCTTAGATACATTAAGTAATTACTCGTTACACATGATTAAAATCAAGTTGACGACAATATGCTACATCCGGAATACGTACAAACAATTGAAGGCTATACTTATGCAGCGTCCTGTCTACGACTAGCTCGTGAAATACACAAGACTCAAAATGATAATAGTACTCTGTAGT
The DNA here is from genome assembly GCF_001594055.1 of Mycetomoellerius zeteki. Classification (NCBI taxonomy): domain Eukaryota; kingdom Metazoa; phylum Arthropoda; class Insecta; order Hymenoptera; family Formicidae; genus Mycetomoellerius; species Mycetomoellerius zeteki. Next base: position 432,027 of record NW_017255996.1, read on the forward strand.
AATTCTACAAGACTATCGATCACATGTTCTACGATGGCGTACGAACGGAAATCAAGCTAGTAATTCTACTGCCTATGCGTGATCAAGCATCTTCTTCCCCATCGTTGTTGGCTGTTAAGATGTACGTCTGCTTTTTTTCTTCATTCTCTCACTCTCACATTTCACACTTTCTCTCTCTTTCTCTTTCTTTCATCTCTCATATATCCTACTCACTCGAATCATCCTAAGGATCACCGACGACGCATTCACACATAAACGCGATCCTTGACAACTCGCGGAATGTTAAGGATGAATTCGGGATGTTACTTTAGCCTAAATAACTTGCTTTGCTGATTAATATACGTCGCGTGCGAAAATACTAAGAAATATCCTCGCAAAAAGTTAAGCTGGACGGCTTTGATAAAAATTAGGATCTCTTTCGAAGGACGCGAACATCAGGGTGTAGAAAGTGTTGCGGCGGCGGCGGCGGCGGCGGGGGATGAGGGGTAGGAAATTGATACCGCGGCCGGGAGAATGATTAGCGACGTGTCTACCGCGCAGCATCTACCGGTGCTACCGCGGTACCAGTGATTTACGCAGTGCGTTCGCGTGCGTGTAGTCCGAACTGAACGTACAAGGTGCTTAGCCAAAAGGTTCGACGTGAGCGACATTAATACGTCTGAGAAGAATAGAATTCAAACCTCTCGCGATAATGCACGCCTTTCACTTCCTTGGCCCCTCTAATATAGGGAATAAAGCGCGCGTGTATGCACGTGTGTATGTATATATGTATAATGTGAAGAATTACATATTCCGTATTTACAATTGGACATTTAATGCTAGAGTGTCGTGGGCCAAATCCACGTGCAGTTCCAGGCATAAAAATAACGTATGTTCAGCTCCGCCGTCTCGTCGACGCGGTTTCTTTCTTCGGCGCTCATCGTCTTTCTTCGTTATAGCATACCTTTTTCTCCGCGCCGCGTGAGAAGAAATCGCGCGAACACTCGTGAATGTAGATAGATCCGAGTCTTCCTTAATTGACTAGCGTTTTCGAGCGGCACGTAGTATAATTTTCGCGCTTTTACAAGCATGCGACATGATTTGACGTCAACTTGGCAATTACGCGGGATAAACGGCCGGAACTCTGATTGCATCTCGCCCTCTGTATCACGCTCCGCTCGACCTCTTCTCTCTCACGGAAGCACTGCACGCAGTCATGTAAGCGAGTTTATTGCTGAACGTTAAAATTCGCAGTGCACCACATTTATTTCATTGCCGCTCGTTGCATCTAATTCGAAAACGATTGATTGAATATACTTTATATACCATAAATTGCGGCGAATCTAAGGATAGTCTGACGAGAAACCCGTACAAATGTCGCGCAAATACTATGGTCCCCCCCCCCCCCGTACATTCGGTACACTCGTGAGTGATTCACGAAAAATTGAACAAACGAAGCGTCGTTTGTCTGAGAAAATACATGTAAATTCGAAGTTGTCATACTATTTGGAAAGTTAAGCGCAAGAGTTTGTTTTATAGAGTGCGCCATGTCTTCTTAGGCGAAGAGGAAGTCGTAATTTCAGTAACGCTGCTGGAACTCGTGATGCCATCTGTTAAAGTCGATGTGGAATATCACAATGGACCCGTTTGCCAGACCAGCTAGAAGAAACCTGTAAAAAACAGAATATATTTATGATTCGTATTTATGGTCATCATGTTAGAGGAATGTAATTTTAAAGCGAACTCCTGAAATTATGTGCAAACATTATTTCATCGTTAAAGACTAAGAAAAAGATATTTATGTAGATTTTACTTACTTTTGATCATGAGCTAGTGCAAGGGATCGCACGCTGCTTTCGCATGCGGGAAATGCATAAAGTAGGGCAAGGTTGAAAGTTCGCCAAACTTCAACGATACCCTTGTCTCCTCCAGTCATCAAGTACTCGCCGTCTCTGCTCAGTAATAAGCACTGGAAATAAATTAACGGTATTAACATACAATATATACAGGATTTATTGCGTTTATAAAATTTGCGCCTAAAGGCTAATTATGATCCTCGAAAGCTCTAGTCTAATCCCCTTCTTCCTCTGCACCCTAACAAATACAACTCTTTTGACATATCTCTATATTTATAAATGCATCAATAAAATACTATTAAGTACTATTAGTATCTTGTCACTGACAAATATCATGTTAACTTTTAAGTGGTCACAACATTCTGTTTTCTTAAAAATTTTGCGTTAGAAAAGGAAAATAAAATGTGTTGATATTTAGATGTATAAATATCTTAAAGTTTATTATTTTTATTCCTCTATCTCATAAGGGTATAATTATGGTAAATTTACAAAAAAATGTTCTGGTTATACCAAGAAGAAGTATACACAAAATGCATTCTCATATCAATTTTGGTTATTCTAATTGAATTTTTAAATTGAATTATTGAAGCTATTTCGATTAGAACGTTTTAGAATCTACTAAAATTTCAATTAATGCAGTAAGACCATTTTCCCAATGTAACTATAATATATTAATAAAAAATGTAAATATAAAATAAAAATTTTTTAGGTGTTTTGTGCATTCTACTTATCAATTCACGTATCTTTAAATTTTTAAATCTACTTCAAGATTTATCATATCATTGATCACATATATCTTGTTAAGAAAGTGGCAGCGCTAAGAACATATACAGTTAACAACAATTATCTATTGTTTCAGTGATTTACAAACTCGCACAGACGCAAATGTTTAAATTAATTACATAATTTTTTTTTTTTTTTTTTTTTTTTTAATTATAATGCCCTAGTGCTTTGGGTTCCAGTTATAAAAACCCTTAGATAAATATACTACCTGGAAATATAAATTATCAAAAAATTAATTACTGAATCGCAGAAGTTTACCTGTAAATTGTCATTATGAGACTCGTGACGAAGACGTTTTCCATTTATAGTGAAAGCCGCTATGTGCCCACGTTCATAGTTTACCACAATGACGCCCTCGCGTGACATTGCGATGTTTTCAGGGGATGAAAATCCATTCGGCGCCTCGAGCGACCTCAGAAGGTCACCAAAAGTGGTGTGGACGAGTACCGGGCCGTCTTTAACATCAAATTACAATTAATCATTAAAAATAAACCAAAATATTTCGAAATCAAACATTATGCGTTCAGATAATATATTTAATTATTATAGAATAGTTACAGAACAAAGTGTTTTTTTATACTTTCTCTTAGGATTCATTATTTTTCAACTTAATACGTACAATGCGATCCCGAGACAACCAAACCCAATTCGGCGGATATGACGACGGCCGTCACAGGCTGTTCGTGGCCTGTAAGGGTGGCACGTGGCGCCGGTGCTTCACCCTCACCGACGATAGTTTGTGTCCTTGCGTTCCAATGCCAAAGGAGGACAGTGCAATCAGCACTTCCAGATGCAATGTAGCAATCGGAAGTAATGTTGCACTCGCTGCGCGACAAGCAAGTAACGACTCCGTAATGACCGAACACTATCTGGACGATTTTTGCTGCAAATGATAATTTCTCCTTTTATAAAGTTTCACCACGTGAAGAAGCATATAAATTATAACGATTGCTTATCTACATTTACAGTAAAATACATTTTGTATTTGTGTTAAAAATCGTGTTAAAAATAAAATATTTGTGTTGAATTTTTAACATATCGAAGTGTATATTAATTTAACACGATGTGTATTATATTTGAATAAATATATATTTCATGTTGAATTAATACCCAACATTTTTTAGTGTTAAAATAATACAATTTATAAATAAGTGAATAATTAACAAAAATAATGTATTTTAAAACGTAAATTTTAAGATAAATGAATACAATGTATTAATTTAACATAGTATAAATATTAATTTTATGGAAGAAATATGCTTCCACAATTTGTTTACAAATTTTATTAATGTTATATATTTTTAATTAATTTTTTTACATAATGTTTGCGTTACTTTTTAATATATTTATCTTGTGTTAAATTAATATAAAAATTTTAATAGACTGTTTAGAATATGCAAAACGTGTTAAATTTAGCATAAATTTTCCATGTGTGTCTATTTATCGTATTATAGCGCGATTAATTATGAAATATTAAAACTTACCCGTTTCGGTGGAGAAAACGCGGAAGCTATTGTCCCAAAATCCGCAGGCCACCAAAAATCGGCTGTCCACAGTAGTAACAAAGCAATTGCTACGAATCTTGAGCTTCTGGCTAAAATTGTCGCCTAGATGTCGACGTTGTAACGTTGGATTTGAGCTGTTTGCCGCTTGAGCTAAAAATATATAGCACGGCATCGTTAATTAGTACGCACATCCCGAAGACATCTTGAAAATGTTACTTCATGTACTGTATATGTACGCATACTTACAGAGAACAGGATCCATGGATAATGGCTGATTGGCAGCCTGCGCCTGAGGTGTATCTGCATAACTCGGAGATTGCACGGAGGCTACAAAAGATTAAAATTACGATAACAACGAGGCAATGAGGATAAATTCAAGCGCCGGAGTGCGTGTAGAAAATTACTTTACCTGCATAATTGGTATTCCACCGATTAACAGCAAATTGCTGTCCGGTGGTTACCGTCACAACCGATGGCAGTGGTAGTTGAGGGTAAGTGTTAGCCGAGATGTGACAGATCGGCGAGTTAGACGGAAACTTGATAGTCATGCATACGTCGTCCGGAATGCTCGAGAACATCATTGGCGACTAAAAAAATATTGCTACTTCTGTCATTTTATATTATTTTGCGCAGAGGATCTCTAATAGCACAATTATCTCTAGTAATATCTCATACAATACGTATAATGTTTAAAAGATGTCATAAAGTCATCATAAAGACATCTTTTGAGACACATATGTCTAAAAAATATTTAAAAGACATCGTAAAGAGATCCTTTAGACAATACGTATTATCCAGGATAATATCATCTTAATACTGGTTCAATATATATACCCAATGTTTAATCAATATTGCCAATAAAATGCTAGAAATAGCTTAAATTAAGTGAAGCTAAAACATTTTCGCTTCTGAGAGTGTACTCGCAGGACACAAGCTAACAGTAATAATTACATCATATTATAATTTCCCACTCAACAGTATAAATATAATATAATAGGTGTGCATGACATGAGTTACATTGTTGAGTGGAAAATTATAACATTGATGTGATGTTCGTGTTCTGCGGATAATTACATATTTTAAATTATGGACAACGTTATAATTATTTTTTTGCATCAAGAACTACGTTGACTCTTATAGTCCTTTTTTACATTATTGAACAATGTTCTCAATTTTTTTTTAAATTGCATGCAAACTATTTTTCCATGTATTGAAATAATCTCACCAAATGCATCGCGGAGCTTCTCGGAGGATGCGGTTCCATCAAGAGCTGCGACGGCGTCTGTCCGAAATTCCTAATTTGGTTTTCTATAGCTTCCCTTATCATAGGATCTGTGATTGTATCCAGTTCTACGGTACCCTCGTACGTTAAATAGTAGAAAACGTTGGTTGCACGTACGGCTTCCGGGCCTGCGAGAAACAAAGTAACCGTAGTATGTTACACGAAGATCTTTAACGCGTTATTCTTTGCTACAATTTTATGATCCTGTTTTCGCCACGCTGTGCGACATAATACATTCTTCGAGAATGACTCTGAGAGCGTTCTCGACGATTGCTTGTGCTCGGTATTTCCGGCTGGCTCTACTTTCGTGCTACCGGCTGCTGCGCTACCGTAAACGTGTTGCATATTACGGGTGGGACGTATTGTCACGCTCGGCACACGTGCCTAATTGGTCGGGACAGGGACCGAGAGAGAGAAAGAAAACTAACTAAAAACTAATTCTTTCCATACGCGCGTCCTCGTATGAGTCTTCCCTCGCTGCCGCGTCCGATGCTGAGGCAGCATCTTCGGGGAAGCGCCGGATATAGAGGCGCCATCGGTAATTAACATCGGTGGAAATCTAATTTGACTCGACTGCGCCTCTGTCCCAACACCCAAGGCGCAACCTTGGGCGCTCGTGAGCGGCGCCTGCCATTGTGTGAACATTTATTAATTCAATTCATGGGTTATCGTCCGAACCTAACGTCATCGACAATTAAGTGATCAGGGTAAACATATCTTAATAAGACTTTATCATTTTAGATAATCACAGATTAAAAATCATAGAAATTTTATTTTTTCACTGAACGCAATAGATTTAAATATATAACCATTATTTTTTTAATATCCGCAATTCACAAACTTCTATAAATTATCGTAAAGATGCACGGAAGAAACAATTTTCTTGAAATCTAAAAATCTAATTAGATACAGATCTGAAAATAATTTTGTTAAATCATCAAAATAATTATGCAGAAAATTTGACATATGAACAATGCTGCAAAAAGTTTTGACATTCTAGCAATCAGTTTGAGTTATACCTTATATAATTATTCTAATGCTCCAACAAAATTATTTTTAAATCTGTATCTAAATTTTTTAGATACTTTAGCAAAATTTTCTTCTCCGTGTATGTTTCAAAGTTGTCCTTACCTTTCTGTTTATAACCGAATATTAGGTCGATCCATTGATGTAATTGACATGACACAAATTCGGACTCGAGTGCCTGAAGAAAATTGCAATTTAATAAATAATGTATCAATTGTAAGATATATCGCTGCATTAATAGAAAAATGGTACAACTTAAAGTTAGCAACTTTTCTGTAGAGCATTTTTTAAATTCTTTCTGAATGTTCGAGCAACGTTTTAATTATGGAATGTTCGAGCAATGTTTTAATTATGGAATAGTAAATGCATAATTTCACTGTTTTCTATGTTACTTTCAATTATAATATATTCTTTAAAACTGTTATGAATTTTCAAAATTTGACTACTATAATAACTTGTATAGAACTGTGTTTCATCCTTTATCGGAGTTGTAATACTTTTCTATATAAGCAATGTGTTGACAAATGTGTTTTTCCACAACAATATATTAGTTTTTAGAATAGATTTCCTTTCATTAACTCATAAATGCTAATTTTTTTAGTTGTCATTTTTTTTTATCAACGAGGCGATATGTATGTATATTACTTGCGATGATATTTTTTCTAAAGACATGTTAGTGTTTCTTAAATTTAAAATTTATATTACGTTATTTTTTTTTACGTACGTTCATGGAGAGAAAAGATTTGCTATATAAACGCGAAAGGAATTGAAAAACTTAATTGTCAAATTTGTTTGATGTTTATAGTAAATAAATTTGCATATTTGAAAAATATTTTGCATTTATTGCAAATTTTTGTAGCAAATACGAAAAAGAATAAATATTTATTACATTTATAAATAATTTGCGATTCTCCTATTTACAAATAGAATTTGCCGTTATAGCATAGGATTTCATAGCAAATTTTTTCCTTCCATATTGATTTTAAAAAAAGTTAATTCTGTACCATTCGATTTATACGTATAAACTCTTCGGGAGACGAAGCCCAGGGTGGTAATTCAACATCGCCGACCGAGCTACCATCTTCTTGCCTGCCCAAACGATAGCGATTGCTATTTACTAACATTTCCGGTAGGAAAAAGAATTCTGGAATCAGCTCCTGTTAATGAAAAGGCGAATTTATAGCTCTGCCGATCTTCAGTGAAACATAATTGAAATTTTATGCAGCGATGATAACAACGAATATTCACCGAAGCGTGGCAAAAATGTAAATTTTACGAGTACTTAATTAAATGCAACGAACCTTAACGTCGGATGTATCGCGTTGGCAATTCTTCCACGAGAGTGCGATAGATGAAAATAGTCTATTAGGGTGATCAAATTTGCCGCCTTGCAAAGCCAAGAACATAGTAGTCATTGGTTCCTGTAAGAATCAATTATATTTGTAGGATCATTTTATAGCGACTACACTATTAAATCCATAACATAAATTATACTCAGTTTGAATTATTTTTAATCATTTCCATAGGTTATCACTAGGGCAACCAAAATATATATAGGGCGTTTTTTTTATTTGACTATTAAAGAAATAAACTAAATGCAAATTTGTTTCATAAGAAATTATGCATTTTGAGCCTTATATGTTACAGCATATTTTTGCATATTTTACCCACACGTGCACAATATTTACATATCTATTTTTATTGTATATTTCTATTTTTTATTATCTATTTTTATTGTATATTTCACATCGATTTCTAATTTAAGTTGATGATTAATTTTTTTCTGATATAATAATAAATAGGATTTTTAAGATAAGTTTTTCTCAATCAGAAATATGCTACTATATATTTTATGTTTTTAAAAAAGGAATTGATTAGATAAATGATTCTCACACGCCGTGATGCATTGGTGCGCAGTGATGTCAGAGAAATCACAAGGAGAAAAAGATTTTGCGCTTTTACGTTCAATTTTCTATATTTCTGTATTATACATAACATCAATGACTCTCTCTCTCTCTCTAGAGTCACTATAACAAATAATATGTATTTGTTTAATTTTAATGCCCCGTAAGACTAATTAAATTTTTAAAAAATGTAAACAAATTTTATCAAATTCATTTTATTTTGTTATTATAAGTAAAAAAACTTAATAATTTGAAAATTTTTGTGCGATAAAAAGTAATTTTTAAATGCATATATTCCTTTCTTTAGAGCATTTTTTCAATATTACAGAGTATATTTTAGGCGCTTAAAAAGAAATTTTTACAGCATAATTTTGGGATATATTCCTTCCTTTAGAACATTTTTTCAATTTCACAGAGCATATTTTAGGCGCTTAAAAAGGGATTTTTACAGCATAATTTTGATTGCCCTAGTTATAACTATATATAACATTAATTTAATTAAAACAACTCAAGTAAATATGACTCAAATTTAGTCTATTATTTATTAAGTACATACATTAACATGGGCGTTGTTTACTTTGAAATTAACAAAAATGGATTGATTTATATTTTGACCTAAGTGGAAATTAAAATAACAAAATGTTGTTTAATTCAAGGGATTGGGTTACCATTACTCCTTTGATATCTAATAGTGTAGTCTCGAGCGCTTTTATAACGGAAGCACATAAATCCCGTAGAATGTCAATAAGGATGAGACGTAGAAACGAATGTGTGAGTTGGGGCGGAAAAAATGCGGCACGACTCTAAACCGCCACTTAGAGACACTTTATAGGCGGTCCTTTGTGTGCGCGGTTTCTTGCGAAGCCCTTCTCGTTTCTCGGTCAGTCATCCGTTTCGTTGACAGGCGAATGAACGCAAAGCGAAAGCCCACACACATAATCGATGCACTTTCGTGCTGTGGCACAAACGCGAACGTACGCGAGAACATAAACCCGATTTTTGCATGTTACTAGGAATGCGATCCTCCAATGTATATACCAGGTTTAAAACTATTCCTTTATGGCAGGACTCCCCGGAATAATACTATAAACGGATCGTTAACGTATCTTCGGCGAACAAAGCGTCGAAGTAGCACAGCGGTTATAGATCAATAAATTGTTCATGATGCAATATTTTATCGTACAAATACGTTACACAGCAAATAAACTATTGAATGCGCCATGTCGTTGTTTTGAATTTTAATATGCGCAATAATAGTATTTTAAACATGTTTTAGATTTGTTAAGAATTCATTAAGGTCAATTACATAAATTCAATGGTGATATCATAAGAATTACTGCGATAATTAATAAACTGGCGATAGATAAAGTTCGATCAACACATACAATTAATGATAAAATAACACTTGGAAATTTACAGCGAAATCTAAATTCCTGTACATAGATGTTAATTCAGTCTAAAAAGGACAGAGGCAGAAAAAAGAGATGAAGATATTTTCTAGTTAGGCTCTAAAATTCAAGTGAACGAGGAAATGTAGCAGAAAACAAATGTGTAAATTTAACGAGAAGGCGAGCGTCGTTGGCATGAGGGCGTTCCGACGCCCTCAAATTAGCGTGCACGCAGTACTAAAAGTGTCGCTTAAATTTATGGTGTAGACTGGACACGTTCCATAAATGGAAAGACAAAAAAATCAGCGATTGGAAGCTAATTATACGCCTATTATATGGATAAAGATCCGGTCCCGTATCCTGCGTTAAACTTCAATTTAATCTTGATAAAGGAAACGACGTAGCTAATGAATATTTTTATTTAATGAATGCAAATAAATGCAAATCAATCAAATTTTTTTTGTTTTTATTGTATTTAGATAGTAATCGTATAACAAAGTAATGCTATATCTGTGCTTTTTACAACCATGAATTGACAAAACGAATATCAAGCGTATTATTTTCACAAAGTAATGAAAGTGACTTACCACGCGTATCATCCAATTTAAAACAAAGGCCGCCGTAGAATAATGTGTGCCATAATGGAAGGGTGGTATAGTGTCGTGTTCCCAGCTCTGGAAGCGTTCCTCGAAGTAAGCTCTTCTGTTTGGATTCAGTGCGCCAATTGGCTGTGAAATACACGAATATTTTTTAGTCGTTTGTTTTAAAAATTTTGCTGAATTTTATATATAAAATATCAAATGTATACGGAGAGACAAAAAATGCAATTATTATAATTTAACTAAAATTTATAATCATTTTTTTAAACAACTATTTATAGTTGTTTTAATCATGCAAATATAATCAATTGTGTGCTATTATTATAGTCACACGTACTGCTTAAAAATCTTTGGTTTTTTTTATAACATATATTTTAGTTATTATTGTCACATAAATAATAAGTGAATATAAGAAAATATTTACGTTCATTATATAATTGCGATTGCATTTACTGAATAAAAATGTTTATTTTATTTACTATTTATATCTTTATATTTTACTGTATTAATATTTGAAATATTATTCTAATTTATACTTTAAAGTATAATTTCTTCATGTTAAAGAGAACTGTATATGTATATATACACGATTGTTATTATATTATTATTATAGCAGTATAATAATCATAAACATGGAGCTTTTAACTATAGTTACTTTACAATGTATTTACAGTATATCATAAATATATACTAAGCACTTTTCTCTCACAATCAATGTGACTTGAATTAAAAGAACGAGATTAATCGAATATTATATACTCTCGTTATTTACAAAATTCGTTAAATCTATACCTTCGACAAATCTCTGTAATTGCTGGGCAAACTGAGATCGAGTTCCTTCGTTTCGTAGTTCGTTAACACCCAAGGAAATACAGGATATTGGTTCAAGTCATTGTACGTGCGGCCTGAAATAATACAAATTTATTTCTTTTAAAACCAAAAATATTTAAGAATAAATTGGAAAATTAAGTCACTCTTTTTGAAGACTGGCTCAATGTTTACTCTTTAAAGTGAAATTCCACTCCAAAGAATTTAGAAAATAAACTTGAATTTTAAGTTTTAAACATTTATTAATTAAATATGACCTAAATCATCGCTTGATGTCCTAGACAAAAAAAAAAGACGAGGAAGTCGGAATGGGTAATAAGTTAAATTCCTAAATTAAATTCCTCATACATATTGTCGAGAATAGACGGAAAGAGATCGCAATTTGGTTTTTAATGCGGATAATCACCGGTCCACTTTTTTCTTCGCCCTGACCCTGCGTCTTAGCCACGGTCACTCCTATCCATCTCGCACTCCCACTGTTAGGTAAGGGCGACGAAAGCGGCCACGAGACTGCGCCAAGCTCGTGATTCTATTTTTACGAAAAACGCGCCGTGCGGCTCAATGGGGCGCGGCGCGCCGTTTAGTAAGCGCATAACTCAGAGCGTGACGGCTAATCGCTCCTGAAATTGTCACTCCCAGAGGTCTTACTCGTGCTCATCCCTCTCCCCCCGCCCAAGTCCCCACAAAATCCCATCCCGAAATGCATTAGTGACGGCAGCGTGG
>NW_017255996.1:443912-453181 GCF_001594055.1 Mycetomoellerius zeteki
CCCTGTCGCTAATTAAAGCACGTCAGCGAGTTTGTCACTCGGCGCTCTCATGACGGATACACGTGTGTCACCATCCTCCCTCGCTCCGTTACTTCGTTCTCTTTTGCGGCCTTATATTCGACGGCATAACACGCGAAATGTTCCCACTACTGATTATCGTGCAACGGAAGCGATTAGATTAGTTAAACACGCCGAAGCAATCGACTTGTACTAAATTTGCAAATGTAACGCATCGTTTAACAAACGTAGCATAAAATAGTGGTACAATATATGGTAGAAATTTATGTGATTTTGATATTTTTCAAAAAATATATGACTGCTGTTATTATTTTAATTGTCGTGTTATGCATATCTGGATGAAGTTTTAGTTTCCGTAAAAAAACAATAAAATATAAAAGTAATATACTAGATTTATTAAAAATAACATCATTCATTAAAAAGTATTTTTATTTATATCTGTTTAATCATAAAAAAATTATTTCGGTTTGCAAATCATATTTTTATTATTCTAGCTAAAATTATATTATGAAATATGTAATAAAATAAATAATGTATAATATACATTTTTTTATATTTATTTACTTTAATGATCGAATAATGAGGATGCCCGCATGGAATACGAGAGATCCGGGTTTGAATCCCAGCTGAGGCAATATTTTTCGCAGATTTAAAATTCTTATTAAAATCAGACTATTAATATTCATATAAAATGTTTATTAAAAATTATTAAATTTGTAAGCACCTGCAGATAATAAACGTTTATCGACAGGACAATTAATCAGAAGATTACGCCAAACGATGGCGCGTAGAAAAATAGTGGAGAGAGATTATTCAAATTCGTGTAAAATTAAAAGAAATTAAAATTCGTGCTTGTGATGAACTGCAAGTACGGAGTTTTTTTTTTGCATTAATTACATATCCTGCTATAAAGACTTCATAAATTGTTAATGGGACCTCACCATGACAAGATAACTTATATTCACAGTTTATATATGTTAGTTTGTGTTGTCTCTGAAGAAGGCTCAAAAGTGAGCCGAAACATGTAAGCGCGTTTAGTAGAAAGCGCGTTTAAAGAAGTTTTACACCCTTAATTTGCGCGACGTCTTCTGCGCCTGACTCCTATTGCCCTTATTCTTTCCAATTTCTTTTGATTTATAAGGAGCCTTTGTTAGTTTGATTTGTTATACGGATAAATTGTTAATTTAATAACTGATATTATTGCTTTGACTCTACTGATTATTGCGTTTTAAGACCGAAAAAGATTTTGACGCGCGATTTGCAGAATCAGATATGTATATATAAATTTACATATAAATATTTAACCATTAAGATCCGCTTGAACCGAATATAGAATTTTTCTTATTCAGTTAGAATTATTTACTTTTTTTAATTATTTATACTTATTTATTAGTGAAACGATATGGTTTATTTTGTAATTTGACTATATACATATCTTTACAGAAATCTAATAAAGAGTCAATTTACTAAAACTTACTGTTTAAAAGTACTGCTGTTCAGTATTTTTAGTACTACAAATAAGTAATTAATTGCTGTCTTTCAGTAATAAATTGGCCAATATTAGATTTTCGTAAGCGATATTTTATAAACAGTCGCTCACTTCTCAACTTTGAGTCTCTCAGAGCTCAATGCAGAAATTAATTTGACAATCAAAATATTAATTATTACTGCGCATAAATCTATCTCTTATTAGAGCGCATTTTCAAATATCAACACAATGCGACCATTTGTTACCGAGCTAAAGACACCGTGAACTGGCAGGAACCACTAGACTGAGTCTCCAAGAAATTCGTCGGATACTTAATTCCCTCAGTAAAAAAAAAAGCAATGCAACGGCAAAGTCGTACCGCACCGGTCGCTGGATAAGTCCTACTGTCGCTACAATACGACCGTAAATCGTGGGCGCCGCGCGAGCGACGGCCGTACGTAAATAATAGCGAGGCCGCGTTATGCATCAAAGTGATTATTAATGGTAGCGTCGGCGTGAGTAAACGCTCGGCGAACGCGCCTCGACACCGGAATGTCCGCGACACAAACGCACACACGTATCCTCTGTCGTTCTCTCGTCTTAAAGACATCGGACCTTACCCTTGCTTTTCCTTCCGAATTTTTATCCCTGCTCAAGAAGAAATATGAACATTTAAAAAAAGAATTCACAGATTGTAATTATTCGCGACATACGACGAGAGCATTGTAAATCACAGTCGAAAAGACGCGCATACAAAGTACTACAAGTATTACCGTACCTTTAAGCCGGGAGTAATTATCTGATTTTTTAATGTAGGTTTTACCATTAACGCCGGAGTCTAGTTTTTTTTTTTAATTTAACATAATATGTAATTTAACAATAATTGGGAAAGATAATTGAGCAAAGTTAGGACGTCGAGTATTTATTTCGGTCAGAGTTAACGATATTTACACTACGTTTATGCATTATAATTATAGACGTTTATGTACGTCTATAATGGATCTGTCGGTCGCTTTATCGGACATTGTTGCTGCGTCCTCGGCAATAATTCACTGCAAAGCAAGATCAGCCTAGATACGATCGAAGGCGACGACCTGTTGGCAACTACCTGAGATGAAAGGTCCGTAGATCGGCGTATATAAAACGAGCTACATACATTTTGAAAAATAAATATACGATAGAAATTTAGAGGTACTCATATATCAATACCCATTGAGCGTATATATCTGTTTTGTCGTATACTATATCCCGTATATTATATCCCGCGTTATATTTATGCTTCACATTTCTTATAATTTCAATAAATATTTGAATCTTGTTTTCTTTTTTATTAAACACAAATACAATCTGAGCCATAAGTACATTGGTGAGTCAATAAGTAACCCTAATTTTTACCATCTTGATTATTAAGTGCAAAATTAATATTACTTGACTAACTAAAATTATTGAATATCGTATAAAACACCTCTCACAAATTGTAAACGTTCTATATCTAACGAAGAATAAATTAAAACAGTTTAATTTATATATAGATTAATATACAAATATTCATACATGCAATATAATATTTATTTTTATAACAATTTTAATTCCGTTATTCCTTCTTTGGTATTTATTACTGCCTTTTTCAAGAAAATGCAATAAATTGAGAGTGCTTTATATTTAATGACCAAGGCTGTAGTTAATATGAGATACGATTGCGGAGTATGTAAACAGATTTAAAATATCACGATATCCGCGGGATGTGACTAAAGCAATTATATCGAAAAGAGTTAAGATCAGATTGCGTTGTAACTCCAGGCTATGCTGACTGTAACCAGTATACTCCAGGCCATGCCGACTGCTACGCATTTTGCACAGGGTGGTCCACATAAAGTATTACAAATTGTTTTTCACAAGAAACAATATAGAAATAGCGAAAAAATGTAACTATGGATATATGATAATGTGAGATGTGAACATGAATATTCGATATTCAAGAAACGCGCAATGTTCATCCCGAAAAGTACTTATCGTCTCCGTCTCGAACTCTTCACGATTCGCCCTGTACACACGCGGCCGGTTCGCCACCGCCGCCGCCGGTACGGGCTATCGTATTTACATCGGATTCACTATCATTAATTTTTAATAAACCGACGCACGGAGAGCAAAATAAAACCTCTCAGACTGATCGTATGCGGGAGCGCGGACCGGCGTGGCGCAGCACGACGCGGACCGGTTCGTTTTCGTATCGATTCTCTTTCTCTCTCCGCTGACGGTTCCGCCGCTCTCGACGTTACGTGCAGAGAGCGCGGCCTCGGTGTACCCACGGCTGTTTATTCGAGCAATTAATATATAACCCTCGTAAATACGGCCGCAGCCACCCCCGGGCGGATCGCGACGGACTGCGCCGAAATGCGAATAATTACGCGTCCGTGCTCATCGCCGTCATTAAGCCAACCTGGCCGACCGCAGGCGTGGGTGCGCATAAATCCCGCACGGGTGAGATAACTTACGACGCGAGCTTGAGCGAGCTCTTAACCGACTCGTTTACAAGAATCGCAACCGATCACTGGTTAATATTGCCGCAACGACGATTGGCGTGCCGCTCGTAACACTATCGTGCCCGCCGACGATTATTACCGAAAGAACTTGGCCTGGGGAGAAGAGGACAGCGAGAGATCGATCACTCCTGGGAGTCGATGAACCTCGCGGCAAGTGAAGAGAATCGTTCGATGATACGTTTGTTTCTTCTATATATAGGCTTCTTGCGTGTAATATAGAAGACAAATGGCGCACGTTGAATTCTCTCTTCCGTGAAATTAAAGATAAATTGTTCTATCGTGCGCACAATAATAAAAGCACAATGAGCGAACACGCTTTGCGTGTAAGTATCATTAAATCTCGTATAAATGTTATTTGAGAAAAGGAATACGTCATTCCGTTATCGGCATTATTTTAACCTACTGGGAATAGTCACCTGATGTATTTTCAAATCCAGCGGCGAAAAAATGTAAATTGTAAAATATTTTTTTATATGAATATTGTGTTAAACATATTTTTTTAACAACTGTTCTTTACGAATCTTTAAATATGCAATTCCATAAAAAAATCTGCAATAGAGAAGCGTTATATTAATTAAAATTTTTATTTTTTAGAATGCTGTCACAATAAGCTAATATGCTTACATTCTAATTAATATTTATTATATATAATGTCACTATATTAACGTTTAAGGAAAATTTTATAAATGTTCTATACAAATATTCTCGAAAAAGAATAATAGTACCCGACGTAGAATATCCGTAGAATAATATATGCTATTTGGAATAGTGGATTTTCCGTCTTGTTAATTAATTGTGTAATATTTTATTTGGCGTTGTGTATTTATATTTGCCATTTTTCCCTTTTAATATTTAATATTGTGAGTCGTATAAAACTTATTAAAAAAATACGCTTTGATGAAAAGGTCAGCGAGATGCGCCTGCTAAGTACATCGTGACTTGTCAAGAGGCGTCCGAACTGTCTCATTAAAAAGCGCACGAGGCCGGTGGCGTTTCGAGTTTCGTGATTTGGTTCGATGAACGCACGAGGGAGCCGATATTAAAACCGAAGAGAAACAAAGACACGCCATTTCGCCCTCAACAACGCGAGGCGAGGAGGGGTGGTGGCGAGTCCCTCGGGAGAGGATTACCGGGGTCCACAAGGTTGGGATTACTCGTATAGGGTAGCTAACGGAATACAGGGCTGATTGAGAACATCCCTAATGCGCCACGACAGACTCCATCCGCCCGTGTGCACCCATAAAAAAGCCTGGTGTCTTCGCTACTTTCGCGCTTCTTTCTCCAATCGATACCCAAGCGGAATCGGCCGACCACCGGTCGATTTTGATCGTGTTTTACATTTATTTATAAAGTAAAGGTACTTACCAGCAATTGTATTCAGGAACATCAAATATTCGAAATTGGATATTTCTCGACGCTGCCATTTTTGAGTCATATTGGAGCTTCTCATCAACTGTCGCGGTGACATCAAGGATGCCCGTCTGTAAAATAAATGAAATTTACCGATCATCCACATAACACAGTCATGTTAAAAAATATATATATAGATACAACTAACAGAAAACAGAAAAAAAAACGCAATTTCATGGCAAATCATTCTCCGATTAGTTTATTCTTAAAGTAAATATTCCAATAACTGAATGCATCCAATGATTGAAAAATAAAAAATGTACTTGTAATTATTAATATGTTTATCAATAACAGCAACAAAAGAAATGATAAATTGAAAAGAAGTTAAATATTTTTGTGTTAAAATACATAATAAAAATCCAATTTGGTTGCGAAAAAAATTGTTTTAAGATTTGCAGAATTATTGCAATAATTCTCAAATAATGATATTATTAACGATTAACTTCACGCATCAATATAAAATTTCATCTCAATCTATTTTTGCCACGAATATTCGAAACGTCCATATCTGTGCTCGTTAAACCGAAGTATAAAGGATTGTGTAGGCATATAGAAATAAGAATATCCATGATCGGAACAAGCTCGGACAACTTATAGTTCGCCGCCAAAACGATGTAATTGAATGCCAGATTGTAGGCCACATTGCGGGACGTGTCACTTCTCGGCATCGCGCAGTGCGTTTTAATTGCCAAATCAAACGAGCGGTGCATACAGCTTTGATAAGCAATTAAGACGGCGGTCGGACCCAATTTACAAGAGCAATTACGTCAGGACGCGCATACCGGCATTTTGCATTCGCGCCATAAAATCCTCTTTATGAACGCGAAGATCGCTGATTTAGGATTTATACAGGAGACTTTAACGGGCGTGCGTCCTTCAGACATTAAAGGAGGCACATGACAACGACGACCGGACGCATAAATTCAATTCTTGAATTCATCTCGCGTAAATTTCATACCAGCATGAAAACTTCCAATGCTGCAGTGCGATCGGCAACCGGCAAAGTGCCGACTGCATTTCTCGGAATATAAATATCGAAATGTAATCACTCTCTCATGTGGAAATTTTGGAATGTATTGTTTGTCAAATGTTTCAACGATTTATGTATATAATGAAAAACAATTTTTTTAAAATAATTTTGTTAAACTTATATTAAAAATGATTTTAGTAGAAAACTCAAACATTATCAGCAACGCTGCAAAAAATTTTGACATTCCATCAGCTTAAATATCCTGCATAATTATTATGATACTTCCAACAAAGTTATTTTCAAATCTGTATCTAGCTAAAATTTTTAGATATTTCAGTACAACTGTTCTTTTCATATTATAGTATAGTATAGTATAGTATAGAACTTTCCATATAGTAAAATTAATATGCTTAAAGTATAACATATACGAAGTACGACTGTCACGTATATATACATAAATTATTCATGCGATCAGGATTCTATTTTAAAACTAAATTCTATTCGTGTTAACTATGGAGTAGATTAATATTTATGGCAAGATCGACAGATATAAATCAACACATAACTGATATGCTAAAAAAAACTCCTAATTAATATCGACTTATAGACAGGTTTTAATAAATAAAGATACAAACGCACATGCAAGTATTATGGAAATTATTCTTGATATTTCTATCGCTGCGTAAAATATTTTTTGTGCATATATGTAATTATTTATCCTGTGCTAATTAAAATTGTATTATAGTGATTGAAGACATTAGCGTGAGAGATAGCTACATTAAAGTAATTATTTATGACAGTGTGTCAACAGTCATAATTTTTTACTCAACATTCGACTATTTTGTGAAACGGATACATAAATTAATTTCCAGGGAATCATATCTTTTTTAAAATTATTATACATAATAATAAATAATTCATGTCGAATTCACATTACCGAAACGTATAGAACGCTTTATATTCATCATATAAAATTAAAAAAAAAAATTTTAGTGAATAAAAAAAATCAACATTTTCAACATAAATTTTTAATAGGTACTAAATTCTACCTCAATTACAAAATGACGATTAAATCTAAACTCATTAAATCAATTTATTTAAAATTAATCGAACAGTAATTAATACTTCTTCGAAATGTTAAATAATGCGGCGTGCTAATTAAACAACTTAATTAAAGAACTTTTCTTTTTCAATGAATATGTTTTGCGATATGTCACGACGGATTCGCGTTTTATATACCGACGAATTATTTCGGTCAGCTAGGAATTTTCTCTCTCAAATCAGTCGGAGAGAGAACGTTAGAGTTCGCCGTCGTATATTTATGGCCGATGTATCCTTCTCGCCGGCTATCTCGTTTATAGGAACGTTCTAATGGATGGGTCGAAGCGCGGATACGCGAACCTCTGTTCTTGCCGCCAACTCCTGCCAACTTATGGGAGACTTCGTATCCTACGAGAATCTCTCTTCGGTGCTTACGACATCACAATACAAGAAAGAATAGGATTTCATGCAGGGACGAATTTTGCGTCCTTGCTGTCTTTTTTACATTCCCTCATATTGCCATACTTTTATTCTTTCAAATACCACAAATACTTGTTTTTTAAAGGAATGCATGAAAAAAGAAAATAAAGTAACATAAATAATACAACAGTTGTTAATAATAGATATAAATTAATAAAAACTTTTGCTTCTATAAAGTTGCACTTTTTAATATACCTTCAGTCTATAATTCAATAACATCTAAATATAATAATAAAATAATAAAAAAAAATTATATGCACATACTAAATAAATACGTCACTTTTTATAAAAATAACAATTAAATAGAGAATACTATATCGAATAAAAAATCTTTTTGGGATATGATAAATGGAACAAATTTATAATAAGTAAAATGTTACAAAAGATACACACTCGTGTACAGATATAGTCTTCAATATTATCATTTATACATATTAGCGACATAATCTATACTTTTTATCTCTTTCAAGAATCAACTCGATGACAAATCATTATCCAAAAAATATTTTCTATCTCATTTTTTCTCTATTTGATAGTGACTAATTATAATATACTCTCATTCCTATTCATTGTGCTTCTATAGTCAAAATATATACTGGAAATGATAAGAATCTATAGAAAGAAGCGCTTCGGATCCGTCCCTGGCTTGCCTTACCGAAAAGGACAAAGAAACGAGGGAATGCGACGAGTATGTTTGGAAGTAGATTCCGAGATCCTTGGATCTTTCCGTGGAACGACAGAAGCGCTTCCTTCTTCCAGGCAGTTATCGCTTACCTAGTCTGGGGTATCCCGTACTTGATGCCAACGCCGACTCGCGGTAGCGCCTTGATCATCTTTTTCACCGTCGCCTGGTCCGAGAACGCGAATAGGATCGAAGCTGTGGACAAAAAGGTGTTAAAGTGTGAATTATTAGCGAGAGAGTCCGGTTTCGAAAACATGTCGACGTCAATCATTCAGACGATGAACAAAAAAGAGAGAGAGATAGACTTCTTTCCTATTTCAGAAACTAATTCTCCGATTTGATACATGTATTTATGTATAAAAATATTGATAAGAGTTATAGTTTAACGAAGACATTGTGACAAAGATAAAGCGATACTATTATCTTTAGATGCCACGCAAAGTATTACTACTTAATCATGCGATTATGCTAATATTATTAAGATATCAGATTGCGATAAATTATTAATATAATTGTACTCAATTTATTATTCAATGGCTATTATACAATGATTTGTAATAAATTTGTAGATCTTAAAATTGATTAGCTTGTTTTTTTGTTTCCTGTGGAATGATAGAAAGAGAAAGAAAACCCAATTGTTCGGAGTGCGTTCACGAC
>NW_017255996.1:453192-488011 GCF_001594055.1 Mycetomoellerius zeteki
AGATGGTTACCATAAATACTTCCTAGTAATTTACCGAACTATCTGTACATGAAAGCAAAATGCTTGTTTTAATCTTAATTAAGAGAGAAGAAAAATTCGATCGTATAGGTTTTATTTCTATACAAATAAAATATAGCTAAACGTTCTTATACTTTAAAGTCGATTTTTTCTTTTTTCTTTAAATAGTCCGTATGTTCTCATAATAAACATACACAGTTGAATAATTTGTGTTAACTTTAACACATTTTATGTGTATCAAATGATCCCAAATTTTTGTGTCACTTTAACACAAGATGAATATATTAGGAAGTAACATAAATATTATGTAAAAAAATTAATACAAAAAACATAGCTCGGACATAATTTGTAAGCAAGTTATGAAAGCATATTTCTTCAAAATATATGATATGATAACTTAACATATTTTATTCCTTATCTTAGAATTTACATTTCATCTATTTATTTATATTTTAAATTATATTATTTTTATGTTAATTATTCATTTAATCATAAAGTATATTATTTTAACGCTAAGAAATGTTGAATATAAATTTAATGCAAAATGTTCAAATAATGTAATCACATTATGTTAAATTAACACTTGGATGAGTTAAAAATGCAATACAATACTTTTTACAAGAACTCGTTTTAATACAAATACAGAATATATTTTACTGTGTATGAAAATCTTCCCAAGTAATGTCAATCGCGACGTTCTTCATCAATTCACTTTCTGTAATATAATATACTCTTATTTAAGCATACGTATTTATTACGCATGCAGCAACATATAATGTCTGTCCAGCTGTTTCACGTTTTTCTTTGGATTCATGCTGGTACGAGCATATTGCTAATTTTCTAATTATGAACATTCACACGCTGCTAAGCAGATGCTCCAATAATCACTTACTCATCACAGAAACCGCCCTTATCCGCGGCGGCATTTGCAATGACCAATCATGTAAATAACGCGAGCGGGTTTAAAATAGTGTGTCAAGAGACGGTAATCATGAGAAGATTAACGGCTTGCAGGACTAACTGTCTAATGTTATGTTCAATAACAAAAAGGTCCCCTCATGTACAATAATTATCGCATCATGTAACTTTTTCTAAGGCGGAAACGTGAAAAGTGAAAATTTTTATTCACTTTTCACGTTTTCGTCCTAAGGAAAAAGTTACATGATCGCTACCCCGATGATCGTAACGTAAAGCAGCCCGATGACCGAAAGTTATACCGCGGTCCCATTATAAAGTAACTCATCCTCAGTTTTTATTATTCGACGATTTATCGCAAGAGGAGACGAGATCCTTGCATGTTCCCCGGCGTTTTTCGACTAACGAACGCACGTTTCCAGTGATTTTTTTAATAAATGACGAAGGCACCTCGCAGGGATGACATTCCACCGCTAACGTCTCCTCACGACGACGACGCATCGAAAGTTAAGATCAGATTAGAATCGGGGGACACCTGGGAATTTATCTGCGCCCCAGAGAAATAATCAGCAGTATAGTGGTCCAAGGCAGATATAAATAATTCTCTCGGTTTGTTATAGGATACAACAAAGAAGCAAACAATTGTTAACGAAAACGTCATTATTGGTAATTACATGAGCGAGATGATGAATTCATTAATATATTATACACAAAATTTCGATTTGACTGCTTGATATTAAATTAAAACGAAATCGATGTATTTCAATTAATACAACGGTTTAACATTAATTCTCAATTAAAAACGACATTATTTACAGAAATATGAGGTTATCAAAGATATATATTACAATTACGATATGACGCTGCGGGATGAAGTATAGCAATAACGTGCAGGTGCGCCCGCGGGATTAAATAATAAATTGATTTAGAAAGAGACAAAGGTGTAATGCGGGCAAGATATTTATGATGTAAAAACGAATGCGCGCGTGCAACACCTTGCAGCGAGTTCGAGATTCCGTTCATAGGATTAGTTCGCATCCTTGTCGCGCAAAATAACACGAAAGGAAAGGAACTCAGGGCGTCGACAAGAAACTGAATGCGCTCTCGTTCAAAAGCGGTTCGCTGATTGAAGATGAACAAAACGAGAAAAATTGTCGGCACTTACTTCTGCTCGCAAGGAAGATCTCGATGGCCACATTTTGTAGCAGGTAACGCCGGGAGAAGATCGCGCGGACTTCGGAGAAGTACCATTTTCCGTGCAAATGGTCGCAGTACTTCAGCACCTGAAACATAAATTAGAAACGCATTCTTTTTATTAATTCTTTCATATCTGTGTTAAAAAAATATTAAACAAACACTTAAGTACAAATAACACATACAGAACTGATCATTCTCGAGCATTCCAGCAATACTGCAACAACATTATGACGTTCAGCAATATTGCAAACGTTGCAGCAATGTTGCTTCTGTGCTTATATATAATATTATTTATAGTAATATAATATAGTATTATTTTTTCAATTTTATAATTATAAAGAAGGATTAACTTACTTATTTTAACAGGTATACATCCTTTAATTAATCTTAGACTATTATTATTTTATCTGCTACCATTTTTACATAAGTTGTTAAATTTCAAAAAATGTTTACACTTTCTCATAATTAATTGTTTATCGCAATGAGCGAAAGGTGTCTTTTGCATTAATAATTAAATAAGCATTTTCCAACGAAGGAAAGTGCCTCATTGAGGTCCAAGGCGGGATGGTCCGAGGATACGAGCGCATGGCTGAATATAAGAATGCAACCGCGATGCAGTGAAGTGTGATGTGATATAGTGAGACTAGTGCCGGTTGCAAGATGGCCGTCATGGTAGGAGGAGCCTCCTGCTGAGCCGAGAATCGATCCCAGGACCTCGCGGACTTGCGCTCTTGGACGAGTCGTGAACAACTCGTTGGCGAAAGAGGGAGAGGTGGAGAACAAAAAGAACGAGATTCAGCAAGAGAGAGTGTGCAGGGTGGACGGGAAAAAGATCCGGCGTACACGGCATAAGAAAGAAGGGAGGAGAGATAAAGTGAGGGATCCCGGATTTACCACCCCACGTTTAACAAGGCCTTCAATTTTTGCCTCTTAATGAGGACGTATCATACCGCCGACGATGTCTTTACGCACGGCGAATGAAATTATCCTCATAATCCTCGAAATGATCCATTCAGCTGATTATGCTCGAGAAGTCTACGCGGTCAGAAATGCCAATAAGATCTTATCTACGGTCTTTTTCGTTTGTTAGACTGTCTTTTACCGATAAAAACGCGAATATTGCAAACGTAAATGTAACCAGAAATGTTGAACTTATCGATATCGATACTCGAAGACTTAGCGCCATGTTCATATAATTATTTCATTTATTCTTTGAAAGCGCGTTTAGTCACTTTTAAGTCGAGTAATTAAGTGTATTTTTGCCCTTCGATAATTTTATAGTAGTAGCAGACTTCAATGAGTACGAACGAATATGAATGAATTACACATAGAGAAGCTATAATTACATATAAATTATATAAACCAAAAGGAAGAAATAAATGAAAAAAAAATTCCTTAACAAGACAATTATTAAATTTTAACGAGCCGAAATGGTTAACATTTTATTTTATGTATGATTTTATTTCTAATGGGTACAATTGTCCCAAAAGATAGATTACTAGTAAAATATAAAAAGTAATGATGTTTTCGAATCTTATTTCTATATAATATAATTGTATGATATTTTATTTTGTAACATTTCCATGAAAACGTTATCGCGACAAGTCATCAAAGTAAATTCCTTGCACGATGATGATCTTTCGATGTCGAACGAGAAACAAATCAATTTCGTTAATAGAGAAAAAGAAAAAGATATCGAAACATGTTTTGAGTCATTGGATGCATGTTAAACATTAATGACGACGTATTACACGCATGTCAAAATTGTAAAAAGCAAGAGGCTCCGAATCTTTAGAGATCATAAATGTCATTTATAACAAAAAGAAATAATTGTCGACAAAAACGGGCATGAAAAATGTTAGCGCACAGTAGATGTAAAACGTTTTGCAATTATTGTAAAAAAGAAATAACATCGCTCCCCCTTACTTTTTCAAAAGTGACACAACTCAAAAAATATAATTTTTAAGTTATCTCTCACCATGGATGAATTAGATAAAATTACTCTATCAATTATCAAAAACAAATTAACTTAACATCACAGAACGTCCGCAAAATAGCACTTGTGTCGTTTTAAGGTTTTCAAGTTCATAATATTTTCTACAAGAATGACACATTTTGAGTTGCATCTTTTTTGTAAATAAAAAGGAATGTCTTCTACAGAGAAGATTTAAAATCAAGACTTATGGCGAATTCGATTGGAAGCACTAGTGCGCACTAGTGTATATTAAAGCCGTTGTACACTGATTTAATTTGAGTATAAAAGTGAAATATTTCAAATTATAAAATACATATTTTACCTAATAATATAATAAAATGTATTGAGTACTTCAGGATTTAATCGATTTCTATGTTTATGTATAAACATATCTTTACGTTATTTTGTGTACGACGGCTTTAATGTGCATCAGTGCGCACTGAGTGCGTCCAATCGAATTCGCTATTAGATTTAGAATCAAATTGTGGTCATTAAAGTTTGAAGAAGGAATTGTTTCATTTTGAATTTAGCCATTTTAACTAATCAAGATAGATATATACTATTGATAATATTTTGAGTCACTTTTGATGAATTATTACGAATTTGTCAATAATTTTCTGTTAAAAAATAGTTCTTCCCCTTTCTGAAAAACTCAATATTTTTAATCACTTTTGTTATGTCATTTTTTAATTAAAGGAATAATATAATCAAAAGTCATTTTTCATAATTCTTAAAAACCACTCTTTGTGATGATTTTAACGATTTTTAGAAGTTAAGTTAGTTCACTTTTGATTCAAACAGTAATAAAAAAATTTTGATTGATAGTTATTTAACTCATTTTTAATAATAAAAATCACATTACATTACACAAGTATTTATTTTTCAATAAGCTTAAGCACTGTATTTATTTTTCATTTTCTTTCACGCGGTGATCTAATATATGTATGATGGACGTAATGCGCAAGGTAGAAAACCAGCCCGGGTGCGAACACTGCGAACGCACAGAGCCAACCCCTAGGGCGATCTGCGCAAGCTCCCTGCAAACACTGCTCGAGATTGATAAGAGCCGCATCGCGACTCAGAATCCATTATTTGGATACCTGCGGCAGCAGTACAGATACATCACGTACTCCGCATTAAATCTTGTCAAGGATTAGATGAGCTCATTCATTGTTGTTTAATCATCCCCTTGCATACAAAGAAATACGACTTGTATTGTTCGTAATGTAGCCCCTCTTTGTTACGTTAATCGACAATTTTTTAATAAAACATACTTATTTTCTAAAACTTTTGGAATGAATTTTACTCTGAAGAATAAAATCTTACTACTGAAAATAGAGCTACTCTTTTTCAAGACTGGCTCAATGTTTACTCTTTAGAATAAGATTCCACTCTGCAAAATTTAAAGAATATATTCACATGATTCTAATAGAATCATATTAAGTAGTTTTTAATCGATGCATATAAATTTATTTTGCTGATAAAATAATATTATGAATTTATATATTTAAAGAAAAATATAAATCTCTAATAATACACAACTATATGTATTAATGCTTATTATACGGAAAAAAACGGTTTTGCTGAAGTATTTAAAAATTTAGGTAAACACAGATCTGAAAGTAATTTTATTGGACCATCAAAATGATTATGTTAGATGCTCAAGCTAATTGCTAGAATTTATCAAAATTTTTTACAACAGTGCTCGTCATGTTTGAGTGTTTCCTATATTTTGATGGTTCAACAAAATTATTTTTAGCTAAATATTTATATCTATAATATTTATAACTACTTCAACAAATCATTCTGTATATTCGGATCTTCTTTTCCTTTTGTATATTTGCATAATATTATTCAGAAGAGTAATGCGCGCGAGATACTTCTGGGATACATCAGTTACGTGTACATGTAGTATATTCATTTCTGAGAGCTTTATTCGAGATGTCGTCAAGCCGCAAAATGTACATCGTACCGGTGGGACGTAAAAATAATACGTTTACACGTCGGGACGCGAGCCAGTGACTGGGTGGTGGAGACCACACGCGGTTAAAGAGAGGTCCTGGCCGCTGAGTGTCAAGTGGTACGCGATTAGAACTCCCCATGATGCTCTCCGTGCTCATCTCTCACCAACCGAAATCGTCCCGACTCAGCGGAGCGCCGGGGTTGCGTCGCGACAATGGGCGACGTGATGTAACAACATGTGTCGCATTCGCAAGAGGGTTTCCCCCGCCGTCGTATGCTGGCTCTATATACAACGTAGGGATACCATAGAATGGGATACCACTTAGCAGCCCGCCGACGGTATACAACAAACAGATTAAGCGCCGGACAATAATGGACCCGCCGCTCGCTCGCTGGGCTCACCTATGAGCAGCCTCCCCGCGTTTCGAATGACGGTTCTTTCGAAATCACGATACTCCAATACAAACAGCATAGTGAAGTAGTGGTACGAATGACTGGTAAAAAGCTGTGCTTACATCTCAGTTATTCATCGAAGGGATAAATTTCATTGTTTTCAGCATCAATAAATTAACCCTAATTGCGAGTTCAGTGAATCCGGATATTTTTTTCATTTTTGTGAAAAATTATTTATAACCTACGTTTTTCACAACCCTACATAATTTTAAATTATATAATTTTATTACTTGGATTTGGACCTTCAAAATGAAAAAAAGATCGTTCGATTACGTTCACACACTTTAAGTAAAGATATATTAATTTAAAGTACACTGGACCCGCAAATATTATATAGTTAAGGAAATTTCGGAGGAATACCAATTAGGGTTAAATAAATATGTATGGTTGACAAATTATACACGAATATATAATGAATCTATTTATCAATTAAGTTTAGATTCATCGAATAAAATGACACATGATAAGAATGAAAAATTGTATCTTCATCTGACAGTTTATTTAATTTTTTTTGTTTGCATCTAAATGGTTTAATTTTTCAATGCTTTAGAAGAGAGAGATTTATATGACAGATTTATATGAATTTACTATTGTTAGAAAATAATAATAAAAATTAATTTTACGAAATCTATAGAATAATCGTACGGTTGCTACGCTGACGGAAACAGGCGGCGCAGCGTCTGTTTCCGTGGATGTGTCGGCTAATGCTCGAAACATTCGGGTGCTATCGCGGCGATCCCAAGCGGCGATGAATTATGTGTGCCACGTGCGTGTTCTCATACCTTTATTACCGCAGCATCGCGCGAGATAACGCACCGCGTGTAACGCACAAAGGGCGATCGCGCAGCGTGACTCGTCTCGCGTTCCGCTAAATTTGTGCCGCTTCGCGAACGAAAAAAAAATTATCCGAAAATGCATATATCTGACATGCGTAACGAGAAAATCGCCAACGGGCACGAAACATGATAGTACGATGGCAATGGTCGACAAAGCTACTCGAACTAATGACAATCGTCAATAAACAGCGGAAAAAGAACGATGTTTTTCCATTCAATTAACCCGTGCCGCGGGTTTTTCAGCTATCATAAAACAGTACATAATGCGACCTGTTTCCGGTAACAGATGCGAACGGGCCGTCTGTCGCGTTAAATGGCTCGTCTGAGCTAGTAGTCTATGAATACTAGATTAGAACATCAGTTGCTGCTGCTATTAATAATTCCGTTGTAAATGACCGGCTTTTAATTGTTATTTTATTAGCTTTCGATTGTTTCAAACATTCGAGGCAACTCATAATAACGTGATCAAATGCAAAATCGTTTTCTTATTATATTTAATAAAAAGTATTATTATTTAATTAATAAAAGTATTAATAAATTAAATTGATAAAAGTGTTTATTATTTAAATGAAATTTTTTATTTTCTTTTCGATCGTTCGATCCAACA
This sequence comes from Mycetomoellerius zeteki, assembly GCF_001594055.1. NCBI lineage: Eukaryota > Metazoa > Arthropoda > Insecta > Hymenoptera > Formicidae > Mycetomoellerius > Mycetomoellerius zeteki. The sequence continues at coordinate 461,156 of NW_017255996.1, forward strand.
AATGGTTCTCGTAGTAACAGATTTACGTAATGATCGGGGCAATTTCTTCGAGATGGAATCCCGACAGTCGGGACGATTTATATTTTCCGTGCCATTTGACAAAGAAACCGTGAAATACGTACTCCACGGCCACCGCTTCTCTACCGGCTGCCGAAGCTCAACGAACGGGTCCCGGATTACTTGAGGATTACGCGGGGATGTTCATTCGAGCTGATTTACAAGGTCGACTCGGCGTGCCGTCTGTGTAAACCGGAGTGGTTGTCCCAGAAGATACGTCACGATCCTCGATAGAAATGTTACACAATGAAAACAGAAGAGTCTATATATGCAATGGCAACTAAAGGTGTTTTTACACCTATTGTACTGCAATACTGAGCGAAATATTTTGGCATGCAACATCGATTGATCAAACTTATTTTTCTATTCATGATAAAAACAATGAACTAGCTAACAATACATAAACTTCGTAATTCTAATCTTTCTGAAGCGAATAGAATATTATTGTATTAATAAATTTGTTTAGGCGGATTTACTGACAAAAAGTCTAGTAATAGTTACGAAATATATTTTATTGGTGCAATGTTTAGTAAATATTACCACACGGAAAGGATGGTTTTGTTGAAGTATCTGAAAACTTAACCAAATAATGATCTAAAAATAACTGTGTTGGACCATCAAAATAAATATGTAGGACGCAGTTCTACACTTCAGTGCATCATTTCGATTTGGGGATGTTTCATTCGATTTTTCTCGTAACTTCTCCAGTAGTTTCCGATAATTTCTCAAGAGTGTCATTTTCCGAACGAGGCCGCGAGAACGTCGGTGTACAAATAATTCAGATGATAAACGAATTAACTCGAAATGGGATGATGAAAGGCACATTTAGGGCGGCAGGAGCCCTCGGGTTCTGCCTTAATGCGAGGGCTGATGTAGCAGAACGTTTGACCCCTCGCCTCACCAACGCAAGATGGGCGAACGAAACAAGGAGAGCGAGACAGAGAGAGATCGCGAGTACGACACACGTGCTCGGCTCATGAATCAAGTCGTATTAGCGAAAGAGAAGTAGGGACCGCCGGGTACCAATCTACCACTCCAACTTGAAGTAGATTAGATTCTCGAGCTTTATTCGATTATCCACGAACGAGAAGCACGAATTGAACATGGTGCGACTCTCTAGCATAACCCGTCGTTTTACTCTGCAGCTTTGGCAATCGGAGCATAAACAATAAGCTGGACAGTGATGGACGGTGTAACGAAGTAAATGAAATAAAAAGATCAAAGGGTACTATCATTTTCTTAAGTATTTGGAAATAAAGGATTGGATTCCTGATGATTAGGATATTAGTAATTGAAGCATTGTGAAACATGCTAAAAAAACATCATAGACTTCAAAAGCTATGCCGCCATATTTAGTATCAAATAAAAATCATATTGTTCCCTTACTTCAAAAATGATACATCTAAAAAAATTAATAACTTTTCAGAAAAAGGAAAAAATTATTTTTTAACCTAACAAAAAATTATTGACTAATAAATATATATTGAGATAAAAAGATATTTTCTTAGAAACACATGATCAAAATGAATTTGTAAATTTTATTTCGCAACTCTTAAAAAACCGTTCTCTTTTTGAAGTATGATAATATATTTCAAAATTCCAAGTATTTAATAATTAAAAGTAACATAACTTGAAACATTATCAACAGTTTCTATTTACTTCGATTAGCCAAAATGACTAAATTCAAAATAAAATAATTTTTTTCAAACTTTAATCACCAAAATTATTTTAACACTAAAAATATTCTTTAAGTTTACAGTCCGTCTGTTAAACAGCACTAGTTCTTCTTTAAAAAAAAAAGGTTTATAAAAAGATTATAATACCCTCTATAATAGACACACTTCGAGTTGTATCATTTTTATAAATAAAAAGAAGAAGACTTTTCTTTAACGAACTATAAATTTTTGATAATTAAGTAATTTATATGTAACTCATTCACAGATAATAATAATTCAAAGGTCACATTTTTTTAGTTGTTTTTGAAGTAAGTGGAAAATATACGAGATGTTAAACTTCAACATTATTAAATGTGTAACACATCATGGGCTCTTTTCAATATTTTTGTTTATATAAAATCAACAATATTATTTTTTATATATTTATTTAGATTAAACCGCACGTATTTTTATTGGACACTATATATAACCCAGAGTAAGTATAGTTTTATATTTTATTGTAAATTCGCTAGGCATTAACAGTTAAGAATAATATATAGAAGTCTGAGGTCACAGTAAGAGATACCTCAAATTTTATTAATAATATTTAAAATCAATAAAAATATATCTACAACAAAATATTACGTATGTATTGACCATGTTTACCTTATATTTTATTGCAAAGGGTTGAAACGATCAAGGGTGAAAAACGATGATCAAAGATATGGTCAAAGATATATACATGGAGGTCTCTAATCCGCACAATCTTGCGATATATCCGCCTGATCGATCGGTATTCTTTAGTGGATATTTATGTAGCGTGAGTTTTTACGATTGTATTATAAAAGGGAGGCTCCAGTATCTCGTGTTTGTAAGCTATTTTTCGTCGCGCACACCTGCCTCTACGGTGTGTGTATCTGTGCGCGCGTACCATCAAGATTGAAGCTCCATATTTGCGTTCGGCAATGTTCGGGAAGCGTTGTCGCCTTTTATGCCAGCGTCCAAATGATCCTTTCAACAAAACATTATCGTATCTATTCATTTGGTTATGTTTGGAATTATCGTGCTATGGAATCGCGCGAACCAGCCATCCATTTGTTTGAATATGTTTCAGCTACCGATATATATATAGAATTAACATAAAGGCGACTTAAATATAACAAATAAACTTTATAAAATTTTCGATAAAATTTTAGTTTGTGTCATTGCTTAATATAAGATTATTTTAATCGATAAAAAGTTTTAAACAAGTGCAATTCAGTTTGAAATAAAAATATTATTCTAAACTTTCATCATCTTTACCTTCATCGTCATTATCAAATTTCAAGCATTGTCTTTTGTGATGGTACATAATACTTCTCTCTCCATGATCAGTTTATTAAATAAAGATTCCTCAAAATTTTCTGTGAGAATCAAGTTGTGGCTAGACAAAAATATCAAGTGTCAAGTTTTGTATCTTATCATAATATTCTATGTTTTAGTTTATTTAAAAATTTCCATAAGAATTTCTTAAAATTTTCCATGAAAATCAAACTATGGCTGAAAAGAAATCAAATTTTGAGCATTAGGTTTATCTTAATGACGACATGTAATATTTCTGTTTTAGTTTATTCAAAAATCCTGATAAAAATTCTTCGGGAAACTTTCCATAAAAATCAGGATAGATATGACTAGATAAAAATTTACGTTTCAAGCCTTATATCTTATTATTAGTGCTAATATACAATATATATTTCTGTGTTTCACAGTTTATTAAAAATTTTTACAAAATTCTCAAAATTTTTTACAAAAGGTATGACTAGATAGAAATATTGCCGAAAGTAGTCCGAAGTATCACTCGTAATGGAATGTCATAGTTTTCTTAAATCGCATAGCTTATCGCTACCCATCAATAGCGATGGTACCACGAGCGGCAGGAGGAATAGTGGAGGAGGAACGACAGGAGGCGTGGTAACAACGCGCACGCTCCACGTGACCCTGTCGTTTGGAAGGCGGGACTTCAGCAACGGAGCACACAACTACAACAAGCAGTAGAACCAGCCGGTGGTCAGCGACGTTTTCTCTGTCGTCGCGCGCGCGGGACACCTCGAGCTGTGCTCGTTGCACGTACACCTGCCGCGCGATTAGGCACGCACGGTTCGTCATCCGTAACCCGTTTCGGGCGACCTTTTTTTGATACTGCAAATTTTGAGCAGTGCCTTTTCTCCGACCTGAAAATTGGGGGCGACATCGACATAGCGTGATCGCCCGGGTGCCGTCGGAATCATGCACGGGAAAACGATTGATGATAACAATAACGACACCAATGACATGATTAGTGAGTGAATATGCGCATGAGAGAATGAGACTCGTTCGTTCGAAACGAGTGAACATCCTCAGGATCATCGAAAGCGGACTGTCTCGTCATGATGTTGGTTCCACAAGATATCATGGGTGGCCCATCGAAGATGTTGTACCAGATGAACAAGTATTACGCCGAACGGGTACAGGCTCGTATGGGCCAGGTGCAAAAAACCATACGGGAGGTGTGCAAGGTCGTACAAGACGTACTCAAGGAGGTCGAAGTGCAGGAGCCACGCTTCATCTCTTCATTGACCGAGTGTAACGGCCGGTATGAGGGCCTCGAGGTGATTTCGCCGGGTGAATTCGAGGTGGTTCTCTACCTGAACCAGATGGGAGTTTTCAACTTTGTTGACGACGGCACCCTGCCGGGCTGCGCCGTGTTGAAGCTCAGCGACGGACGCAAGAGGTCCATGTCCCTCTGGGTTGAATTTATCACCGCGTCTGGCTATCTGTCTGCCAGAAAAATACGCTCGAGGTTTCAGACTCTGGTAGCGCAGGCCTGTGACAAGTGTAACTACAGGGACTCGGTAAAGATGATCGCTGACACCACCGAAGTGAAGTTACGGATACGGGAGCGGTACGTCGTGCAGATCACGCCGGCATTCAAGTGTTCCGGCGTGTGGCCGCGATCTGCCGCTCATTGGCCGATACCACACATACCTTGGCCTCATCCCAATCTGGTGGCGGAAGTCAAGACAGAGGGCTTCGACCTGCTGTCAAAGGAGAGTGTCGCACTTCAAGGCAAGCAATCAGCAATGGAGGGTGACGCTTGGGTCTTGTCCTTCACGGAAGCGGAAACCAGACTGCTGCAGGGCGGTTGTCGCCGAAAGTGTCTCAGTATACTCAAAACCCTGAGAGATCGACATCTTGATCTGCCTGGGAACCCCGTCTCCAGCTACCACATGAAAACGCTGCTGCTACACGAGTGCGAGAAACATCCCCTCGAGACCGAATGGGACGAGAGTTGCTTGGCCGATCGTATTAACGGCATCTTCCTGCAGCTGATATCTTGCCTACAGTGTCGGCGGTGTCCGCACTATTTCCTGCCAAATCTCGATCTATTCAAGGGAAAGTCACCTAGCGGTCTGGAAAACGCTGCGAAGCAAGTTTGGAGACTTACGAGGGAGTTGCTCACGAATAGCCGCGCACTGGAGAAGCTTTAGCGTCCTGCTCGAAAGCACGAGAAAACGCGGGACGACGAGAACAGAGAAACGATGACACGTGTGACATGATTTTGAGAACGTTTCTACCGCATGATATTACGTGCTTCTTCGATACTACACGCGAACAGTATTGTAGTTACTGTTATTACTTAATACACGCTTGTATGAAGGGCTTGGTGCATTGTTATGTGCAAATGATTCTCGACACGTAAGCCGTTTAAAGCCCTGTTCTACAATTAAATCGCAAGTCGTAAGCGGTAAGAAATTGGCCAATCACAGTTGAATATGACAAAAATAATCGACTATTGGTTAATTTTTTACGGTTTACGGCTTGCGACTTTATTGTAGAACAGGCTTTAAACTGTACTCGTTTTCCTTCAATAACAATCACAATTTAACGAGCAATAATGATCATAGATAACTCAGGTTTTAATTTTCTTTTTAACATTTAAGCAGTCGCATGAAAATCAAATGGTTAATATAATTACAAATCTATCCATAGTTCTTTTATACGCATAGCTATTATGTTTGACTTGTTTTAAAATTGATTATATTTATACAAGTGTGGGTGTTGTGTCATAAAAATTTCGTCTATTAAATAAAATAAGTTCAAATATATTTATATGTTTTAGCGAACTAAACGATATTTATTTATTGATTGTTTAAAACAAAGAAACTATATATATGATCAATTGTCGAATGATATATCCTCACGAATAGATAGAACTAATTCTACAATTTGCGGTATAACGTTTACACAAATTATAGAAATTTAGAGGAAAAAAAAGCGAAAAGTATACGATCAACTAAACTATCTAAACATACATGCCGCAAGATATAATTTAATGATTCCTTTATTGCTGTATTTTAATTATTTATACATTTTTTCCCCTATAATCATTATATTAATGTTTTACTTTGAATGATGTAAATTGCTGTAAAATAAGCAATGTCACAGCAATTAAACTTATAATACCCATGCGACTAGTTAAATGCTAAGTATGGCATTCTCGATAGTTAATGTGAAACGTTATGCAATGGACACGTTGTGTAATTGATTCTGTTGAAACATGAATAATGTAGAATATTTCGTATAATTGTTTAGTGCAATAATAACTACTCTATCTAAATTATAAAACAACGAAATACCAGAATTATAATAGCAATAAAATAAAAAGGTAAATTCTGAAGCCATAATGTTCTCTGAAAGTTTAATGATATTCCGTATGAAACTGTATTAGCAAATGAATTTTCACACTTTGTGTCTTAATGAAACAGGATCATTTCCACATTTTAGATTGTTCAAAAAGTATAAACATATAAATGTGTAAAACGTTTCGATTAAATATTATTATAATTATTTCTTGGTCCAAGCAAAATGTGATTTGTTATTCTTATTGATTAATATTTATAATCAGTTAGCAGTAAGCTTCCGACGGTAGTTTTGCTTATTGTTATATGTATATATGTGGTATACATACTTCTTTTATATTATTTAAATGATTTAAATGATATTTATTTTATAATCATATCATTATATGTATTATATATTTGAAACACATGAAATGTACATAACGAATAAACGCATTAATTTCTCTTCCACTAAACATTTATTTACTTTGGAAAAGGTTATCCTATCTTAAAATCTCTTTAAGAGATTATGAGATTACGAGATTCATTACGCTTTTTAATATTATTTAGGAAATTATATATATTTAAAAACATACATATATGTGTGTGTGTGTGTGTGTGTGTGTGTGTATGGAAGTTTTTAAATATATGTTATCTCACTAATTATATTTCGTATCAATAATTAAAATTATTTTTGCCACTATTTTATATAATCGTATAAAATACTACATTTTTGCTATATTAAACATTGCTTAACTTCACAAATTTATTTTTATGAAAATTGCTAAACGTAATTTGGTTCGTAAATTTCACGTTTCGTAACATGCAATACTAAAATATGATCGTATCTCTTCGCTAAACTTTCAATAGAGTAGTTTTTCTTTTACAGGAATACATTTTTCTTAATGTGTTGTATATCCGATTGTGATACGCATGTACTATACAATCATTATGCCGAATACTTATTTAATATGTATATATAGAAGCCTTGAACGACTCACTGGCAGCCGAAGCGAAGACTATCAACTTCATTACAAACCTACCTAGAATGTCACGTTCTTATCTTAATTTTATCCTTAACGTTCCGCATCTTCCTTTCCTGGTGATGACATTCGTTAACCGGTGCCATTCGCTTTTCTTGCTTTACTACGCGTTCGACCATTTCGAAATGCGTATGATAATTGTTATTGCACTCTAACACGAACAGTAAAGATTTCTGTTGACTGTAGAATCTCAAATTACATTTTTCACTACAAGAAATCGCAGTGTTTTTATCATTATAAGATAAATTAAGATGTTATACTATAAAATTATTTTGTACTTTTTAATTTTCTTTGAAGAATATATCTTCCTTTGTTTCAAATTTCATGAAGCGATACGGGAATAACGATTAGATAATACAATTGCTTCGTCAATGCTAGTAATGATTTTTTTTATTGCAATTGTTATTGCCATAAAAATTGTAATTATTCTCATTTTTTATAAATAAAAACATTAATTATTTTTCAATCGATTTGTCCGCATTTAAAAATAATTAAATTCATTTATGCTCTAAAAAAAGATATTTTTCGATCATTCTAATTCAATAAGTTGATTATAATAGTTGCTTTGTAATGTCAATGCTACAAAGATAAAAGAATTTGTTTGCATCTAAAAATATTTAAATTAATTTATGATTAAAAAAGAAGACATTTTTTGATAAATCTAACCCCATTAGCTGATCAAGAATAATTATTATAGTCCATTGACTTCCATTGCCAATCTTTTAAAGATAAAATATCTTTGACATATGAACAGGAATTCGAGGTAACTCTATCCGGTAGTACAGACACGGTTGTGGTCCACCATGTCGAAAATTTCGGAATAACTAAAGGGGCTGCAGAGGAGGTACCGTGCCCTCGTGGATGGGAAATAAAGTAAGCAATTCCTACATAATTCATGGAGAGGAAGAAGGGCTACCACGAGGGTTGCCTCGCGTTACCTTCGTTCCCCTATCGTGCACGTTACACATGAACGCAGGAGTATCTGTGCCGGATCGATCTTGTAGGTCTGGCACAGTTAACCACGCCCACAAAGCGTGGCAGACCTCCGATTGGCTAAAAAATCTTACCAGAAGGCGTAATCTGCCAGAAGAGGCGTGCCAGCAACGCTGTACGTTCGTGCTCGCCGCGGAGGATGGGTGACGCGGAGGAGGTAGACATCAGCGCAGTCGGCAATCTGCTCCTGCACGGAGACGCTCGTGATACCTCTTTCTCTCGCTTCGTTGGTGTCTCCAACGCGCAGTGCGTCCTGGCGACCACCAGGTGGAAAACAAATCTAACAAAGCCAAACGCCGGTTCACGAGTAACGAATATCGCGTTTTTCCACAATGTGGTAGATCACGCAAAGCGGCTCGATGACAACGCGAAGCAAAGAAAAAGGCTTGGATGGGAAGAAACGAGAATATAATGAACCGAAGAAGCTGAAAACTATATAATAACCATTCGTGGACTACAGGCGGTGCACGATGTTGGTACCGCCTGATATGATTTCGTCCCACTCCAGGATGGTCTATCAGTTCAACAAGTACTTCGGCGAACGGGTGATGAACAGAAAGAGTCAGGTGGCGAAGACCATCCAGGAAGTGTGTCGAGTCGTGCAGGATGTGCTAAAAGAGGTGGAGGTGCAGGAGCCGAGATTCATCTCGTCCTTGACGGATTACAACGGCCGGTTCGACGGCCTCGACGTTATCTCGCCGACGGAGTTCGAGATCATCATCTATCTGAATCAGATGGGCGTGTTGAACTTTGTGGATGACGGCACCCTGCCGGGCTGCGCCGTGCTAAAGCTCAGCGACGGACGCAAGAGATCCATGTCCCTCTGGGTGGAATTCATCACCGCGTCCGGTTACCTGTCAGCCAGGAAGATACGCTCGAGGTTTCAAACCCTAGTGGCGCAGGCCTGCGACAAGTGCACGTATCGAGATTCAGTGAAGATGATTGCCGACACGACCGAGGTGAAGCTGCGGATACGCGAGCGATATGTCGTACAGATTACGCCGGCTTTTAAGTGCGCTGGACTTTGGCCCAGGTCAGCCTCTCATTGGCCGATCGCACACATACCCTGGCCTCATCCGAACATCGTCGCCGAGGTGAAGGCGGAAGGTTTCGATATGCTCTCGAAAGAATGCATAGGCCTACAGGGCAAACAGTCCGCCATGGAAGGTGACGCTTGGGCGTTGTCGTTTATCGATGCGGAGAATCGATTGTTACAAGGCGCGAGTAGGAAGCGTTGCCTCAGTATACTGAAGACTCTCAGAGACCGGCATCTCGACTTACCAGGAAACCCGGTCAGCAGCTACCACATGAAAACCCTATTACTGTATGAGTGCGAGAAACACCCGCATGAGGCGGAATGGGACGAGGGTTGCCTGGCCGAGCGAATAAACGGCATATTTCTGCAACTAATCTCCTGCCTGCAATGTCGCAGATGCCCACATTATTTCCTACCGAATCTTGATCTGTTCAAGGGGAAATCGCCCAGTGGTCTGGAAAACGCCGCGAAGCAAGTGTGGAGACTCACCAGGGAGTTGCTGACGAACAGTCGCGCGCTGGAGAAACTGTAGTGATCGATACGGCTGTGGCTTGATCGTCGTATGATTCGTGAACTGATCTCGCAAATCTTATCACACGTTCCTATAACTGCAGCATCGGAAGATTTCGACGCGCGAGTAAGATACGTCTATATTAATGACCGTGCAAGGACCGTGCGAGAATCATCGTGGATTGGAAAATAGTGACGTGAGACAAACTCTCAGACTTAAGAAAAACTTTTGATTCTTGTCGTCATTCAACATACTGCCAAGTTATCGGGAAGATCTGTATTTTTCTGGATTTCGCAGATCTGAAGATCACCCATGTTAATCGATGTTCTCCGAAGATATTTAGTGTGTGCTATAAGAAGCAATCCTCACGAGATTTATTATGCGCGTATGTGATGTTTGGTGAACACGTGATTGACTCGCAGACGATCGAATTAGTGCCATAAATAATCTCTTCGACGTTAGAGACAAATTTCGTTTCTACTGTCGGCGCGAAATATAAAGTAAATATATTATATATTATATTCCGCAAGAAAATTATCATTCAATTCGTTGCAACGGCGGTTTGCAACGCTGTAACAATGCGCGTAAAACAACCTTTAACTAGTAGTACAAAAATCTTACTATCGAGCGAAAAATCTGTTGTTCTTCGCGATTAACTCTTTAAGATTTTTAAATACGACAATTATTTAAAGATAGAATTTTCAAATAACGAAAAGTATTTCTTATATCATTTTTTTTTAATCATTTTTAAATATGATACTTTTTATTTCAAAGTTCGTAATACGAATCTTTAAGTCTAAGACTGCAAACACTGCCATATCGACACTTAAAGAGTTGATGCGACTAATCAGTTTTAATAACGTTTTCTCAACATGCTGATTAGTATGTTCGTTCTGTAGTTTTTGTGATCGCGACTACGGTTAAAGGATTAATCTCTTAAGGGTTTCTCTCTTAAGTCCCTCGCGCAATCTCCACCGCCTATGTAAATAAAATTTGAAAGATATTTATTGAACTGTAACGAAATGTGAAATATAATACTATTTATATGGAAACCTGGTCGCGTCGGTTGATGACACATCATGCACACCCACTCCTTACCCCACAATGTATCGTTCAAAAAATCAGTCGTCGTAAATATCGTTGTACCCCGTTGATAGTCAACTGCGCGACGATCGTTAAACGTTTTGCTCGCGTTGAACGCGCAACGGAGTCAGAGCAGCAAGTTGAGTCTCGTAAATTTTACAGTCCCTCTCACACTTTTTTGTCGTTTGCGTCGCCAATGGGGATCGAGGTGAGGAGGAGACACTGGAGAACGCCATCCACACGCACCTTTTTTCGCGCTCCGACGCCTAGCGACGGCAAACGACCCGCCCGGTGTCTGATCGTTGCAAGAAAACGGAATATGTCGCCACGTTGACAGAAAAGTGAGACAAATAAAAATTAGTATTAGGGTTGCAGTATTCGAATTTTGAAAACTCTTAAAATACTACTTATAGTTTTAAAAAATACATGTAATTGAAAACATAACGTGGAAAAAAGTAAAGTTATGCATATTTACTATCTTAATTAAAACGTTGTTCCAATTCAGAACTTTTAGTATACGCGATGATTTTTCGATCCTGTACTACGTGTATTAGATTGATCCGGGTTAATCACTTTTCATTACTTTTACAAATATACAAAATTATTAAGTGATTCTTACATATAGTATATATATTTAAAAAATACTCGTAAAGTTGTATTTAAAAAAGAGAAGAATAGAGACCATTATTTAATCAGATGATCTTACTATTTCAAAGAGAAGAATGCACAGGACAAGTATGACCTAATCGTGTGTACTAAGAGTTAAAAATGATCTGCTGAAAAGTTGCTGTTTGTTGAAACTTAGAGATGTATCACTTTTTCTGTCAACGCGACTATATATTTAGCGTTTCCACATATTTTTATCGTGTGTGGCTTGGGATAATCTGTTTGTCGTTTTTTTTAAAGACCACTGATATGCCAAGGTTAAATGACTCACGACGTGCACTAAATACAAGTAGTAGAAGACCATTATGAAAAATTATTTATGAGTTTTATGACAATGATCGTATACGCGCGTAAAAATTACCGGTTATCTCCTCGTCGATTTCCCTTCGATATGGAACTATAATTATCATCGTCGTTTCTTTTTGTTCTTCAACTTAACTACCTTCCTTTTTGATAAGCTAATTGGGCCTTATCTCAATGTTTTACCACGAACTTATAGACGCGACGGCTCATGGCCTACGTAATAACTTGTGGCCAACCGGACGGGTTTTAAAGAGCTACTCCTGGCATGAAGAAGAGCACCGTCCTTGTATAGGAAGTGCAAGAAAAAGAAACGCATTTACTTGATAACCAAATGGCCTCTTGAGAATTATATTACGCGTCATTTAAGTGCTATAAGCGCAAGGATAAAGTCTTATTACAAATAAGATATTATTTCATAAAATATTATCTAGATATTACGGAACTGATTTTGCATGTTCGGTTGTTACATTAAACTTTTACTGCTTTACAATTAACAAGTTGGTTACATAATTAACAATAAATATGTCTATACTGTATCAAAAAAAGTGCAATATATTTTTTTCTAAGGAGACAACACGATAGTCAGAAATTTAATTAATTTTCTATCAAATAACACAAAAAGTCTCAATTTTCTTAAATAGATAACGTAATAACACAAGTAATGATATTAGCAATCTGAGCAGAAATAAACTCATTAGATTGCTAGCTAAACGGGCGATGATGGTTAACACGTAAAGCAATCATGCGAAACGTGGCTCGTGCAAGATCATTTACAATTAATGGATGTTACGGCACATTTCGAGCCAGCCGCCGCGCGAACACATGTTTCAAAGACACTTTACTCAAAGCCTAAACGGAAGTAACAAATGATTTCGCACGCGTAATAGATTTGAAACCGCGCGTCTGATGTAAAGACTCATCCCTGCTGGCATAAACGACCATACAACTGGCATTCATTCAAACAACAATTACTAATAACTGTGTTTATCGTACGTGCATCAGAGAAATTTCAAATATTCCCGTCTTTGCACGTAATCTTTGAGGATAACCTCTGTAAGTAATAAGATTTTCCGCCTCATACGAATAAATTTTTTTAGCGCGAACGTTGATCTCACAATCTGACGAATATCGATATCTGAATTAATCTGTTACATAGTACAAATTATATAGAGATTAAATTATATAGAGTATAAATCGCGTGAGATAGTCAATTAAAATAAAGTTACAAATCAGCGGTAATAAAACGTATATACGAGAATATAAAAAAATTATGCTTGAAGCTATTTTTGTACAGAAATATAAATCATGCAAGTTGTATAAATATAAATGAGAATATTATCAGTATCAAGATTTACCTTGATTTAGTATGTATGTAAGTACTTGCTTTTATTTTTTAATAATTGCAAAGATGATTAACAAATAAAAGTTAAATCCGCAATTAAACTAGTAAAGCAAGTAAAGCAAGTTACTCGCGCGAATTATTTGAAATTATCTTTCAAAAACATGGAAAGTTACATTACGTTAAGAAGATACGATTCGTTCGATAATATGTAAGGAAGTTGAATTTACATTGATAATAATTCCGCGTAAATCATTGAATTTATAATATGTAGCATGTTGTTAAAAAAAAAGTATTCGCAAATGGAAAGAAAGTTTTGTCGACGTACATATCTAAATGGATGCTAAAATACAGATCTGAAAATAATTTCGTTGGACCATCAAAGTAATTACCACAAAATAATTATGTAGAATGCTTAAGTATCAATAATGATACTGCAAAAAATTTTAACATTCAATAATCGGCGCGTAGTTTGTTTAAACTGAAAATTATAAAATTCATCATCATTCAAAAATATTATTAGACATCAAGACTCCTTTTGAATGAATACGACCTTTGTTAAACATTTTTCGGTCAATTTTTACTTACTAATGTTGAAAATAATTTTATTAGGTCATCAAAAAAATTGCATAAGAAACTGAAACATGACGAGCAATGCTGCAAAATATTTTGATATTCTAACAACCTGGAACGCTTGTAATTATTTTAATACTTTGACACAATTATTTTCAGAGTTATATCTAGCTAAATTTTTAAATATTTTAGCAAAATCGTTTTTTCTGTATAATATACCCTATAATATATTTTTTTATTCGTACGGAAAAATTAATTTCTTTTACGAGTTACATATTATGACTTTGTTCGATATCCTGTGTCGGTATCCAATTACATATAATGACTTTATTCGATATCTTGTGTTAGAGAATTCATTTCAAATAATCAAATCGAGTACACAGAGTAGAAATAAAAATTTCGCTGTTACTATTAGATTTACTTTACGTTTCATAGCAACGAATAATAAAACGCTTCATACGAATACTTTGTGCAACATAATGTTTTTAAATTTCAGATAACACGTGCTAGTTTGCACATCGTAACTTCGCGAAGTGGCTACAATTCGACCCGAATGCGCAATGACTTGTATGAACAAATTTACATGCTTATCGGTTTATCACCGTAACTTTCAAGGCGTCTGACAGGCGATCGCTTCGTAAACCGTAAGAACAACAAAAAAGTTATAACTGATTAGAAACGAAGTAATTACAATAAATTATTATTCATAACGACAAACATAATCATTAGGCTTACTGATGGCGTGATAATACGCTGTCAATTAAATATGTAAGTCTATTAATAATATTATTCTCACATTAGAAAAAGAGTCTGGCTACATTAATTGAAATTGGAAATGGACAAATCCGGAATTTTCTGGTTAAATCTATTATAATTCCAGTTGAAATAACTGGAATTCTGATTAACACGATTAGAATTTTCTGGTTTGTCCAGTTTCAACGAAAAACTTTTCTCAATGCAGAATATTGATCATGCACTATTTTTCAGTTCAATCACTGCCTGCCAACAATATGTCGGCTAAGAATTTATTCTCATTTAACATATGCCCATTTAACATAAGTGATCAGCAATGTCTAATGCAGGATAGGTATTTTGTGATCAACAAGGATATTTTCTCATTTTAATGACAAAATACAACTTAAGAGCAAGAATTTTCTAACACACTGATTATATAGAAAATTTAGGTAAAATAAGTTAGTTTTCCCATACAATGTAGCTTGTAATGTAGTGAACAAAAGATGTTATAGACACAAGACTCAATAATGTTTTTAAGTTTTTAAATTATGATGTACCAAAGGTGTAAAATTTGTGTTCACAAAGTTTTGATATATATGTACAATTAGTCGGCCCTACACTAATTGAAAAATGATCAACACAAATAAGTGAGAAAGACCATATTCAGACAAAGCGGATCTTGATGCTTAATGATACTAAATTAAAATTATACAATGTAAAATTGTAAGATTCACGAAAGAGTTCTTTAAATTTTATTTTGTACCTTATGTTATATTAAGAAAGATAACATTTTGCATTCTTCCCCATCATTTACGAAATGGATGATCGTTTTAAGTATTGCGTGCGGAAAAGATCTGTAAGAAGATAGAAGTAACGAGAGGAAAGAGATCTGGTTGCAACATGCAAACGACTTTAGCCGTTCTTTTCCTTTTTTTCTTACGGTTCTGTAAGGAAGAGAGCGAGGACGTTTTATCATCGGTCCCTCGAATTCGGCGCGGATCGCACAGGACGAGACAAAGGCAGGAATCCGCGAAAGCGGACATTGTAATTGGCGAAGGGACAGGAAGAGAATGGCGACGGGCAGGGGTGGAAGGAGGAACACACAGAAAGGATCACGAAGGAATCGAAGACGCGTAGGCCGTGGATTCGTGATCTTCACTCCACGCCCGCGCGTGAGCGCTTGGTACACGAGAGTCGGCACCGGTCCGGCTCTCCTTCGGGGTGATCCCGGTTGGTCTCCTCGACCGGCACGGACCTCTCCCGCTATAAAACGTCCAGATAAAGCCGCGATGTTTATATGCAGGATCGCAAGGAGAAGAGAGAGGAGTGCCTTGAAGAAGGAGAGATATACCTGCCGACCGCGCGCGCCGACAAAATAATAAGACAAAAGACGCCGGGGGTGGACGATGGTGAAGCGAGGGGAGGAAACGAGCTGCGATCAGGTAAGAATGAGAGGAGGAAGAAAGAACGAAGAGGAAACGCGCGAACGCTGGAGAGATAGGTTCGTGCGACCGGGAAGGATGAGGAAAGAGAGCTGTATTGCAGACACAGTGGATGCTGCGGCACACGAAAGACAAGGGGGGAGGGAAGGCAAAGGGTGTAGAGGCGACCAGAAAAGAAGGAAACCGGACAGGAATGCACGGACGAATGCGTCGTGTTACGGCTACCCGACCGCGACGCTTATCTCACGAGAGAGTGAGTGAGCTCTCATTAGAATCTCCTCTCTGCCTAGCTCAACCGGCTGTAAAGATTCGTGGACGACGATCCTTGTCACGCCGATATACCGAGACTGGAATGGGATTACTGTACATTATACATCCGTAATTTACGTTTATCGGAATGCGAATAGTCGAACGCCACGCGATCGACGTGTCTCTCGACGATTTCCATAGAGAAGGTAACGAGCGTTCGAGAGATCGCGAAGTACCTTTTATTCTTCATGATTATGTGAGACACAAGACTTTCTAGATCTCTCAAGAAATAAACATTATGCAGCAGATATGTTAATCCTCCAGAGCTGATATTAAAATCTGTAATACATTATTGACGCTGATGGGGTCCTATATGTGTAGGACTCATTTATATTATTTAAATTAATTAGTGTTAAAGAATCAAAATAACATAAAAATGAATACTAAGTATATTTTAATAAGAATAATCTAAATTTCCAACATAAAGAAAATTGATTTATTTGACAAAGAAATTTATAATTGATTGAATCCGATAGATTCACCATCAGTTTCGGAGGGTTAATAACAGAATCCATCTTTATTTTATCGATTGAAGAGAAGTTTATACCTTTCTTTTGAAGATAATAGCAACCGATTAAATTTTCATCGTAAAAGAATTCATTTAAAATTATCTGACAATTATATGTTTGCGAATTTTGGTCCGCTTCAGTTACATCTTGTACATAAATCTTTCAGAAAAATGAAAGCCTTAAACGGTTACGCTGGATTTTATATCATATTCAATCCTGCAAACTGCGCACCGAATTCAATATTCATTTCTTGAAACGTAATCGTTCCTAACAAAACTAGAATAGTAACATCACAAATTAAAATCTTTTATACTTATATAATTTCTTTCAACGACACCGAAAATTTTAATTCATGAGAGACGGATATATCCGTGTATATTTTATATCTGAACCTTCAAAGCCCGAGCGCTTATATGTCAGGTCGAATTTTGGGCAACTCATCATGCTCTCGCTGTGTCTCAATTTTATTAGGCCCTCGACCGTGCGTTCCTTCCAAAAAAAGAGGAGAAAAGCGTCTAACCTACCGGTAACGCGATACCGTCCGTCAAATTTTTTCCTCTCTTTATGCACGCGTGAGTTTGTAAGACACCACGAAAACTGCTGCGGTGGAAGCACCGAAACGATTGTAAAAATAACACGGGAACGTTAGTTGACCCCGTCCAAATTGCGCTCGCAAATCGTGTCGGTAAAAAAATGTAAATATCACTTTCGGTATCGTCAAGTATTTTTCTGCATTCAATAAATTGTGGATAACCGCATAATTTACACCGCGGAGAGACCAAAAGAAAATCTTTTACAATAAATAGTCCGAATTTATGGAAATTATCATCCGATATCTGTCAGTAATACGTACTGTCACTAATACGTACGAATAGCTGTCGGTCTCTATGTATTCACATTTAATATTCGTCGAAATTGTTTGTAAATTCAGAGATTCAGCGAAAGAACCCATTAACACCGCGTTATAATAAATTCGAATCTTGGAGTATTTAGATTTATAGAACTGGCTATGCGCGTGCACGTGTTTAATAAAAGAATACTGTATTTTTGTACTTTGCTAATTCACGAACTGAAGAAGACTGTGAGTATGAAACATTTTCAATGTTATTGCAAATAACTATTTTTGGATTTTTTATGAATAAATTATAAATATAACTGTCTAGCTCATAATATGTAACAACAATAAATAAAAGTAAATAATCATGAACGAACAGTAATTTTTTTAAAGAAAGGTAATAAGATTTAATTTATTATTCAGTATAATTACAATAAAAGTGTACGAGTTTCAAATTCATAGTTGTCTTCAACAGTGTTCCGAGGAAACGTATCAAACAAGAAACAATCATATAATAGATACATAAATTCAATGATTAATAATTAAAGCTATACGGATAAATTAAAGTTAGGACAAAGTCATATAAAAAATGAATACATTATCTTTGAATTTATTGTAACATCTTTGTTATGCTCATTTCTTTGATCATTGTGATAATATTGGTGATCATACGTTCGATTTATTGCTTTGTATCTATATTATGTTGTGTATATTATATTATGTATCTATATTATGTTGTAATATAATGCGAGCTTGACTGCTTTATATATTTTAATAAAAGAATGTTAAAAACAAAAATACCTCAATTACTTCTGTATATTATTATTTTTTTTAATGTTTACTTCTATCAGAAATTTGTACATATGTACATAGCGCTTGTTTATTTTGTCAGACGATCAAAAGAAACTCGTGACGACCTGTTTTGTGATGAAGGTAATCTCGATTGCGATGAGATTATTCTTCGTTTTGGGTCGCATGTGCGCTCTTGTATCCGTGGTACTCATCCCCGTAACTTAAGAGTACTTACTACCGGCATTATCCTACGAGTTACAGCTTTATGAGCAAAACCACTTAGTGTATCGCGACCGTTTCGACTAGGGTCATTGCGTGCTGACCTGCAACATTGATGAGGACGAGGGAAGCAACGCGCGCCTTGAATGTGCGTCGGAACGTTGTCGGCACGCGAGATTGCTGCGAAGGGTAGCGTTTCGTGCAACGTGGAATCGAGTTAGCATCTGACACGCTCTGAAAAGCTTACGTTAATCTTCGTGTATATAATCCTTCCGGAAAAAATTTTCTCCTGTCATTGCACGATTTTATAAATGATTGACGAACATAGAGTTGCGTTTTGTACTATTTGGAACATTAAGATTTATTTGGAAGAATTACACAGTAAAAAATATTTTGTATTGTGTTGAAATTGATTCTTATTAAAATTTTTGTATTGAATTTTTAATATCCAAGTGTTAATTTAACATAATGTGATTATTTAACATAATGTATTATTAGAATATTTGTATTAAATTAATATTTAACATTTCTTAGTGTTTAAATAATACAATTTATGAGTAAGTGATCAAATAGCATAAAAATAATGTTTATTCGTCGCCTCGAGTATGACGTTGTTCCTCTATGCCGATTATTGCGAAGAATATTACTAAGGCCTCGGTGGTCTAATGGCTCAGGACGCTCGTACGGAATACAAGAGATCCGGGTTCGACTCCCGGCCGAGGTAATATTTTTCGCAATAAGTTTAATTAATTTTTCAGCATATTAATATCTTTGAAATATGATGCCTGATTGAGCATCGAAATTATTAGAATTTTAATTTAATTCGCGAAATTACTACAGTGGTTTATTGTGTTTAGTCCGGAAATATTTCGGTGTACAGTTCGTTAGACTACAATTGTGGTATATATGTCAAGTACATATATATCATATTAGTGATTCAAGATTGATTTATTTAAGGCGTTTTAAGATCTAGCTTCGACCGTATAGAGCTCTTATTTATTGGTTGTGTCTCTCACATACGTGGTCTAAAAAATGATATTATTAAAAATAATGCGCACCGAAAATGCGTAACTCTCTATACATATCGATTATTGCGAAGTATGTTGCTAAAGTCTCGGTAGTCTAAAGGCTTAGGACGCTCGCATGGAATGCAAGAGATCCGGGTTCGACTCCCGGCCGAGGCATTATTTTTCGCAATAAGTTTAATTACAGTTTTTAAGTTGGGAAATTTGGGGGGATTATTAATATTTCAGATTTGATTGCGTTGAAAGTCCGACAACCATATCGGCACGCAATTATAATGTCTGAAATTAATTCATTTAAAATGAATTTAGAATAGTTCAACATTTTAATGTTCAGACCGTTATTGGCGCTTCTTAGTTTAAAGTAATGTAAAAATAATGTATTTCCAAATGTAAATTCTAAAATAAATTAATAAAATGTGTTAAATATTAAAATACATATTGTATCAGTGATACATCTTTTATATTAATTTTTTAACATATTTGTGTTACTTTCTAACACATTCATCTTATGTCAATTCTCCGCAACATGAATTTTAACTCTTCTATTAGCAATAAGGATCTTTGAGAAACAAAACAATTTTATTGTTCTGAATTAAGTACAAATCCGAAAAAATTCTGATATACTCGTCGAAGTTTTAACGAGTTTTAACGAGTTTTACTATTATAAAAATTGTGAATTTGTTTTACTTATTTTTAACAGATTTAAATTTATCTATCAAAATTCACAATCAAAATATGAATGATACTTATAAAGACTTAAATTTGAATTTTTAATATCCAAGTGTTAATTTAACAGGCGAAGGATTAAATTTACAAAAATTTGAGTGGATCGTTTGAAACGTTAAATTTGACACAAATTTTCCAGCTGTGTATAAAATATTCGTATATAAGAATCTAACCAATTTCAAAACTAAAGATCATACAAGATCGTCAAGATATCGGCGAAGAGCCGACGATCGACTGTTAAAATCCACGTCCACGCTACCACAACTGCGCGCAATATTATGCCCGGTTGCAAACACAGCGAAAAACATACAATCATACACGGGAACACGACGAGAGACGTGCATCTGGCATAAGTAGCTCGATATTAACGTGAAAGATAAGCAAAACGATCGCAAGAGGTATATCGAGGGTTAATAAGATAAGCTAAGCCGTTAGGTAATCTCTCTTTTATGAAGTTCAATGCGAGGTGTTATCGCGGTGGTAATAACCACACCACTTTACGTACAGGTTTAACGAGCATCGGTTACCGACACGACGAAGTTTACTGGACGGTAAGACTACAAAGTAAATGCGTTAAATGATCTTTTTACGGTCCACATTAGATATGTCAGCTCATCCGCTATTCCCGCAAACACATCTCGCCGGCGGTTCGCGATAAGCACATACCGAATTCGTTCGTCGATAGACGTGCTCTTTATTGCCCTGAGGAATGCAAAATTAATGGGATTTTTCAATAAGATCCGAGCACGAAACAGGTCTCATTTTATGGCCGCTCCATTCCGAATGGTGCAGATAACGACGTCGAGTGGGTGAGAAAAGTGTCCCGGGCATCCGGTGATCTGGTTAACGTCCTAATGAAAGAGAAAGAAAGACAACCACCCGGTCGAGTGTAAGAGACGTCTGATGCATGCAGAGGCGGCAAGCTTTGTTCTACGAGAAGTCGCTTCTTCTTTGGATACCAAGTCTCCTCCCTGCTGTACGCACCGTCCGAAACCTATTAGGTCCCGAGACGCGTTTTACTAAATCAAATGGGAATGTGGAGAGCGCGAAAGCCCCCGAACGTAAACTGACTTTAAATTTCAAAGTGGTAACTTTGTTGTGATCTTTCGAAAGAGACATATGCGCTATTAAGTGCTGCTACTTCCGGAAAAAACGCAAGCGTTTTTTCTTTTCTTTGTACGAAGAAAACGTGAAAATTAGCATCAGTCGAATCAATAACTTTACAGAATTAGTTTTTAACTCTCTATCGGCCATGTGGAATTTTACATTTTCTGTCAACAATATGAGTCAATGAAGATTTTTATATTGTTTGGAAGGTAAAAATCTAACAAAATTGTTGCATACTTGTGAAAGTTTAACAACAAATTTTTTATTATTATAGAATTGTATTTTACTTCTTTTTTTTATAGATTTAAAAAATTCCGCTCATGTTTTTATATTTGGGTCATTCGCGTATAAAGATGAGTCAAATTGCAGAGCATAAAGAGTAAAAAAAAACTACATAAGCGCCAACAGCTAAAACAGCTGCGGATTAAGATCTCATCAATGTGATGAGGTATATACGTATTAATTTTGCAATTTATGCTTGCAAGATGCTTTTAATCAACTGACGGATTTATTATGTAATTAAAAATATTTCTAGATCTTTCTTTATTCATCTTCCTCCCCATAAAATTGATTTTTATATCCAAGATACCTCCTTGCTGTTACACAGGGTGACATACATATATAAAAATTGTGCCCGTACTGTAGATTGCTGTGCCCACATCGTGTCACTCATTTGATATCTGGAATACGCCAAACATCTTCCTAAAGACATAAGGATGCCTTTTAAGGATGTTAATAACATAATGTACTTCTTAGCTATATGATAACTCTAATAATGAACTATTGAACGAGTAAAACAACACTTTTAAAAGACTGTAACTGCAGCTTTCTGTAGAGAGGTTTGAGGATCTAAAAATACTTAATTTTTAATATCTCTGTTATTATCTACAAAATATATAATTAATAATTATATACTCGACTGATTCAAAATCGAGCAAAGTTCTCTATCTACCAGAATTCAAAATATTGCAGGGAAAGAACGGTTTTGCTAAAATTTTGTTTCGACCATCAAAATAATTATGTAGGACGCTCAAATTGGTTGCTAGAACGTCAAAATTTTTTACAACATTGATCTTCACAGATTTGAGATTTTTAATTATTATGATAAACCAACAAATGTTATTTTTAGGTCTAGCTAAATTTTTAAATACTTTAACAAAATCGTTTTTTCCATGCGATTACGACTTTTCAAAATCCAACTTGGCCAGCAGAGAGTTAAATTCTGACGTTTGTTAGAATGCTGAATTTTTAACGCGATCTCTTAAAATATTTTAGAAATTTTTCGTACTGGATATTAACCACCGAGCATCACCTATTAAATTTGTAAAGAAACACCGAAAAAGAATCGCAAATTACTTCGCCACGTGGCACTGTAATTTTTCGGAGAACGCAATTCCATAAAAACTTGGAGGAACTTTCGCGATCGTTATATTTCACAAGTAGATTTTTGTAACTCTTGTGGCAAATTGATACAAATGATCGCCACCTCGGCGGTACTCAATCTGATAAAACGCCCAGAGACAAAATGTTATGATAGCTAGCGTGCGCAACGAGAAAAGTTTTATCGCACTCGGGATACCCCATCAGTAAACCAAGCTTTTACACGAGATTAAAAGATAAATAATTCCGCAAAACGGGGAATATTCATAACATCCCCGGTTGTTATATTCGCGACGTTAATAGACGTTGTGCGAAAATATTTTGTGCCTTTATCTCTAATTCAAGGCGAAGAAATTTAATTGTCCTCCCCGGACTACTGCGACCTTAGTAATAGCGTTAATACTGAAAGGGGTAAAGAGAACGGTCTAAGTGCACACGTGACACAATCTATCACCGCAATAAATTAATCTCTTTTAACTCATGTCGCATTAAATCTATTTCTTTTTCGATTACGCATTCTTCATCACATTTTAACACGGACAGAGCGAATTTGCTAAAATATTTAAAATTTAACTAGATACAGAGAAATCAGAAAATAATTTTATTAATCTATTAAAATTATTATGTAGGACTTATAAGATGCTTAAGTATAATGAGCATAATACTATAAATATTTTAACATTTTAGCAACCAATGTGAGTGTCCTACATAATTATTTTGATAGTTTAACAAATTTATTTTCTAATCCATATTTAACTAAATTTTTTAATATTCTAATAAACCGCTTCTTTCTTAATATATATTAATCAAGATTAACTTTTGGTTTGTTTTTTATTAGTTATATCATACTAGTAATACGCTGTAAAAAGATTTATTTATTTAATGGTATAGACCTAATGTTCAATATTATTTTGTTTAAAAAGTAATAGTAATTAATTACGTAATGCAACTCGACGCTTGGCTAAATGACGCGTATTATTTTTTCTCGATAAAATCCGTGACAACCTGTCGCATTTGAACGAATCGAAATGCATCACGTCAAATCGGCGCGAATCAGAATTCGATTAGTTTCGGGGGTGGCGTCGACCCCTGTGTGCCTGTACGAGCGGAGATTTATGTTTGTAAAGTACGTCCTGCACGTTGACGTGTGGAGGGGACGTTCCGGTGGAGTGCGGGCGGGAATAATCGGCAGTCATCCGGCTTTTCCCGGGGGAGGCTCAGCCGAGTTTATGGGAACGCCGCCGAGAGGAAGGAGAAACAGCGTTACGAACATCACTCTATTTCTGGACAGGGGAGTGCCGCGGGATGAGAGAGGCGGAGGGCCCGCAGGATTGATGCATCCTTTCGCTTGAATTATCGCCACGAGTCCTACAACTTCCCATCCCTCTCCTGCCCCTTTTCCTACTTTTTTTCCGCCCTTTTCCTAGTCCTTTTCGCGCCTGCTCTCCCAACCACTATCGCTCTCTAACAACTTCAAGTGTATCGTCTGTTTACACTCGTATCTTCAAAGACGACAACTGCCGAACCATTTTACAAAGCACCCTGTATGCAAGAACTTCTTGAGCGCTTTGAGTGTCGGTTATAACTACGTAACATGCACGGCTGTTTATACGTGCACCTAATGCCATATCATTAAACACCTCGTTTTGCGATAATTAATACTCACCGATAACCGCAGAACAGGGCTCGAGTTACATATCGTTGTATAATATGTCTGTGTACTCACCTGCAAGCAAAAAGATAATAAATTTTAGAGAATAGGTTACAGAATACTCAATTATTTACGCTGTCGATTAAACTAATTACTAAAATATTTGTTTAAAATATTCGCCCAAGTGTGTTTCGATACATTGAGAGAGGTGTTCGGTATTTATGACTATAATATATGGTATAATATATGACGATAATTGTATGGTAAAATAATTATGACTAAGAGACTCCATTTTTATAATTATTATTGCTATAATGTTAATAATAATTATATTTATAATTGTACAAAAAGTATATATAGTTAGTACCAGCAATGACTAGATATAAATTATAGTTAAAATATGATAATTACAAACAATTTTTGATCTTTAATTTTTAGGTTCAAGTCTAAGTTTCAAGGCAGCATTATCGTTGATATCTTAATATTGTTTGTACAACCTCATATAATGTCTTATTTTTCCGATGTGTTCACTTGTTTTTAAATATACATACATCAATAAAGTTATTATTTTTTTTCTTTCAGTACAGTTCTAAATTTTTCATCTCAAAAATGCTTCTCGTGTGTCGCTTATAAAAATTATCTTTCCTATAAGACTCCGTCTTTCAACGCGTATTATCTTTCATTAATCTTTTCGTGTGTAACTGGTAAAAATAAACTTTACAATCGCAATGAAAGAAAGATTCGTATTCGTTTTTCGTTCGCGCGTTTTGCAACACCGTGAATACTAAATAGACCGTAGTGCCAGTCCGGTTTATAAACGTTCGTCGAGGAAAATAATAGTCACGAAGAATGCGACGGAGTGACCAGTAGTCGCTCACGTACGTGACGACATTAACAAGTTAATGCTTCTCTGCAACTAATTTAAATAGTCCGGCTTTTGACTTCGTAAACGCTCACTAACAAAATTCTATATTTCACTAACCTCTTTCATTCTGTAATCTATTGTAAAACAATTCTAACAATTTATTTCCAATTTGTTACGATAATTTTTTTTTAATTTACTTTAATAAGGTATCATCTATAAAACTGACGCGAATTATAAGAAGATAAATATACGTGATTGTTTTCTTGACTGTTGATTGTTAACGTGAACAATAATTAAATAAACGGTTATTCTTCTCAACCAGTTATTATCTGCAAGATTAATTTGTTTCAAAGACTAGTATGCAATAAAAATTCGACCATAGGGTAGAATCTAAATCAGTGTATATATATTATAAAAATATTAGTATTGTGTGTTCTTCGAGAAGTAGGCGGTTCACGGCGAGACAACCTCGGGCGACAGAAGATTAAATCGATGTCGATTTCTATCTAACGTGAGAGAGAAAGAGAAGAAATTTTGTCTTATTATCTAATTAAATAAATTAATCTCTTTGTGTTCTGTTAGTTGTTCTACTAGAATTTAATTACATAATTATTAATTATTCTTAAAATTTTTGAACTCTTTCTCTATACATATACACCTCTAATACATGTCAAGGAAATGCAGTTTGCTATTATCGCGATCAGAATCATATGAATGCTAACATTTTACAAATATTTTTCGCTATTATGTGACGTCCGTCGACAAGCTGCCAACAATTAATCCGGACGAACAACAATACGTAGAACAGCGCCGTAATCCTATACCTAAAGACCCCCATGCATAGAAAGCAAACGGGATGGAGGAAGCGAGCAGCTAGGCCTGATCTGGTATCATATTTCGTGTTATTCAAATACCAACAATGCCATTAAAGGATTTCTCTGGTAATCCTTTCCTCGCAGTTGGCAAGAGAGGAGCCAATGCTGCACGACGAGAGCACCGAATAGCACAATGCGCGTCGGACAATCTTCTCTGGGATAAACGGACGCGAAACAGCCGCGGGACTAGGCCTATCTACGAGCTTTGTTCTTGCCGATCAGCCGAGATTCCTCTAGCTTTACCAACATGTTTTCTTCATCGTGAGACATCGCGAGATTCTAAAGAAAACCCGGGGTTTTCGATATTGATTTAAATTGCGATATCGAACATTATATTTAAAACATCAAAGATAAAACAGAGTACAAGATCATAAGTACATTATATTATTCATTACGCATTCTTTTAAACAGTAGAGAATTGGTATTTTATTTTTAATATAAAATATTAATATTAATATTAATATATAATCAATAATAAGATTGAAAGACC
>NW_017255996.1:488040-546637 GCF_001594055.1 Mycetomoellerius zeteki
CCCAACTTAAAAACTGTAATAAAACTTATTGCGAAAAATAATGCCTCGGCCGGGAGTCGAACCCGGATCTCTTGCATTCCGTGCGAGCGTCCTAAGCCTTTAGACTACCGAGACAATTAATATATAATATTAATAATATTATATATCATGATTTTTTCATTAGATCTATGTAAAATAACATTTTCCTGCCAAGAGTGAATAAATTTCTGCCATTCTTTTGTCACTTTAAGTCTCAGTCCACTGCGTACAGCTTTCTGAGATAGAAAATGACAATCAGATGGGGATGAAGCCATCGCCAGCATCCCCAGCTCGGCCGTTGGTTCGGAAACAATCACATTATATTTTGTATATCAAATCGTGCCTACCCTCGCAACTCTGATGCCGGACTCCCCTCCGGAGCTAACCGGACT
The DNA here is from genome assembly GCF_001594055.1 of Mycetomoellerius zeteki. Lineage (NCBI taxonomy): Eukaryota > Metazoa > Arthropoda > Insecta > Hymenoptera > Formicidae > Mycetomoellerius > Mycetomoellerius zeteki. The sequence continues at coordinate 488,451 of NW_017255996.1, forward strand.
AATGTAATGTAATGATCCCTTATTCCTTTAAGCTAGAAACAAATGAACGTCTAAACTCGGTTACTTTAATTAAGTCATTTCTAGCATCAAACAGAACAAAGTATATACTGTCTTTTTCTTCAAAAATTATTAAATACTTTTTGTTTTCTATTTATTAATCAAGAATCCGAAGAAAGTCAATGTTCGATTCTTGGTGTCAAGATTCACAATGATATCGTACATATATTTTTCAAGTGTAAAAAAATCGTAGATTCGCCAGGTATAACGTATAGAAGAAGGCAGAGAGGAGGAGGTCAATGAATATCGCAAGCGAGTTTCTTTCGCGCACAAGGCGGTTGTTGGATTCGTAATAAATTCCACTGAAGATGATGGGTTAGGCTAGGGGTCATTAAGCCGCGTATTATAAATGCATTAAATACTTCGTGGCGATGGGATGAGTCAGAATCTCCACCAGCAACGGAAAGCCGGATTCTGAGAGGGTGGCAGGTGGCGCCAATTTTACGGGCCGGCGGCTGTGACGGATGTAACGAGACGCAGCTCTGAGCGCATTCTGCGTGAGCGTTCGTCACACGTGGTCGCTTCGCTGGGCACGATGTCATGGCTTGTTTTATGGGAAACCGGGGGTGTTCCGAGTACGAGAGGATCAAAAATCATCCCCTTCACCAAATTGCGCAACGAAGGATCACTCTTGCGAGATTAGAAACATAAATGTAAATACAATATACACAATAAATTATTATTATTTTCTATTTTAATTTAATTTAATTTAATGGTATAAGAGTTGCCAATATTATCAAATTCAATATTGTTAAATTAATCAAGTTTCTTAATAAATTTCTTAATAAATTTATTTAGAAAATTTAATTGCAATAATAATGATCTAGAAATAAAATCGAATAATAAGAATCTTATTTTCGGCTGAAACGGATCTTGGTGCTTAATAATCCTAGTAACATGATTTATTGGCACAATATTGGCCGAATATTGGCTCGATATATTCTCGATACTTGACAAATGTATCGCAAATAAATTACTAGGGAATATTCATATGCAAATTTGTAAATATAATTTTCAATTTTATAAACTGTTCACTGATTCGATTCGTCAGACTTGACACGCAATTATAAACTGAAGCTGGAAATAATATCATAAATAATCAAGTTGGAAATAATATCACAAATTGATTATCAATTTAATAATGATGTTAATAAGCATTTTAAAACACTGCAAAGAACTTATTACGAAAAATATCACCTCAGGCAGGGTTGAATCTGGAATTCCCAGACTTTTCGGGACGGGCGTCTTACCTTATCTTCAACCTCTGAGACCTATGGAGATTTTTGTCGCAATAACCATTGCAGTAATGATAGAAGGAGACGTACATAAACAATTATAAATATATAAGAATAAATTAATAAATAATAGAAAGAATCTTATTTTTAATCAAAGTGTGTGTGGATCTTGGTTTCATCTTCCTAATTCATCAAATCGCGCAAATTTGCAAATACATTTTGAGTAGATTAAAAAATATCTAGAGAAACTACATTGCGGAATGTCAAAATAAATTTCTTGAAATGTAACAATTTTGATCCTATAATATCGTGGACAATTTTTCACTCTAAATTTTTCACTCTTACGTGTAAAATTATCTTCAGTTTCTAAAAAATTTGGCGTATATCATTAAATATTATACAAGGACGTATGTATTCATACAATATAAATCTCAAGAACTACTCCATTCACTCATAACGTTCAACTTTCATGGATGACTGTGTTATTCAAGCTGAATCATCTCGGTAACAAAATTTCATAGGCTGAGTTGAATCTCGGATTTTAGTGAAATGTGACTGTAGTCATCTCCTCAGGAATTTCGCGCATTGAAATCGCGGTTAAACCGATCGGAACTCTGGACGTAATAAATGGACAGAGACGTTTTAGCGGTGTCGTTAATCACCTGGCTATCCGTGAAGCGGCTTCACTTCGCAACGTAACTGATACGGTCTTATCAATCTCGAGGACGAGTCGTAAACATGTTACGTGTTCTATTATTGACTCGCGTGTACGTTATTCTCTTGCACGGTAAAAGGTACTCCTAGATGCGGCTCGGTACTCTGACAGGAGCTATTGTGCCAGAAACTCCAGCAAGGGTTTTTCTAGGTGTTGTGCCTCTAGCCAGGTAGGTACGGACGGTGCGCGTGGCTCATTAGCACTAATGAGTAATGAGTCGATGATTAGAGGAGGCGGTCTGGAGGCGTGGCGCCACCTTGATCTCGCCGACGAAGCGAAAAGCAAACCCTGTTGCCCGTTCCTTCGCTTTCTTCGCCGTTCTCTTTTTGCTTCCTTCGCCTCATCTTATTCGCATCTCGTATTCCTCTTGTTTTAAGGCTCTCCGTTCTCGGCCGCAGAGTTCCTCCGGACCGCATCGCGGGGCGGCTGACGTTAAAGTACGACTAGGATCTCGCCGGGCCACATTGACCGGTATCATGTTACCGAGTACTTTATTGGAGCAGGTATAAGAAAGAGAGGAACTTTTGTCAAGTTTTTTCGGTGCGATAAAACATGTGTGCGCGAACGTTAAATTAATTCCGATATACGCTGACGTTTCTTCAATGAATTGAAAACGCACGTTAATTTAGAAAAATTTTTACCATCTAATAAAGTAATGAAAGAGAAAACAGAATGAGCTGAACTGTACTTGTAGAAGGTAATCTCGCGTGGCTGTAAAGGGAAAATCGGCAAAGATAAAAGGAATTGTTGGCTTGACCCGAGGCGTCGAGCCCGCGTCAAGATGCTCACGTCAATTCCGTCGCGGCTTCTCTGATGCCGTGCTACTCTGATTAGGTCGTTAAGTTTGCTAATGCACCCATAAACTTCCTAATTTAACGAACGATACCGAAAGTGCCTCATCCACGTGTACTGCGCGATAAACCAACCCGCGCAATTTAAGACTCTTCGAAGTTTCGCACAAGATTGCGTGCCGCTTTTATCAGAACGTTCACTTTTGCTGCAATTTATAAAACCAAAAATGGATCTAATCAGAACAACGAATCGTAATAGCATCAAAATGACGTTAAAATAAATCGTAAATGATTGAAAAATAACTTTTAGTGATCATTTTGGAGTCATTTTGATAACATTCTGATGTTATAATGACTTGTTGTTCTGTTTGGGAGTCTCAGTAAAAAATAGAATCGGAGAAAAGATATCAGTGAACTGCTGGCGAGAAAACAGTGATGATAGGCAAAAGTTGTTCACATACACATGATAAGTATTATTAACCGTTAGATCATCCTTTCAACTTACAACGTAAGCTCGGGGTCAATATGCTGACGTACACGCAATCTTCTCAAGCGTTCCTCATCTTCACCCATACGCGCATATTTTTCGCTTACAATATCAGCCTGAGTATAAACATGAAGAGTTTATCTACGTGATTATTAAATCAGATGAGATCTCGGACAACAGGATATTATTTCACGTAACCGCTATAAGATCTGGATTCGCTCCTACGTTGCTCAGTTATCGTTGCACATATTTTCTAACTATAATGAGTTTCACTACGGTACTCCCACTCACTCAACGAAGGAGGTAATTCGTGACCCTTGATCATAAGTCGATGCGACGTCGTGTTTTCTTCCTGGTCAGTGCTCGTAAGCTTGGTAATGATAGTATAAGGATACGTGCGGAAGAGAACTCGTTTGCGAGAGAACGTTGCAAAGAGGAAGCAAACGACAGAAGAAAACCACTTGGGAAAGAGAGAGTTTTGGGCCGTGAAGGCGGTGTCCCGCGGCTAGTGTCAACATTTGACTTTACGAGGGAGCTGGCAGGCATAAGAATGGGAGAAAGGCCGAGGCTCGCAGGGGTCCACGAGGTACAATGGCCACCCGTCGCGGCGAGACCAGCCCCCTCGACTCCCGGACAAGTTAATGTTATTCCGCATCATCCTTGTATAGTTGCGTTTCTATTAAATAGACGTCAATCATCCGATCCGGCAAAGATTTATGCTTCCCATCGGTAGACAGGGTGGGCTCTCTCGAAGCGGAGAGACATGATTTTTAATAACAGTGCGCGCTGTGAATCGCGGATGCCACGGTTTCCTCATCTGAGAACAAACGTACGAAATACTCTTCTTTGAAGAATTTCCTTTTAATTTTACCCGACAATTTCATACTCTGCCGCGTTTAAATAGGGACTTATTATTATCAGTATTGCTACTATATAATTTGCTTAACAGTGTTGTCATTAAGCAACGTGTCGATAAATACGGGTCTATTAAGTGACTGCAAGTATATACTACGTTCATTTCGTAATATGTAAGGTATGCAGCGAAGGAAGATTACCAAGAAATGTCTCGCGTGCAATCTCGCGGAAAACGATAGGTTAACCCCTTCCTTTGAGACACACCGCCATCAGTCGGGATCCCTTAAGAAACGCTGTTCGACCCTTTTCGTTTTTCCAAGAGGGTAACCTGATCCTGTTATTCGCGCGGCAGAACTCACGAGTTGCCGTGCAGGATGCGCCCATCCTTCCATTTTTTTTTTACTCGCGCTGTTTTCCTCGGAGTATAATATGCGTGAAGACGATCGGGTAGAAGATAAGTGAATCCTTTGGGTTACCGAGTCAAGCAGGTATCGAGAACGCACCGACAACGCTACGCGTACGATGCGCATATCATCAGTAGCCAAGGACGATGTTGTAAAAAAAATTATAAATATAAATGAGCTAAACAATTTTCGATGTGTTTGGAGTACATTGTTATTATTATTGAAAATTAGAAACCAATTACATTTTTGCTAAACTTTATAACAAAGTTTATATAACTTTTTGGAACTTTTTAGAACTTTGTAGAACCTATTACGGGTGAAGAATGACTCCGCAATGGTAAATAAAAGAATTTTCTGAAAAAATTAATCGAAAATTAATTATCTAAGATTAATTTTATATATTGGGTTTATAATAAAAAATAACAGCTTTTTTATATAATTTACATCACGAATCATAGTCACGATCGGCATCTTTTTCCACTCTTAAAACCTAATACGAGAGTCAAGTCCAAGTTTACTCAAGAAAGTTTTTTCCCCGGTACAAGGTGTCGCAGTCGAGCCGGTCTTCCTTCGCCACGGAGTACAACTGGAAATCTGGTGGAAGGCCTGCCAGGTGACGGCGGCGCCTCGGACCACATCCATCTTCATGTTCGGGGCCTGTTTGGATCCCATCCCTTCGGTCTCTCCATCCTTGTGCGGTTCACGAAGCATAAGGAATCCAGAGAGAGAAGGAAGAAAAGGGAAGAGAGGGAAGTATCGCGCGGGAAAGGGAGACGAGAACGAGCTCGAGCTTGCTTGTTATTTATTAGGAGGTTCTCGTTAAGGTCCATCCGAGTCCACGGCCCGTGGATACGGCGGAGACCTGTCACACCCGCGTTATCTGACCGACCGCATTGTTTTAATCTCCCACCAAAACGTCGTCGTCGCCGTCTCCCTTTCTCGTTTTCTTTCTTCAAGGCTCTCTCTGCTATGCGGCCTACGCCCGTCGCGGTGAACCTGCGCGCGAGAGCTCTCGCCATCTTGCCGTCGTCCTCGTCGCCCTCGTCGCCGTCGACATGAGACGAGGTAACCACGAACTCCTCTCATAAGATGTTATCGGGCCGCGGCGGTTTTTAGTCAGGAACATCGGTGGCAGGCAAAGATGCGGCCTGTTGTCTGCCGTGGAGATTGATTACGTCGCCATCCGGGAATTAAATAAGCCACGCGATGGTTTCATCCATCGACGACGTGGCGGGTCCGGTCACGGGATCTTACCTATCTAATCCTACCATGAAGACTTACGAAGCTCCCGTAATATTGGAGAGTCTATATCGGCGTCATGATAAGAAGAATATATTGGAAACTGCAAAAAATGATTGTGCTGAAGTATCTAAAAATTTAGCTAGATCTGAAAATAATTATATTAGACCCTCTGAATAATTATATTAGAAGCTGATTAGAATGTAAAAACTTTTTAAAATTATCATGTCTCAGCATTCTACATGATTATTTTGATGATCCAACATAATTATTTTTAAAGGCTCCCGCACTATATTATACCTATAGAAAATTTAGTTTTGGTAAAATGAGTTAGTTTTCTATATATGTATAACACTATATATAATGTAGTGTTTTCATATAATGTAGTTTATAGTGTAGAAAACAAAAAAATATGTCACAATGCTCAATAAAGGATAATTTTTGAGCTATGATTTATTAAAAGTGTAAAACTTGTGCTCACAACATCTTTGAACACCAAAAGCTATCATTATTGAGCCTTATGTGTATATCATTTTTTGTTCATCACATTGTACGCTATATTATATTTCAAAACTAACTTATTTCACCGAGATCCAATTTTCCATATAATTAATACAGAATCCTTTGTACCTAGTCCAGTTTTTATATGTATACTTCAGCAAAAGTTTTTTCCGTATACAAAATTATTATATATATATATATATATAAAGTAAAAAAATCTTTTTTAAAGAAAAGGAAAACTATTTATATCACTTTACTCGCATTTTAGTAATAGCAATTCACATCGCAGAATTTCAACTATGTGAACGTTTATATGGCTGGCCTTTCCACAGAAAGATTTTCTGCTCGATAACTGCAAACTTTATGCGTATAATAAACTTTTTTCGCAGGTCATTCCCGAGATAGCTTAAGAAATATTCATATCCAATGTTTAATCCTTATCGTTGTTTAGTGCCTGACTAATGATTTTACAGGCGTGCGTAAATTAAGTGATTTGAAGATGCCTGAGAATCACCGCTTATCGCTGTTGTGTTCGCGTCGAGGTACCTATCTACGATCGCACGCGCGAGGCTTGCGAGGCAAAAGGTAATGGGCAATATCAAAGCGAAACGGATGGCAGTGGCTATTTACCCCGAAATTGCCTTTCGAAACTGTTACGAACGTAATATACAGCTCACGTATATCACACCAGAAATACGGACGTTTATGAGCGTAGCTGAAGGAATCTTTTGTAGGACGACAATATAGTACAATGTCAGGTGTCTCCGAGATACCGTGCATGTAGGTAACCGTTTTCCCATCCTTACTTGAACCACCCACTCGCATCGCCACCACCAATGCAACCATCATCCGAAACCCGTCGTACCGTCGCGCCGCTCGCCCACGCAACAAATCACAAGCGAATCTTTTAATTGCCTGACATCTTTACGGCTCCTATAAAACAATGAATAGGTAGGTTTCGAATGTGCGGGACGAAGAAACCGGGAGAAACCGTAGTCGCGCGGATCGTCCCGTTGCGGTCGTCGTTATCGCGCTGGTATCCGACCGAGACCCCGCGGTGTATATCACGTTTACGGTGTTGTCGGTATTTTCAAGATTGTGCGCACCGAGTCGCTCCGCTGATTCGTGAATCCCCGCGCGATTGCGTCAGTCCCCGAACGGTCATCAGGGGTCGGAGGGCCCCGTTCCTATTACGAGGTTGCGGAAACTCGAGATGTCGGAGCCGAGCCTCTCTAGCGTCTCGAGAATTCTTCGTCGCTCGTACCTACCTGTCTCAGACCGGAGGATATTTCATGATAATGGCTCGCACAGCGCGACCGCGCGCAAATCGTGGCGAAAACAAGGCTCAACAAGGCCCGTCGTACACGTGCGCGCTGCTCGAAGTGCGGAAAACATGGTTTACGGTACGACGAGGTTCAGATTGTACAAGAATCCTCGCGTCTCGAATCCCGCGCGATGTCCTTATCTGGATCCGATCCCGCGGCGAGATGCGCTGTGTGAATATATTCTTACGTCGCGGAGAGAATGTCGACGTAATTGTCCATCGCAGATCATGGTAATTCGCGAGGCACCGTTGTCGTCGGCGTTTATAAATTTTGTACCGCGGGAAATCTCGCTGGTAAAATTAGTATCCTCAATCATCCACGCAAGCGTGCGAATGGAATTTGTAACTTCTTTTGCGCTCGCACGATACGACGAAGATATATTTTGATAGCGGTATTGAGAGGAACGCTATAATCTAGCGGTAAATTAAAGACGTATAACACACATACTTTTTTTCATAATTTTTCGGGATTGAGTGGCATTCGTAATTTCCTATCATCACCGAGGAAGTCATATATCCCATTTTATATGATTAATAATATTAATAATTAATTTTCAAAGATGTTACGAAGTCCTGGATCCTGGGCAATATTGAATCATGTCCATGAAATATATTTTATTCTGACTTTGAAATCTTCTAACGTCATTAACCCTACATATATATATTACGGTTTCTTTTTAACATAACACTCGCGTGAGATAATACGTTTTTTTTTAACATAACACTCGCGTGGGATATTTCTGAACATTATATCTCAATTTTCATTGTTTCCTTTGTTGATTTACAATTAAATAAAAATTGATAATATTCTATACATCCTTTAAATAAAGATAAATGCAAATTTTTTTGAATTATAAAATAATATGTCCTACAAATACATATAATAATATCTATAAATAACATTCATCTTTTACAAAAATTTAATACTAGCCAATTTATTACTAGACAGTAATTAATTATACATTTGGAGTACTAAATTTTACTACTTTTAGTCTAAAAGTATAGAACAATAATTTTTAATTACTTAAAATAAGCAATCAATTACTATCTTTCAGTATTGGCTAGATTCTGTAAGATACATTTAAGGCTGGAGGGAGCCCTGCACCCGAGATGAGTAATGAAGGACTAATTAAAAACTATGTAATTATATAACCATGTACATATTAATGAAAAGTAAAGACAATAATATTAATAAAGCGGATTTAATATATTCAGCTCCGTCTATCATTTCGTCTCGTAACCAGTCTTCGCATCCAGTAGTCATGGCAACAACGACCAAACTTGTATCGAACAGTTCTTTCGTTTTACCACGATACGAAAGTTCAAGGTCGAAGAATAAATCAACCGTATAAAACCAAGAGAACCAGTCGTATCGCAATTCGCACAATGATATTGCACGAGCATGCTATTAATAAAACCGAGTAATTAATGATCGACCGCGATCATTTTCAAGCACGATTTCTCCAGACCGTTATGCATATATCGATATAAATATATGCTAACCGAACACGCTGTGTGATTGGCACAGAATTCTCAACGAGGGAACTGCATCAGTAATCATTCATAGAACAACGTTCCATTTTGAATAATAAAAACATTAGAAAGCATCGAGACACAAAAAATTACACTGAAAGAAAAGCATTTAATATTCGTGACCATAATTGAATGGCAAATCTATTTTTATAATTATTATGTTATTGTAACATTAAAATTATTATATATTTATAGTTTTTTTTTAAATTAGAATCGTTTCGTTTTCTTAACTTTCTTGATATATATAACTATAAATATAATTATTATTACTAATATTAAAGCAGTAATAACTAAATAAAAATAGAACTCCTAACTAAATTATTTTACTATGCAATTATAATCATAAATATTAAACACTGCATTTCTCTCAATGTGAAAGAAAGAATTTTTTTAATCCTTAAACGCTATATTAATGCGTACGGCATGTAATATGTCTCTTTTACTGATCTGCAATAAAAAATTAAATTTATGACAGAAATTAAATAGCATTATTAAACTGGTTTAAATTAGCAATAGTATACTGTTACGACAGAGTTGAATTTGTACGACGTCGATCAAACGCAATCAAAAGTAAGGTCTCGCGATCCGAACATTATGTAACAAACATATCAATAAAAACATTTCTAAATGTCGAAGGGAAAGGCAGGCCCTCGAGGGGCGCCAGCAATAGTCGCGGAGATACTCCGTTCGTCGTTCGCCATGCGTTCGTTCGGCATTATGGTCGCGGCGTCTGAGACTGCGGGGGGCGCCGGCGCCGGCGCGTAAAATCTCTGCGTTATGAGTCTCCCTTTCCCCGTACGCCGCTGGTACCCAGCTCGTCGTGGGGCCCCACGCCACGTCGGGGCCCCGGCAACCACCACGTCGGTCCGCCACCTTGCCTCTCGCGCGCCTCGCCATCCTCCTTCTCGTCGCTGGAAGACATCCCGTTCTTCCGTAGCTTTTGTTTTAAGGTATCCCGAGGATCTACCGGTCGTGATAAATGGTACCCTTCGGGACAGGATCAATCGATAAACTACGTGCAACTACGGGCGACACGTTCCCCGATCCCGGTCGCGACAGAATTCGCCGGCTCGACGAGATCGGGTCCCGAGATGGAGCACAGAACGAAATGAGGCACCAAGTTTTTTCTTCGGTACCTGTCCTATTTTGACGACAGAAGAAGAGGTGGGAAAGCGATTTGCGCCTGCCACTTGGGAGGTGTACAGTTTAGATGGTGAGCTTGATGCTTATCAATACTATATCTGAAGTAGCGGTATCGAGAATATGAGATTCGATCCGATCGCAGCCGGCTTGATTATTTGTGAATCTATAACGTCGTCCAAACTTGGCCAGATAAGATTTTGGGGTACGCGTAGTCGGTGTGCGTCCGTGTGGATGGAACCGGACCCGTGTGAGTTTCGTGGGGAGGTATAATTGAATGTTTTGTATAATTAACCTGCGCCATAACTCAACGTACGTCGCGCCTCCAGCCGCGGGCGGACCTCCCTTCTTCTCCACGCACGCACCTTCACTCTTGAAGAAGGTATTTGTATATTCACGAACGGGCCTGCGCTCGCAGTGTGGTATTATATACTGCTCCTTCAAATACTATTAAAAGCAAACATTGTAACGACGTGGTTCGATGTACCATGAATAAAGATGCCGCAGTAACCCGTTCCGCGTATCTACCAAATACGCGCAGCAACGTAAAACCTGTCACCACAAAAGCCAGATGTACGGTACATTAGTGTGCAGTTTAAATATTGCTTTATTAATTGTTCAAGTGTCTAGTATAAATTATACGATTCAATAAATTTTTTCATTGAATGAAAAATAGCGTTTTTTGCTCATTCCATTCCAAATTGCTCAAAATCTTTTGCTGACGTGCTACGCAAATTCTAATAACGGCATCACACAAAAGCTCTTGAATTATACTTCCAGATGACTTTATTTTAAAAACGCATTTTTCTTTATGTAAAAAATATTGGAAAAAGCAAAAAATGCTATTTTTGCCCATTTCACTTCAATTTACTAAAAAACCTAACGTGCTATGCAAATTCTGACAACGGAACCTGTTCAGCGCGAAAAAACTTGCAAATATGTACTATGGCACTTTAAGAGAGAAAAAAAGAGTAATTTGTCAAACAGATCAAATAAACTAAATGAGAAGATCAATTAAATATAGTCTGTGAAAGATAAATCGAAAGAAAGAGAAGAAGGAAATCAATGAAACTAATAAAGAGAAAGCAATCGATGAATAAACTGAGGTTCAGCTATTGCAGTAAATTGACTCATGGCTGAAGAAAACTGATTTTGCATGTTGCATGACAGCGTGCCGAAAGCGGGCTCGGAGAACAGCGTCCCCTTCCATCGATTCGTGCGGCCGGCTAACAACCGGATAATCGTTGCCGAGAGGAGCCGAGAGGCAACCTCTCTCGTAACCGGCATCTTAGCAGAGTCCAACGAAACTCTACCACACGTTTACACTGTTCTGCACTAAATGATGTTTCGATATCTCGAAATCTCACAGCGGTATCGTGAAATCTCCTAGCGGTTTTACCTCATAAGATCTTTCGCTGCTAAGGACTCTAATGGTCAGTTTTTCATTATCTAGTTAACTTGTGGTTAAGCTTAATCTGATGTTTCACCCAACGAGCTTCATCTATGATATCATCGTAGATGAAGCTCGTTGGATGAAACCCAACCCAAAGTCTAACCACAAGTTGACCAAATAATGAAAAACCGGGCCTAAGAAGTGCTCCTTTATGAGTACCTGTTTACCGTTTGTACTTCGTTATACTCACAATCATATGATTTACGTGTGCTGGATATTAATTCGCTCGCGATCGCCCACTTTAAGATGACATCAGCCACCGTCGCGCGCGAATAATTCAGGGTAACGAGAATTAATTGCAATCAAAGCGTAACGATCGCGCTATTCTTCGTGCATCGACGCGTAATCGTATCGCGCGAATTCCTATCTCTTCTTTCATTCTTATTGTTGATTTATAGGAACAGAAATAATATGAACTGTACGTAGTACAGCTAGCAAGGTGAATAAGAAACCTTAATCTTGTGTTATATTAAAGGAAATAATGTTGTCCGATCAGGTAAGAGAACAAGGATGCTCACGGAGGCTCGCCTATTCATCTCTGTATATTTGTAAAATTATGAATTGCGCTCAGGGTAATAGTTTGCATTCCGTTGTCCGTTCTCTCACTCCTTGCCTCCGGTCACGCGACCGTAATCAACTGTGTCATTATCCACACGGAGCTTGCGAAACGCATGCAATAGTTTATAAATTACTTTACGCACGCTCGTGAATTATCGATAATTGTATATATATAGTTATATATATAGTTATATAGCTGTACTTTACACAAAACGCTTGGCGCATCTCTTGATCGACCGCTAACTTATCAGTTTACATGGTTTCACGAATCAATCGACATACGTTTCATTCTCTACAATATTTGTAACTCTTTTAAAAAATAAAAGTTTTTTAAATAAATGGAACAAATATTTTTATATATCACTTTTCATACGATTCAACGATTCTCTCAAAAAATGCATATTTTGCGTGAAGCGCTTAACACATTTCTTTATCTATCGCTAACTCATCAGTTTACACGCTTGCATGAATCAATCAATTCTGCTGGCATACGTTTCATTCTTTACAATATTTGTAACGCTTTACAGAAAAAGTGAAAGTTTTTTTAAATAAATGGATTTCCATACAGTTCAGCAATTCTCTCAAAAATTATGTATTTTGCACGAGGTGTTTGATGCATTTTTTGATTAATCGCTAACTCTTCACCTTACATGCTTTTACAAATCAATCAAATCTACTGACATAGGTACATGATTCTACTTTCTCCAATATTCGTAGCTCTTTTAGAAAATGAAAACCTTTTAAATAAATAGAATAAAACTTACATATGTATGATTTTCCATGCGGTACTCTCGAAAGTACGGATTTTGTTACGGAACCCCTAAAAGTGCCCATTTAAATAGCTATATTTCAGAGCGTAGCCATAAGGCCAACAACCTGTCAGAAGATCATACCCTTGTCAAAATAATCGCTAAATTATGGGATGCGTACAGTTTTAACTACCAGCTCGCTCTCCCGGGTCAGTAACATTCCCGTTTCCTGCCTATCCACTCGTCCCATCTTGCTCGCCGATAACTAGCCTCTTACGTTTCTCTTTTTTTTTCGCAACACAGATCTACCGCACACGAATCGAGAGACACTGGACGCTGTGAATGAAAATCGTGTGAGACAGCTAACGCGCCCATTCCCAACGTCATCAGTTTGCGCATGATTAATGGGACAATAAAAAATTCTTCGAAAACGAGCGATCAGCGTGCGAGGTCCACAATTGTTTGCTTTACTTTTATTTTGGAATCTTCGATACGGGCACACGACTGGCGTGCGATCATTAATTTTCATCAGCTTCTCCGAGATGACATCAAGAACTCAGAATCTCCGGTTTTCATCACTCCGCTCGTTATGATAGATCGGGTCTAACGAGTACCCTTCAAGACACCTTTTCGTCTTTTACAGATTGCATTTAACATCAGGACGATACAAGAGTTGTCACGTTGCGCAACTATCGCGACGAATAAACGCGGCGAACTATTATCGAACCTTTCTCGTGCGGCCCCATTTTTGCATAATTGAGAAATAAGATCTGCCTTCGCGCGAGCGACAAATTACACGCTCTGTCGAGCAACGCCTCTAAAGGTAAAACCGGATACGCAACACCGATTTCACGCTACGCTCTGACCATGTCTCGTTCCATTGAGACGGTGATAACCAATTCAAGATTATTTTAAGCATACAGATGGCCTCGTACGCTTATCAGCTAAGTACTCCACGAAACGGTCGAAGAAGCATCTCGGTAAAACGTAAAGTAGAAATTTACATCTGGAATTGAGTATACTTATACTGTGCACCACGCACCACGTCATGGAGTCTGGTGGAGGAACATTTCTCGTGTATTTCTTTTTTTTTGTAAATTTATTCGTCTAGGGCATCACCGACTTACAAATAATAAACTAAATTTGAATTAAATTTAATACATTTTTTTGAATTAAATTGTTTAAACTTTATTGTTTTAAATTAACGACTTATTGAGAAGAAACAAACATGGCAAATAAAAATAATTAAAAATAAATCAATTTAGCTATAATGTGACATTATATAAATTTAATGGAATCCGTGCACAAATTGCGCTTCGCCAAGCAACGTACGCGATGTTAGTATTATGTGAATAATACGAGCGCGCGTGTTTATCTCCTCGTGATTTGCACACTCGTTGTCGCGACATTTTCATTAATATTAATCGATTCGTCGTAGAGCGTCGCGGCTCGTTTTGCAAATGCGCTTGAAAATGCGCCTTGGGCCCCTGCCGCGCCGTGCATCCGCGAGATGCGATGATTAATGGCAGAAAAGGCGGGAAAGACACGGCCTCAGGTAGTGGTTTTCCCTTATCTCGCGGCTCGTTTGTATGCTCGCATCCACGACGCCGCGTCGCACCCGCTCGTTTTTCGATCGTTATTACTACATAACTATAACGAGACGCGCCGGTACTCGTCGCGATGATGGACCTACCTATCGCGCGATTTCCGGTAATAAAGGTAGAATAATTAGGTATCGCGCGATGAGAAAATTGCAATCAAATCTATCTGCCGCTTTTAACTGGTGCCGCGTGAGTAATATCCGTATCATACTAGAGATCGAGTGGAATTTGACTAATCAAAGAAAAATTCGTTGAACTTGATATTGGTTTACTTTTTTCTGATTAAATTTCAATCCAATCTCAATCTCAATCTCTAGTCTGATACAACATAAGAAATTGAATTTTCTTCTTACACCGGAGATTGTCGAGCATGATAGTTACAATTTACAAGTACCGCATTAAAAGACCGTATCGTAAAACGCAGAACACTCTCGCAGATCACTAGTTAATTATGGTTATTTTATTTTCTTTCCGCGGAAGAATCTTGGTCGCTAATTTTACGCTATTTAACGTTCTTTAAAGTCATCTTAATATTATGTGTAATTATTAATAAAGCAGTAAACTGATGCAATTAAAGCTTGATAATCTTCATCTACGCAATGGTTTCTTTATGCCTTTTTCACAAGTCGTTTAATTTACTGAATATATTATAAATATTGTACTCTATTCTCGGTAGACTTTTAAACATTAGAACACTACACAGAAAATACGTTTTATTGAAGTATCTAAAAATTCAACTAAAATCGGATCTGAAAATAACTTTATTGGAATATTAAAATAATTATGTAGAACGCTCAAGCTGGTTGTTAGAATGTCAAAATTTTTGCTGTGCATTGCTCATCGTGTTTGAGTTTCCTATATATAATAATTATTAGTTCAACAAAATTATTTTCAGATTAATATTTACCTAAATTTTTATTAGATACTTCAGTAAAAAATTGTTCTTTTCGTTTAGTATATTAAATACCAGATACCAGATATTTTTTGCAGAGATTGAAGATTGAGGAAAGAACGTATAATTCGCATACGTATCGCGAAACGATCGATAGGTGATGCGGAACCAAAAGCTATTTGCACAACGTGTAGCCCTGAAATTCCATTCCAGTCACGTATCCAGATGGCACACGCGGCCACCGATACGTGGCACCAGGCGCCATCGATAATTGCGGGGCAACGCGCACCCGTACAGCTCGAAAATCGATGGTGGCGAAAGGGTGACGCGAAAATGGGCACGATCCGTGCCCTGTGCACGGAAAGTAGAAGGAGAAAGAGAGAGGCAGAAAGATGAGAGAGGGGACCCAAGAGGGCATAATAAATATCAGGTAAGAACGAGATCGGGCGCTACTTACGCCGTCAGCGATAATGACGGGGTGTGTTCAGGCTGTTTGCTTAGCGAGCAGATTAGTGAATGAATCCACAGGTGGGCGCCATCCGTCACACTTTGAATCGGATCCAGCCTCGCTCCGCCTATATTGCCAGCGACTAGCTCTCTTTCAGGTCCGTACGAATAGGGTAACAAAAGGACCCGCGAATCGGAGAACATCAAGAAGAACATATCATTAGTATCAGATGAGACGATATCATTGATGAATACAGTCCGATTTGCGATTACATTACGCAACGTAAGAATTTACATGTTTGTCAGAGTCAATGAAATAATGTAGGCTTTAATTAAGCCGAGAAAAAAATAATGTTGTAATATGTTGCTCGAAAAAGGAACCAGGACAATGTAACCCCATTACTGCACTATGTTGAACCAACATCGCTGTAGCCGGTAATTATAGCTTCATTCTTAGTCATAACGCGACTGACTAAATTGCGCCGTTTTTAATCAACGTCTAACATTGTAGCAGCATCGTCCCTTGATACATATCGTGTCTTTCATATTTATGCATATATAGGGTGTACCCCAGAAAAAATGCATAAAAAATAGTTTGTACTGGATTAGTAGACAAGGAGATTTGTGCTTTTACATGATTATGTACCAAATGTACGAACTGTGCGGAGATTGAAATAGGAGATTGAAATTTGATAGAAAAAGCTCTTTAAGAGCAGAGTGTTGCATTTGAGACACGTTATATATATGTATACCTTCGAGCAAACTCTTAGCACTGTGGTGAATTCGCGTATCTACAGAACGGATACACCCACAAGCTTCCCGCCTACCTGCAGTCGCTGACAGAACTGATGTGGCACGAGACAGTTGCCTATGATATCTATCATCATTCCTTTCGAGGATAATCGGTCGTCACGCCTATAACGACCGTCGAAGGAGGATCGGCATCGCGAGAAAGATCGTCTGCTACAGTAAGAGAGATTTCGGACGATCGTTTATTTGGCACTTTAGATTAGGATGACACATTTCTGCTTCCGCAGTTCGCGTGGCCAATTTGAAGACGTATATATTAGAAATATATTTATAGTTTGGACTTGAGACAGGAGTCAAGTAAATAACTGCGGTTCACAAATTGAAGATTAAGATTCAAGTACTTGCCAATTGCCGACAGTAATCAATTATGATTATTTTTGAACCGTCAAGTCATTTTTTTCCCCGATTAAGAGTATTTTACACGGGTGTAAAATGTCGCGCGATTGAAATCTGCAGGAAAATCCATTTTCTGCACGACTGAAGAGCCTTGAGGCACCGATATGATGGAGTGTTACGGAGATTGGCGGACCACCGGAGTAATGTCCGCACTAATAGCAGTGATTACCCCTGCCTTGTTGAGAATGAGCCCGCCTGCTCCTTCCAGCTTGCCTGCTCTTCAGGTTCTGCCCCGTTCTCTGCCTCGCGCTGCCCTGCCCATGAATTGATGGATGTTTACCAAACTAACTGCATCCTTTTCGCGCAGACTACCCCTCTGGTCATTGGCTACCTGGTCATCGGCAACGTCGAGTCCCATCGAAATCGTGGATCGATTAAATTATGCGGGATATGCAAATTCGCATCTCGATACGCGCTCGTGCACCTTGATCCTCGTGCCTTTGGCAGAAAACGCACAACGAAACTGTTGGAAGAGTAATTATTGCCTCTCGTTTTTATTAATAACAACACGGATGATATATACGCGAGCAGAAGGAATTAGATCCGATCAAGAGTTATATGCTTATTCATCAAACTCGACGAGAGTTATTATTCCGGAATACACGATACATAATTCAAAGAGCGAGCACAGACGCATCGCGCTCGGGAGAGGAAAAGTGCATCTCTTTATCGAAGAAGCCACGTATCGCACGGCAATCTGATCGCAAGAGTAGCTGACTGGCTTTATTATTTATCGACACGTGTTTATAATCGCAAGATACAAGAATAATGCGATGGAATAATTGCGATAAGATACGGTCGCGCATTCGATGGCTGGTGATTAAACCGAGGTGGACAGTCTTTGTAATACTAGCACTACGAGGTACCGCGGATCGGAGCGCGGAATAATTACAGTCGTATTATTATAACGTCACTCGCACTATATTACACCGATGTCATGCATATGTATTGCCTAAGAAGGCCGTAATCGCATAACATTAAACCGGTGCTCGGTCACAATCCGCCCTCCTGTCATTCTCGTTTAGTCTTTCATATACAAACGCATATGCTCTCGATAGAAAGTTCTTTTCATATCGTTATCTTACAAAGAGATCCCGTATCAGTTACACAATCGCCTGCACAATGTATATTTATGTATGAATAACATTTATGTATTAATAATCCCGAGTGTGAAGCGAATCGCGGCGAGATATACCACTAACTACGAACTTGGAAATCTCTAGCACCATATGATCTACGAGGCAGTTTGTATTTGCGATCATTGATAAACGGCTCGATGTCTCGGATTTTTCGCGGCGCTGTATCTTTCGTTAATGGTATCTTCGTCGCGAATGAGCACCAACGTATGATACAGACCACCTGTCCAGTTGGTATCCCTCGCTCCTCTTTCTCCCATTTTCTCACTATCTCCTTCTCTCTCTTTCACTCTTTTTTTCGTACAGCACTGGGCATCCCACAAGGATATTCGCAGCATGTGTCTGCGATAACTACCACAGGAAGGGGAACTTCAGGCGCCACAGAGCAGGTTTCCATAAAAATGTGAGTCTCTCGAGCCACCGCGACGCGGAGTTTAATGTCCCGTGTGACCTACCCTCTGAAGCTGAGGCAGCAAGCCGTTAGGTTTATTGAAACCTGATCTGCTTTTTCTCCTCCGAAATGCAAACCCGAAAGATATAAAACGACGTAAAAACAAAAATTAACGATTAACTTTTTAAAGATTATTGCATTGCGCGCTAATATAGTAAGGTGTATTTATACTTTAAAAGCGATGTCGACTTTCTATCGTCACGGAAGGAACGGTGTTTAAAAATTTAGTTAGATATAAATTTAAAAGCAATTTTGTTGGATCATTAAAATAATTATGTAGAATGTTTAAGCATTGATGATAATGTTGCAAAAAATTTTAACGATTTTTTTAGCAACAGCTTGGCTGTCCTACATAATTATTTTGATCGTCCAAACAAAATTATTTTTAGATCTGTAGTTATTTTCAGACATTTTTAGCAACTTTCTTTCTATGTATACTTTGAATATACATTATGTGTACATCTTGCAAACAGAATATGCATTCTATAGCTTTCCAGCTTGATGAATGCTAAGAAACTCAGGAAATTGATTATTTATTTTACGACCGTACTTCACGTTTTGCTGTCTCTAAAAATAACCCAAGTGGCGACTCAATTTTCAGTGTATGCAAATCGCGACGACAGCACATCGTTATTACGTATCATCACGAGCAATTATGTGACATAAATCTCACATACGATACGCAATATAAATAACCGTTAATTTACGAATGGCTGCAAGGATTTTGCGCTTCAGTATTTAATCTACAAAAGAAGAGCATATATAGTTTCTTCGTCAAATTAGAGACGAAAAGTACATTTGCGAAAGAGCGGCCGTATCGTTGATTATTTGTTTTAGATATTAATGCCTCGTGCGGACTATCAATAATTCATTCTCGACGTAATCGCACGGTGTGCATCCTCTATCTTTAACATACGGCGTTGCGGGACAGACAGAAAGAGAGAAAGAGAGAGAAAAGAGGAACAGTGTGGGGCGGGAGAGAAAGGAGAAACCCGTGTAAACGATAAATCACGATAAATACGTTTGCCTGGGCCATTATAAAAGGTAAAGGAGGAAGAAGGGAGGAATCGGCGCGATCGACGGTGGAGGAGACTCGTGAGGAGAGATACGCACAAAAGGGTGCAGCGGCGCGCGGCCCGATATGCAGTCTCTCCCTGAGGCCACTCCTGGGTGCATCCTCTTCTGCGGCCGCGCATTACGATCGCTTAAGTCTCGGCTCGACTATCGAGTGATCCATCGCCTACGAATTCGACGAAGCCTCCCGCCTACCCTCGGGACATCCTCGACTAATGAGCGTGTCTCGATCGTGAACGACCGGTCTCTCTCTCTCTTTCTCTCTCTCTCTCTCTCTCTCTTTCTTCCTCTCGCCTTGCCTCCTCATCTCTACTATCTCTGCTTCCTTCTTCTCCTTTGTTTCTATCTGTCTGTCTGTCTTTCTCCCCTTCTCACGCTGTTTCCCTCCTCGCTTCCAGGTGCGCTCAGCGTTCCTTCTTAAAAAAGATTCCAATTAAGAGAGCCCGAATGAGTTCGTCCTATTCATGGGCAAGTCCGTCGGTCAAGATATAACGGAGACGACAGGTGGACACTGCGAAATTCTTGTGCATATCCTCGAGAAACACAGCGATACGATCGTCGGCGAGCGATTACTGAGTCTCTCGCGCGGAGGACATCGAATATATTTTATTTATTAACTAACGAGGGACTTCGCGACAGGCGTTAAAAGAGACTGATCCTGTGGTATTGATAAGATTCAATATTGTGATATAAATTCATAGATAATGAAAAGTTTCGTTACCACAATTTGAGGAAGTTAATGGTCGTTTATAAGATGATCGGATTTATCGAGTAAAATTACGTATTTAATTATTGATTCGCATCATCGAGACATATATTAGAAAAAATCGTGTGATATTCATTAGATTCAACTAGAAATGTGTAAGTTAAACGCTTATACCTTACAAGACACAATATTCTTAGAATATATATTATATATGAATATTAAAAACGGTAAATAATATTTATATAACATTTTAAGAATATTGTATGCTTATAAGATAGTTAAATCTATCAAACATTCTAATCGAAATAACTAGAAATTCAATTGCTATAGAGAATTTTGATTCATATGACCAGAATTTGTGTTTGTTTTTCTTGTTGGTAGCAGAAATTTTTTCTCAGTATAGGTACCACAAATTTTATTTACATCATACTAGACACATGACTAAGTGACGTTCATCGACTAGGTGAGAAAATGCGGTAGTTTCAGTGCATTCCTGTGAGAAGCTTGTTCACCTATGCCACCGATACGTAGTTAGTGCGTGGCAAAGCGATGGAAGATAGAGAGGAAGAGAGACGAAAGAGCGGGCAGGCAGATACCGGGCCCCGCGGGGGGCTCATAATTGCCGACCCTGAAGATCGGTCGACCCCATGGGGCCCTCCTCTGTTTGTTTTATTCCCTAGTTATACAAACGCGAGATCTACGACCGATATATGATAATCGTCCTTCTAGTTCTTCCAGTTCACCTTCCTCTCTCGTTCTTTCTCTTTCTTTCTCTCGACTTCTCTCTCAGTTTTATCGCGGCTTTCTCTTCGTTTTTTTTTTATTGTGGAAGCTTCACGAATGTAAGGTGCCTTATGGACACTGATAGACAGGGACACGTCCGAACTAATTCTAGCCAGAATTTGCCTCCACTAGCGGTGCCATGGAAGCTTTCGCCACGTCTCATCATTTACGACGTACACTTATTCAAATTCTATGACGGTTGAAATGATTGATACTCTTCGTTATGAGCGGCTACCTTAGGCTTTCGCGTTCGTCAGTTTAAGAGAGGCCAGCGTAAAATATTACCTCAAACATTTAATATGTAAATAATGGGTGTACGCTATTACCGCACACATTTTTAAGCTGTAGCCGCAGTGTTAAATGCACGCTGATAAAGATGCATTTACGATAAACGATAGAAGCGAATTGAAAGAAATTGGAAAATAATAATGCAATACTGATTGCAAATATTGATTGCAAAATAAAGTAATTGAACATGTCACAGAATTAGTGCTTCTATCGAATGCTTAGCTGATCTTACATTATTTTAAAAATAGGTTTTTTTTTAGCTTTTTTAGCCTCATAAGAAAATATTATAAATTTAACTTTGGTCTCTTTCTCGACAATTTGGTTTTTCATTAAAATACAGTTTTATCACCAAGACAACTGGCGACTATACTTCAAATAGATAACACCGCGAATGTTCCAAATACATATATTCTATCTTAATGAAGAGAAGACAAGATAAAGCAACTAATTATTGAAGATTATATAAATAACGCGTATTGTGACAAAGATATATATTCAGTAATGTGTCTTTTTATCATATGTCCTTCCATGTGCTTTAATTTATCATATATCCTTCCATGTGCTTTAATTTAAGTACTCACCTCACTGTCGATTTTCTTGAACTCCGGATCATCCTCGTCCACCTCGAAATACAGCTCCGTGGATGTAACGGAAATGATGCCGGGCGCCACGATACCGGGTGCGATTAATCTGCCTTTCGTGCTAATATTCACTGGACCTGGTAAAACACGAATAATCAGTCAGCGTGCGTGTAAACAGCACCCCAATAAAATAATAGCATATTGCCTGTACATGCAATTTTTTTTATTTAAACGTGATTGAGTTTTCCTTATTTTTATATACTGGAAGATGTATTCAAAAATTTACAAATATTACTAAGCGCCAAGATCCAGCCTCAACTGTATTTTGACGCTTCTTATTTATCTGTGTTTCTTATTTTACTTTAAACTCACGCACTACAAATTATCGGTAGCATGCTTGTTTTGTAATGTACGACGCATAGAAATTGAAAATTAAACTAACAGATGACAATTGACCGATACTTAAATAACGATTTCAATAAAATTGCGGTGCGGGATTGACGAAAATAAAACCGGTTTGCGCGGTCAATAATATGCCATTAAAATGTCGCGTCTCGTTTATCAGGCAACGCCGACCAACCTGTCAAGTCGTTGTCGAGATCCCTGTCGTCCGTTAGCAATTCACTGTCATCCAGAAGATCCGCCGATTGCAATTGCTGTTGGTGTGCACGCGAGGCTGCGAGATGCGCGTGAAACTCTTCACGCGCTTGAAGTATCGCATCCTCGGGTGCACCGTGTTCTAGAGCCGCCTTGAGTGTAGCCTCGGGGTGGCTCGAGCCTAGTGGATTATGCACGAAACGCTTGCGTCTACGTGCATCATCCTCCCAAGCATCCAGTTTCCAGTATTCGGCCAATCTGTAAACAGCGACAATAATATACATAATATACAGAATATAATTATGCAATATGAAATCAATTTAAAATGCTTGTGCTCACTTTGCAGCCATTGGATCCATGTATCCCCATGCGCCGTGCTTGTTAGACAAAATATTTCTGACTTTCTCCAGAAGCCTGCTAGCGATAACATTATCGCGTCTTCGTGCCGCAGTGATTAGATGATCGCACATACGTTCTTCTTCCCGACGGTCCAATAATGTTTGCGCGCATTGTGACTAAATATCAGAAAAAAAGTATGTATTATTAATGTAATGTAATATTAATGTGTATTATTAATGTATTTTTTAAAATAATTTATAATGCTGGATTACAACAATATACTTCAGCAGAAGGATTGTCGTATCGATATTAGATGACTCGCGAAAACGATTTGGCGACAAAAACTGGTCGGTTCTATTTACAGGGCAATGAAATCGCCGGAAGAAATGCATGCAATACCTCAAAGTCAGCATGCTTCAGCACGTCATCTGCTCTCATCCTGTTTAAAATGAACTCTGCCTCGTTTGCGACTCTTACTATGTGATCCTTCATCGCGTGAGATAGCAGCCTGTGTAACGCAAGGAAGCATTTTCATAAAGGGAAACGAGAAAGTTTGATTTTGTTTTGTTTGCGCGCCTAGCCGTATAATAAACGTCTTACCTTCCCTCGTTAATGAGCTCGATGAAAGCGAGACCTGCGTGCTTTTGCAGAGAGTTTTGCCATTCTTGAGAGCAGAGGAGCATAACCAATTCCACGACAGAGTTGCTGTTCTTAAATGTGGTTAAACCTGGCAAATTACAAACAGGGAATCGTTAAACGAACGAACGATAAACGATGAATAACAATGACTGACAAACGGAAGAAACGAACAGTGTCGCGTTTTACCAACTGTATAGTGTATCACGGATATTGTTAAAAATAAAAGTACATCGATACGTTGCAAAAGTATCAAACGCCACGTTTCTTGAATATAAAATCTGCGAGAATCATCGTAGTCTCTACGCGCATGCTGAATACTAATGGTGAGCGATTACTTGGAATACGCTGGCCATCTTCCTAAAGCGAAATCATAAAGTGACTAATTTGAATACTCGGTGTGAAATACCAGAGATAGAAATACCATAAAAGTGACGAAAGTCCCGCCAAGTATGCCCATTTAAAAAGACTCTAAATTTTTATTTATCACGTGAGCATATCTAAATATACGGTTTTAAATATTTTACACGTACAACATTGTTGGATTCTTATTTTTTATGATCGCTATTTTATCTTTTAAAGCACCCATAATATATCAATCTCGGAATATTTAATGACGAACATTGGTTTGTCATACACATGTTTACGAATTGAATAATAAATGTATTCAAAATAATGTACAACGTTTAGAAAAAAAGAGATGATAATAAGAGTATAAAATAACAAAAAATGGAGCATTCTGGCAATATGTTAAATGTGCATATTTACAATAAATATTTTACCGCAATAAAATATAAAGAGGAATAACAAAGAATAATTTTATTATTTTGGAAAATATGTCTACATGAAACTATGCTGAGTTTTAGTTCCTTAATCTTTCATTCTTTTTTATTCGTGGGCGTGATATATCTCGACAT
The DNA here is from genome assembly GCF_001594055.1 of Mycetomoellerius zeteki. Taxonomy (NCBI): domain Eukaryota; kingdom Metazoa; phylum Arthropoda; class Insecta; order Hymenoptera; family Formicidae; genus Mycetomoellerius; species Mycetomoellerius zeteki. The sequence continues at coordinate 513,146 of NW_017255996.1, forward strand.
CGCTTAGAAAACATAGACCATACTACGACTGTTCTCCGTATAATAAAGTTCAACGTGAAATATATCCTTTTTATTTATCGAGCCTCAGACATTCTATATCATATTACGCGCGCGTAAAATGCGGAATGTGAGAGCTGTGATTTCCTTTTATGGATTTCATAAGCGCGTACATAATAAAACTACGGTGTGTTTATAGCGCAATTTATACAGAGACTATTCTAAAATCACACATATCAAATAATATTTGAAGAAAATGATACTCGAAAAGAAAATTTGTCTTGGTTTGCTCGTAATAAAAGTTTCCTTAACGGATTCATATACAACATGCAAACATCGAACACAGAAGAATGACTGTACGTTCGACGTACCCTTGCAACTCGTACCTTTTCCTTCCATTAACAACTCTTGACCATGGGAGCCAACGAGTGTTTTGGACAGGAAGGGAGCAAAGTCCACCATGATCTCTCGAAGGAGGGGGCAAACCGAACCCAAAGCCATTTCCAGCTTTTGCGTGAGAGAGGCTTCACGGGAAGGTGTTGGTACAGGTAAATGATCGACCAGACCTTTGATTGGCAATTCATCGGCCCTTGGGGATGCTGCGGTTACTACTAACCGATCGGGAACTCGCACCACAGAAATTTCCGCCGATGGTTTCTCCCCGCGTTCTGCGTTGCCAAGCATTTCTTGTTCGAGAACGTTGCCCTCGCTGTCTTGCATGTCGCCTGTGTGTTTTAGAATGTATCTTGCCTTACTTATCAAATTGGTAAGGGGATTCTTCTAATGAGATTAATTATATGGAACAAATTATAATCAACAATTTTGTTTCTCAATAAGAAATAAGTGTTTCTTGCAGAATTTTTTATTAAAATAGGATTATGCTCTCCAAAAAATTTCATCACCTTTTAATTTTTAAAAACTTTGTTTTGAATTTCTTATATAATAACGTAAATTTGTAATATATGTAATATATTACAATTATGAGAAATTTAAATATTTTTTTATAATACATAAAAATATATATGAGATATATGAAACTCCTTTTATTCTTTACAATTTTAAGTGATGTATTAAAAGAATAAAATTTATTGGTAATATTTAATGTCAAAAAATTACACTGATTTACAAGCTTTCTGTTTCTCAACATTTGAATTGCGATTTTTATGTATTTTACTACGAAAGAAAAAAGTTTTAAAAACAAATTATTTAAATTTGTAATATTTTTCAAAAATAAAAATCCCTGATTTCTCAAAACCTGGAAGAACTTTTTACTTTCATGTTCTTTCTCAGCAGCTAAAACACATAAGAATCACTATTTAGATGTTGAGAAACAGAAATCTTGTGAATTATATTATCAACCATAAGCGATGGTACCACAGCTGATTTGACTCTTACCACGCGAGTGTGCAATATTGTGGATGTTACGCGGGTCTTCTCTTGGATTTGTAATAGGCATCGTATCACCGTCTTCATTAAGGTTTACATCTGTCCAGGCTTCTTCGGAAGAATTGTGCTTGTTTTCGTTGTCGGTGGTAACTTCAGAAGGACTCGGGTCCGCGGTGATATTGCTGCGATGTACTGTCTCCTCACTGGAGTCATTGCTCTGGGAGAAAGTCGATTAAAACAAAGGGAAGAATGAAACATTGGAATTTTTTTCTACTTCAAATAAAATCAGCCGTAAATTATTTTAAAAATATTGAGGCATTTTAAGTAGAAAGAATTAATTAAAGATTCATAAATCAAAGGATTTATGTATTTTTTATAATAAAACATAAATTATTTTTTAACCAATATGTAAACGACAATATTTAAAAGCGTTCTTATTTTTTCACACTGCTGAATTTTATTAGAGTAACACGGAATTCTTCCTTTTAATGATCGTTACTATGTTAAACTATTCAGATGTAACGTATTTCCAGGCCTAGGAATCTCACTACGATGCTGAAGTCAATTACTAATGAAAGTTTATAGCTATATTTTATTACAAAAACATTTCATAGGATAATTTCATACAATCACACTTCATGATATACTCTCGCGTGCCATGTACTTACTTCATTACATGCAATTAATAGTACACCATTACTACGCAATCAACTAATATATTATAGAAAGAAAGAACCAAGCTTCTCATGTATTCAAGCTTCGTTAGCGAACTTGTTAATTCTAGTATAAGACAAAAGTTATACGCGTGTAAGGACCGCTATTTTACATTATATCAATATTACATAAGCATACAAAAAGATATGAATCAAGATATATATATATATTGCTCTCTCTTTCTTGCACCCGTCAAATGGGCATTATCGTACCGTTGCGTATCCTCTCGCATTCTTTTTACGGAGTGAGAAAATTTAAAATAATTAAAAACACATTTCTGATCGCTCCCAAAACGCGACCGGTCGCGGTGACATAATTGGGGAATCGAGCTCCCGTCAACGTCCTCCACACATCCGGATCTGTATTCAAATTAAGTTTTACCTGCAGATTTCGTGGCAGTGGTTCGGACCTTGTAGAAGTGCCAAGCGTTGGTTCTGATGAGGTGTAATCCTCGAGAATAGTCCGCGGCCGAGGTACACCACTGTGACCTCCCTTCAGAACCAGTAGTTAGTACGCATAGCAATGCAAGCAGAGGAAGTTAACAATGAGAGAAATTCGAGAGTCAGAGTATCGCATGCTCGATAGAATTACAGATAAATAGTGGTTTAACTTTCGGAAGTGCGATTACGTATCCGAACTTCGCGGATTGATTGGGGTTTTGCTCTGGTAATACCGATTTTCCAAAGAGAATCCGTAATAAGATATAGATATTACGTGCGAGAGATAGTTACGAGAGATCACAATTGAGCTAACGGTCGTTACGCTGGGACTACGTAGATGCAAGACATCAATTGATAAGTGAATACTACATGCTGGGCATTACAAGAGATCTTCAACTACAGCAGGTCTCGAAATCACGTAATTGTATTAGGAGAATCAACTATTGAATACTACACTTAAGGTTCGTAAAATAGAAACTGACAAACAATAAAAATATATCATAATCGTAAAATTGTGCTAATTTAAAATCAACATTTAAGAATGAATGTAAATTTACCTTGTCAAAAGTCTTAATACGTGTAAATCTAATACAGCTACCTATGAACTGGTCTATCGTAATTACACAGTATATATTCAATATTTTGAAGTAAAAAACTTTATAAGTCGTCATCGCAAGACGAACAATACACGTGATAAATTAGTGCAAAGCATTGTGCGATAGCACAAGTTATTTGGTCATTACTGCGGTGGATATCCCATAAGATCGTGCGTGATGGAAGAGTGCAAAAGTCTCGCTGCTGTGAATATTATTTGTAACTATCGAGCATAAAGAGAAAGATACTCAGGACAGTATTGAAAGAAACGGAGTTGAATTTTAGTTTGGAAAAAGACCCGCGTATCGTACTCGCTACGTAGAGCTGTGTAAAGCGACAGATTGAAACATCGAATCATCGTGTCTACGTTCTTAATCTATCGAAATGCATGCAGTCTCAAGTAATACAAAATTGTTATAACTTTGTAGAACCATCTCGTTTTTATACCAATCAGACTATATTGTCACTATCATATTGCGTTTCATGTGAAGGACTTTTACCTGAGATTTTCAGTTCAATTTTTCTCGATGTTGACACTTCTTTCGAATTTGTTCGGTAGAAAACAAGTGTCCGTTGCACTTTTCAGATCGCATCGAAATTTCGGGTAAATTGTAACTTTTCCGTGAGATTAACTTACCTTGGTTGACGGCGGTCCAGACGATGTGACGTCGTGATCGGCCAAAATTGAAGAATTGTTCTCGTCGACGATGATGACTTCATACTCGCCATCATCCTGAGAGCCAGATTGACTCATTATACCTCCGCTACCTGAGAACACATGATTAAGATATGATATGAGAAATCGATGAATATGAACATTTTCTTCTTGCTAAGCCAGTTGATATTCATACACATGCGTTCAACGATATTATATAATTGAAATATTTCATTTATATATTTATATTATATATAAAATTCACAGTTTGCCAATGTAAAAAATGTACAAAACCAATAGCTTCTGAAATCCACAAGGTACATCAAAAACGAAAACATACAAAACATTCTTCTTTGTTTATATTACATAAAGGGTTGCGCAAAATTGCTGCAAAATAAATCATAGCACACAACAGACATTTCAATTCTTCAGTTACTCGAATCATAAGAAACACAAGCTTTTATTATACTCAATTTTTTATATGCATAAATAGACTTAGCATTTAATAGCATAGATTTAATTATACTAAAGATTTATCCTAATTTTCAGATTAGCTAGTGTTCCTTAAATATATCTATCGAGTAACAATTACTTGTAATGAAAAGCATTACAAGTAATTATAAAATATAAATTACATATAAATAATTTATATCGAATATGTAATATTCGAATTATGTATTAGAATATTATATATTTGATATAAATTACATATAATGATAAAAATACACATCAAATTCGGGGACTATTGTATTTTGTTCAATAATAGCGAATTATTGTCGAATAACTGTGCGTATTTTGTTTATGTCATACATCGCATTGACTTCTAAGGGATGGCATTTTCATTATGTTCAAGCGTGTCTTGTTTTGTATTAATAAAATATGATGCGTTTTATCGTCATTGAAATACCTATATAAGTATATCTCATGCTGTAGAACAGGACAATTATTAAATTGATTTTTTGCATAACAATATGCTGTAAGTTCGAGGTAACTGCTAGCTTTGTATGTGACATGCGATGCGAACCTGCTAGAAAACTATTGACTAAATGATATAATTAATAAATATTTGGTTTTAATAATAATATAATAAAAGTAAATAAGAAATTCAATCAGATTAGATCCATTTAATACGTGAGAAGCGAAAAGAGAATGAACGAGTTAATTAAACAAACTTTTTTTTAGATTTTTAGTCGATCGTAAAATGTATATTTTTTCAAGATAATTTAAATAATAAATTTTGTAGCGCAGAAAGAGTTGGTTGCGTTGGTACAGCAAGAAAAACATGGAGAAAATTGTGCATAGACTCGTTGATATTGACAAGCGGGTCGTTCAAATTAATGGATAAATAAGAATAATGCAAAATAAATCAGGCCAGAAGAACTTGGGCATTCCGTGAAACAACTTTCGGGTTTTCGAGTTACCTTGCAGACCGACACCAGAGTTTCTATGACAGAGATTTCGGGGCTGATCGATATGCTTTTGAAGCGTATGGTGGTGGTTGTTGTTATTGTGATGATGATAGTGGTGATGGCGATGATAATTATGGTTATTCGGATGATGATTGTAGTGATTGTTGTGGTGATTCGGGAGATAATAATTAGAGGATGGCTGGCGATTAGAGTGCCTGGCAGCCGGTAGCGGGTGCTGGTGGTGGTGCTGGTTGATGTGATGGTTGGCATTGGCATTGACATTTGCATTGGCGTTAGGGTGAGATCCCGGGAGGAACTGTGGGTACACGTGGTGAGACCACTGTGGAAATAAGGGCCGCCCTCCTCCACCACCATTCCCATCTGCCGAGGAACCACATTTACCACGTTATCCGGTCGTGCGCAAACACTTTTATCGCTCGCGATCCATAACGTTTTTGATACTGTTTTTCACTCTATGCAATTGTTTAATAAAATTACGAATATAAGCAGTATATAATTAACATCTGTTTCATCTTGAAGCTCCCATTTTTATGTTATAGCAAATTATCAATATTCTCCCTAAAAAATTAATTATACAGTGCAACACATATATAGTTGCTTATTTTGACAGTTTGAAAACAATTTTCACTAAAAACTTTTTTGGAGTCTCTAAAGCAAAATTTAGAATATCAAAAACTCATAAAATTCTAAGAAAATATAATATATATATATATATATATACATAAATACTTATTACAGCAAACTTGCTTTTGTTATATATATTTAAAAATTACAAAAAAGCATATTTGAAAAACCATTAAGTATTTATTTAACATTCATAGAGTGAAATTCAGTAAATAACATTTTGTATCATTTTAAATATGTATTATCTCGTAAAAATTACTAATTTTTAATTAATAATTTTTATTGCTAATTTGTAACGTATTATAAATTTTAACAAAGAAAAATTGAAATAATGATGAAAGTAATAATATATTATTATTATTTTCATCATATAATAATGTATGATTACACCAATATAATGATGTTTACACCGATTCGAAGTTCTATAACAATGTTTGTAATATGTTATCAGTAACAATTGGAGTATTACATTCTAAAAGAACTTATTTCACATAATCGTGTAACTGTCATAACGATATGTTTTTTCTTTAATTTTCCACATAAAGAAATTCCACATTCAAGAGTATACAACAACAATAAGTAACGACGTAAGTATATTCGTAACGTAAAAAAGGTGCAAACACATTCGGCAAACATCAAAACTCTCACTGTCAGATACATATAAAATGTTTATTTCATACAGTGCAATAACACATGCGTTCTACTTGGTGTCATGTGCTGTTGTCTTACAAGTTGCAGCTACATCGTTTGGTGCACAGTGTTGAACACATTAGCTACATATCTGTACATATATGCAATTTATAACATTCATCATATTTCATTCATTTATAACATTACTGTGACAGAAAATCTTTTAACCAGTTAATCTGCGAAACTTAATAAAAATTGCATAATAATTTCATAGAAGCGATGTATGTATCAATGTTAATTAAAAAATTTTGAAAAAGATATAAATTTAATTTTATCTAAACAGCAAGAGCAGATAAAATATCTTTACAAGATATACATTATAAGTTTCTTGTTTAGACATTTATATAGCTGCAGTCATGCTGTAATATCGAAATTATCAATTAATTTATAAATTGAATTGGATTTATTTACATATTAAGAAACGAAAGATAAGAGAATACATATCTGACACGTAAGAGTTTTGAGTAAACAGAAGAATTCTTAAAAGTTTTTAATTTTTTAAGGGAAGTGTTAATATTTAACGTGCAAATCATTGTAGCATTAAAGTTAATGCATTTTTCTTTTATAATTTTTTAATAATTTCTTCCGTAATAATAGATGATATAATCTAATAATCACAAACATAAGTGAAATTTTAAATTATATAAAAAAGTATAAAAGCATCACGTTATCAACATGGAATAGCATTATTCTTTGTATTATCATTTTTATAAGTTCTTTGCAGAGTGCATACCCAGTAATAAACAATTTAAAGACTCCGACAAAAACAATTTTTTATAAAGTCGCTGTACATAGTATTTTGTAATATAATATTTTGTAATATTATTTATAAATTGTAAGATAATATTTAACACTACTCTCATCCATTACTTAAAAATATCTTCAATGAATTTTGTGTATTAATATTTACACAGATTATTTTTTGGATTACTGTTAGTACTGCTAGTGATCGGTTAGTAAATAAGATACGGGGATCTTACCTGAAGGACTACCTGGCCTGAGACCGGCACCATTTGTTTGTATTGTTTGCACTGGACTTGGTGGGCGCTGCGATATTGGCGGTTCCAATATGTCGCGATATTTGGAAACCATCAACACAGAGATGAAGTAAACTATAGCAAGGGACAGAAACTGTGCCTGCTTGGTTTCTTCCTGAAATTAAAGTGTACGTGATTTAGTTTTCCTATCTTATATATACATACACGATCATTTTACTTTATCGTTGTTATATGAAATATTGTATACTTACAACATCTCTGTATATCACAGCTCTCAAACGATTTACGTCCATGTCTTGCAGCAATTTCTCGGGATCCTTCACAGGACTTAACTGATGCGTGAGATTGTCCACGATGTTCTATAAATAAAGAATATTTTGATACAATATGAAATACTATTAGCCAAACAAAATAGTTCTTTTTTAATAAATGGAAATTAAAGGGAAAAATATAATATGTTTATCGCACCTATATATTAATGATGTTATAATCATTAAAATGAGTTTGATCGGATAAAACATACCTTAGGCGATGTCTGAGCCCCGCGTATAAGCGATTGTATATGCTGTGATTTATTACTAGAACCAATCTGCCGACCTAACATGCTGTACGATCTGCCACGTTCTTTACACTCTAAGCAGTTTCTAACAGCACATGTACAGACCTATAGAAGCAGTTTATTAGGTAAATACAACAAAAGATGTTGTGTGGATGTACATATTAAATTTCTAATTGGGACATACGTTAGAAACTAAAACATGTTAGAATTAAATGAGAAACATTTGACTATTTGTACAAAGCTAAGAATATTTGAATTATAATGGTACTTAATTTTTAATATTTGAATTAATTGTACTTTTTAGAAACTACAATTATGAATATGTTATATTTAATTAATTTTACTTACTCATCAATTTTTCATATCAAATACTGATAGATAAAATATTCAATTTTCTTTAAATTATAAGTTTTTACAAAGTTATAATCATTTGTCAAAAATTTTATGTTATAATTTTTGACAAATGATTATAACTTTGTAAAAACTTATAATTTAAAGAAAATTGAATATTTTATCTATCAGTATTTGATGTGAAAAATTGACAAGTAAAATTAATTAAATATAACATATTCATAATTGTAGTTTCTAAAAATGTCGTTTCGCGACATACATCAAAAGGACAAATTTAAATTTTTATTTGCGTAAATATAAAGATAGATTCATAAATTCATATAAATTTTATTTACATTTCGCTATATCTTGTATTTTTAAAGTGTAATCTGTACTGTATAATCTGACATGTGCATGCCATAAGTATCATATATATGTATATATTTTCACTAAAATAAACATAAATAAAAATACAATTACTACTGCAATTGCACTTTTTCGTGGATCGCTAAACCACATCATTCGTCGATTATTAAATTGCAATTTAGATATTTCTATACGGGAATCGTATTCTCTTCAAAAATTAATTGCACATGTAACATTGTGTAAAACAAAACTTTAAAAAATACTTGTTATCGACACAATAAACTTTTACAAGTTTCTTTCTATACTGAACTTGATATATTGTAAATTCTATATTCCGTCAAGTGCATACAAACACACATTGTGCACTAATATTTAATATATTTTCCTAAATTGATAAATGATTTGTTGAAATTATTTAGCCACATAAATTGTATAATAATACAAAAATAACTATGTCTAACTATTCTAACGAAAGGTTCATCATTTCATTCTGTATCCATAAAATACCTTAGGTACGGTAATACAAACCAGTCGTAAACATTGTCGCAATATGCCACCGCTCGACATGTTTTTCTCAGCTTCCAGTTCTCCAAAGTTTAACGAACTGGCGAATATAAGTACGTCAGCCATGTTGACTAGTCTTTGCAAAAAAGAAACTGCCACTTCGATTGGCATCCCCTGAGTTGGCTCGATTACATCCAGTTCGTTCTAGAATGCAGTAAAACGTTGATTAAAATCGTAGAAATATCATTTTTTTTCTTCTTTAATTGAGAAAATCAGAATAACAGTTTACGTACATTTGGCGAAGTGGCCGACGCTAGTAAGGGCAGTAAACCGCCACAAGCTATTATAAGGTTGTCAGCTAACTGCGAAATTAGGTGAACAGTATTCACCACGAAAATCGCGTTCTCGCTGCTGTTTACGAAATCCAATACGGACTTCGTTGAGTGACTGTAATACAGAACTTATCGTAGAATATTCCAACACAATTGATAGATTATTAACCCTTGAACACTACACTGAATTACGGTAACCCAATCCGTTTGAAAAAACGATTTTTTTTTAATTTTGAAATTTCTTTCTTTTTTTTCAAAATATCTTGGTTACCGGAAGTTTTATGATATTCTTATCTATATATTCTTTTTCCTTACTATCTGTTGTATCGATTAAAAAAAAAAAAGTTAAAATTGATGCATTAGATCCCGGGATAAAAGCAAAAGAAGACTCCAGGGTTACCATAACCCATGTATGGTGAAATCAGGTGGCGAAAATAATGTGGTGTTCAAGGATTAACATACATGTATGCAGTATTGTATATCCTACCTTCTCCATACTTGAATGTCTGTTTCCAAAGAGAATAGCACATCCGACAGTAGTCGTTGGTGTATGTATGACCATTTAAATTCCGGTATTCTGAATGGAGGTCGTGTCGGACCTGGACTAAACATTGGCCGCGTGGAGGGATTTCCTTGCTTTGATCTTTTGGCTTCTGCGATAAAAAGAATATGTAAAAATATAGATGCACTTTTATTAATACAACGGATTAATTTTGTAACTCACCGAAATGATTAGGATCCACCTGCGTGGACGTAGAGGCACTCCTTGGTCGTTTTTGGGGCGACGATGTCTTTCGTAAGGGTACAGGCAAGGAGGGTGGCTCGTGACCGTTATCATCCGCGATTGTTTCCGAGGTGACGATCGGCAGGCTGGATCTGCGGTGGGTATCTACGTGATCTGGAGTTAAGTCATTCAATAACGCATTGTCCCTGGCAACCACATTAGAACTAACGATTTGAGGCACACCGTCGGATAAACTTTTAGTTGCATCACAGACCGTAGATATTGTTGGGATTTGCTGCTTAGGATTTGGCACTTGCGTCATATTATCTACAGAACTTTGAACGTCGCTATTACTACAAACACTATCTGTAATTTCTACCTCGTCAGTCGTCACCGGAACGTCTGACTTATTATCACTTATGCTAGTAGAAATAGTGGACGGCTCCCTTGAGTGTTTCTCGTTTACCTTCGCGTCTTCGTTATCATTAATAACAGCACTTTTGTCCTCCGTTAAAGAATCCACGGCGCGTTCATCACTACTTAACGCACTATTCACTATTACGGGCTCCACCTTCTCGCTTCCTAGATCTACCGCTTTCTCCGCGCAAGCCTCACCGCTTTCTACTATGCTAGTTGAGCAATTAGGATTTTTTACAGTTTCCCCTGCGTCGTTCTCACCAGTCTCAGTGGTAATGTCCCTGTCTTCGAAAATATCCTTCTTCTCGACGGTCTCATCGTCGTTTTTCTCACCTTCGAACGTTCTGTTTTTTATCTCGCTTGAGATTTCTTGATTCTCAGTTGGCGTCAAGTACGCTTCTGATGTATCGCTATCAATTATCTCGCGGTCGTTCTCCAGTTGGAGTTTCTCGATAACTTTAACCGTTAGCGGTTCTCGCGTTTCGTCAGAAGGGACAATTGGCACGGTATCTTCTTCAGTGTCGGCATCGGTTTTTGAAGCAACAGAGTCGGCCGCATTTTCGATTACTGTTGCAGTCTTGTCGGAGTCTTCAGTGTTGGTAGGCGTATTACTGTCGTCGGTCGTAATGTTATTCTCCTCGACAGATTTAGCAATCTCTTCCTTCACTTCCTTGTCCTCAACCGGTGGATTATCAACTTTGTCCACTGTTACGGAAATCGTGTCAGGAATATTTGGATCTGTCACAATTTCCTTCGAGTCTTTCAATTCGACAGCTGTCACTTCCGTGGTTTCCTTAATCTGTTCGGTTGACGAGGATTCGGTAACAGCAACAGATTGTTTCTCAAGAACTGTATCTTCTTCCTTTTTCAAAGTGTCTTGAACTATCATTGAGTCGGGACTGGAACTCTCGATTTTGTGCACCTCGCTGTAAAAGTCGCTGGAGCTCTCAATCGATATCACTTCGCTGGTTTCTTGTGTAGTTGGCAACGAGACGGCTTCGCTGTTTGCTTCCTCAAGGATCGTCGGTGTCTCCGTGTGAGTCTCACGTGTGGTAGTCGGTGTTTCTGGTTTATCGCTCAATCTAGAGTCCAATGACACCACCTCACACGATTGCAGAGTGTCCAAGGTTTCGCTGCGCGATTTCACGATGGCTGGACTACCGTCGCTTTCGGTATTATCTATTGAATTAAGATCGCAGCTGCAGGATTCTTCCAATCGATCATTTGCCTCGGATGAATCAAATTCCTGCGTTACAATACAAGATATTATTGAGAACAACAAATAAATGATTAAATTTTTTGAATGCATCATCTTAAATTGGCAAAAAGCATTGAGCCATACAGCCATATAAGAAATTGTAAGGGGCGCAAAATGAAAATAAAATAATTGGGTGACGCACAAAATGTCATACCATTTAATTATCCAATTTTTAGGCTTTAATTAATTTTATAATAGTTTCATACCAATTTTATTAAAAATAAATATATAAACAAAATTGTGTATGACATTTCATACGCCATTCTGTGTAAGCATTACATTTTATTAATTTTTAAATTACTTTGTAATTTCTGTCCATATGTTGTATCTCATGATTTTGATTTCCCCACACCGCTGGTCTATTGTATCCGTTGCTACCGGAATGCTGCTGATCCCATCCGGAAATCGTGCTGATCGGCCTCTGCTGTCTTAGCTCAGGATCCGTAATGTTATCGGATCTCTGTCGCTCGTAATGCTCGTACATTTGGGCAAACTGAAGCTTGAATTCTTCATACGATACCTGCATATATCAAAAGTATTACGATCCTTTTCTAAGCTATATCTCGCGAACTTACCTTAGAATGTACGATAGCCAATGTATCAACCCAAACACGCCAGCCACCGTATTCATGCTTGATAGCATGATGAAGAAGCATGCGAAATAAGGAATACACCATATCTGATATCTTCTGTTCCTCGGTATTCTTAGGATGGATGTAAGCCATAGCAATAAGCCACTCCTGCCACACAGACATTTGCAAAACTGTTCGCCGATTCTCCCGATTGTTATTACAGAGCAGCGTCATGTCTGACAGAAATAGTTTCTTTACTTCTAGCAGTTGTTCCGTTTGCTTTGATTGTCGAATTAATGTTGCCACTACCTTTAGAATCACTGAAAGAGATATTGGCAGATTAACATACGAGAAACGTTTGGTTTATTTATCTATTACAAATTTTCAGCTTACTCGGATTTTCTAACCGGTAGTGAGATTCAGGTTCAGGATGTCTGGCATACAATATTTGTTGACTGATGTGCTCAGTCATAATCTAGAATTAAAAATTTAAAATAAAAATTTAATAAACAAATATTATTTTAGAAATATAAAATATACGTACCTCGTATAAAACATTGTACGTCGGCAATGAGAGTGTTTCCTCGTTCAATAAAAGCCTTTCAGCCAATAACGTGTACAGATTATGCGGACTCATGACGTCGTATTTTCGTCTGTGTGTACGTTAAATAATATTATTATATTAGTATTTTTTCTAAAGATTTTAATTTTTAAATATTTTAATATATGAATTATCTGTATGAAGAATTACTTATGTGTACTGCGGCTGAGAAAGAATCCTAGCAGTTTTAACGCTTGTAAACGTATTAGTTGGCTTTCAGCTGCCAAAAGCTTGAAAATCGTTCGTACTCCTTGTTTCGCATCGAATGCGGGTACCATCGATGACGGATGTTCCGACATCAAAGATATCAGCATTTGTAAAACATCGTGCAAATTTTCATCCTAAAAATGGTCAGAAAACTTTAAAAAATGTTCTTAACAAATTATTATTTTACGCTATTACATTGTTATTTAAAATTACCTCGTGCATTGTCGTCAAATAATTAAGTATGCTCTGCAATTCATCGTCTTTTACACCGTTACCGATCATTATCAATTGTTTTAAAAATAATAAAATGTATGAACGAATTGTAAGAATGTCTTTCTGTTGCGGTCGCGGACCATCTATCAAAAATAAATTGATATGTAAGACCTTACATTTTAAAAGTTCAGGATGAATTTGCATTAACTGATTAAATATGGTAACGTACCGAGTCCTTTCGGTGTTATTCCACTTTTGCCGCGAGGATTAGCTACCCAGTAATAGTATTTAAGCGTGTGCACGGTTTGCAAAACCGTCGATACGCGTCTCACATTGGAATAAATTTGCGTGTCGCTAAGAAATTCTGTAGCCAGGTACGAGTAAAGCCGTGTTTGTACTGGCGCTGGTGTGTATATCCACAGAGCGGGATTAAAAAGAACGTGATCCAGTAGCTGCCATGTTAGGAATGAAAAATAAAACAACTACATCACCATGGATCTGCCTGTTCTTCGGACACACCAATCTAGCCGACTTTTATATTTCTCTGAGCCATATATATGCCATTGATTTTATTTGCATTAATGTATGTAATTCATACAATTTAATCATTTAGAGTTTGTTTACAAATATGTATATACAAATATGTTAAATCTTTTTACCGTATTTCGATTTTATCGTATTTACTTTGATTTCAATTTTGATAATTGTTTATGTAAATACAACGTAAAAAATATAATCATTAAAAATATTATTGGATACATATTTAAATTATAATGGAAAAAATAATTCTCTATGGATGGTATTCATAGTCTGTTCTTATTTTAAGACCATATCTTAAGTAATGTCTTAAGATACTAATACGGCTCTCTGATTGGTTCATGACATACTGTATCTTAATACTGTACTTAAGACGGTCTTAAATATAAAATTATGAATACGACTATGAATACCAACCTATATATGTGAAGAAAGAAATAATATACAAATATCAAACACAAATTATTGTTTGACGGAAATGATTGAAATCGATGGTAGATAAAGTGCAAATAGTATTGCTGTTACGAGCAACAATAATTGTTGATTTAAATGAATATAAAACATAATATAAAACATAGTGCAAATGGATATTCATGCATTTATATCAATTGTAAAAAACTCGAGGAATAATATCAAAACCTAAATTTAAGCTGTACAATACATATATATATATATATACACATATATATATATATATTCTGAAAATCGGAAAATGCTATTTGGTTCAATTAATTGTATAAATATTATTTAACATAATTATTTTGTATTGCAAAAGATGAGTTATCAAGAAATGCATCGATTTTGTGTATTAATATTGCATTAATATTATATTATATTATTAATATTAAACTGCAAACAAATTAATCATGTATTAAATGTATGATTAGTATTTAAGTAACATAATTAATTATGCCGTTGGGATAACCTGTGACAATCAAAAATAATATACCATGTGATAGGATTTTGATGACAGTGCATATTTAAAGATAGAAAAACATAACTTTTTATGATGTAGCAGAGATAGACGAAGATTCTTAGCGTCGCAAAATAAGAATTACGAATTTTGATGTAAAAGCGACATTACGAACAAAATACTTTGCGTAGCCACTTCTTTTAAATCAGGAAGCTCAAAAGTCGGTAGATTACATGCGATCCGAAGTTTAAATAGCACAATAATTGATCGAAGAAGGCGAGTAGGCATGCTCATAACGGGATTGTTGAAGAGCCTTTAACAAAATCTCAATAGTACGGAAATGCATATCACATACATTAATATATACGTAGGATATTTGCAAACATTTCGATAGGAGCAATTGCGATGAAAGCGTGGAAGCTATTACATTACATAGCAGAGATGATAACGTGAAGAGATGATAAATTGAAGGAATAGGATACATTGATATTGACATTTTAACGAAATTGAACCAAATTGAATATAATCCATGCATATAGGGGTAAACAAAATCATCTGAAGACGAAAAGCTTATAGCTAGATGTGCATGGATGAAGAGTTTTTGGTTTACGAAAAACTCAAATGTTAAACACCTCCATAATCCTCTTTATTTTATCTACAATGATTAATAATTTCGTTTTTTCTATCAATAATTTTCTATCCTATTTTCAAATTTTATAGAAATTGTTTTACCTAATTTTTATATTGCAGGGATTATAATTTTTACTCTAATTTTTCTAGACCTAATATATAAGCATCTTACACTATCGTCAGCTAAGATAATCGCAAATTGAATCAAATATGTATAATGTATTAAAATTATAATTTAAAAAATTTAATATATATTTATATATTTAATATATTCTCTTAAATTACATCAAACAACGATAAAATGCAATTATCTTAACTGCATATAATATAAATATATCATTGTATTTATCATATTGAAACGTCTAATAAATATTAACAAATGATAATTTGTTAATAGATCGGTACCTGTTTCAATAATAAATCGCTGTTTGCGCTAAGACAAGTCACTAAATGCTTCGTAAGCTCCAAAAAGGATGCAAGAACTTCCGTCGTGAGATGATCTCGACTGGCTTTTTGTAGCATAAAACTTATTACCAAAAATCCTCTGTTTTGTACCATATGTTGTTGAACGGTTTGAGAACTCTCCACCAAGTCGCAAATAAACCCGAGCAATTTCGAACTGAAAAATGATGTCGATGTTTCTTGTAAATTCCTTCTATTTAAATGCACGACTTTCCAAAGCGGTAACTATTAATAAAGCTTTACCATAATGTGGGATCGCGCTTAATGTCGTTCGGCGCTATGCAGTCATAAGGCATATCCAGCTGTGAGAATAATGGGAACAGTACTTGAATACCACCTATCGAGTTTAACGTGCTGTGAATAGAGTGTGTTATGATTGCCTTGACATCCTGAAAGCCGAAACACAAAAATTTCTTACCTATTTTACACATTTGTTTTATGTGTACTTATAATTTATTTTACATCACTGCTAGAAAAGTGATAGAAAGTGACACAAATAAAAAAACTAGCATTTTTGAAATAATGAAAGAAAATCGACCTCCCTAAAGATTAACATGTTTTGTGAAAAAACAATAAAGGTATTTGTCAATACACAACTTATATGAAAAAGTGTCACAATTTTGATAAGAGATAAAATATACACAATTCTATATTAAGATTATAGTGTTTGAACTTTTGAAATTTTGTGGCATAGTTTTTTAAATAATACATTATAATTAAAAGTCTAACATGGAAAAAAATGAAGTTATTCTAATTAAAATATTATTCCAATTCAGAAATAACATTTAAAAAATGCTCTGCTGAAAAGTTGTTAATTTTGAGATGTATCACTTTTCTATCAACACGGCGATGTTGTTTAAAAATAAATAAAAAACGTATGTAATTCTGTATATCTAGTATTATAAATCTGTCTCTATTGAATAAATTATACCTGTAGCATGAGGGCGTGCGGTGTATGTACAAAATAAGAGACATTGCCTTTCGGTGCACTCTGTAGACAAAGCTGCGAGTCTGTCGCTACTGGATTGTACATGAACACAATTGCATTCGACAATTTTCCGTCGTAAAGTACCTGGAATATTACATGTACAATAATAAATTAATAATAAATCTTCTGCGCAGAAAATTTTTAATACTTATTGTAATATTTATACAATATATTTATACTATAACATAAGTGCATTACATTAAAATATACTGCATTACATTATTCAATCTTACCAGGATGTAAACATCTTGGATACTATAACTACATAATATAAATAAATACACAGAAACCACATACTCGAAAGCAATAGTTCAATACTACTCCATATTATATTGCTACTTACTACTAATTAGAAGATACCAATTAGCATATAATATCGTAATAAATAATATCGTATAACAAAATTATACGATGTATAATGTATGTAAAGATGCTTACAGTAAAAGTACTTTGCACATTACTAAATTCGTTCTGCAATATCTGTTCACTAATTGTAAGAAAAATAGGCATTCCAGTAAAGAAAGAAAAAATAACAAAAAAATAACATAAACATAAAAATAGATGCATTATTAATATAATAGATATAATGTAAGATTCATAGTCACAGTAAATCGGCTTTTCCAAAACAAATAATATCAAACAAATTGATAAACTTATCAATCGCAGTGGCCACCAAGAAAACCAGTGATCGTAATTGGGTAATTACCTTAGATGAACTCGAACGCAGTAACAGAATAATTAACAAAATACAAATCATATGTTAATGGGAAAATAAAATCAAAATGCTTACAATTTGCATACTTTGGTCCACCATGCTCGTAGAGAGATCCTGCTCACTCACCCTTTTATGATTGTCGGGCAGATTCAGGTAGCACTCATTGTCGAAACGAAACTGGCTCTGCGCGTGGATCGTAAAAGCGATGATGAATATTCGTTCACAAATATAAAGTAGAAAATATCAGCGTTTGATTAACGATTCATACATGTATATCTATAGCACGTAGCAACGGTAAAAAATAGAGAGTGACAGATAGAGAGAGAAAGAGAGAGAGAGAGAAATATTATAGCGTACCTTATATCCCGGCCCCAATCTATGCATCGCGCATATCTGATGCGTTGTCAGCGCTTCGCTGAATAAATATATTGCACTCATTTGTCCGCAAAACACGCGCTCTTCGTCCAGTTCGGGGGTTGCTCCAATGTAACATTTGTCAAAAGGCTGTAAAATGACATTACCATTTTTTTTCTTTAAATCATCATTGGCGAAAGAAAATTATTGATATAAAATACATTTACGGACAACACTCACATCATTCGTCGAAACGTGCCATGTCATTTCTGTACTCGACGCCAACTGGCCATTGACCAAACACTTAATTTCACTTTTTGTCCACCTATTGTATATATACACTATCGCGACCATATACCACTGCAAAAAAAAACAAAAATATTTTCCTCGTACAGCATATAAAAATTTTCGGTGCACACCGATACAAATCAATTTAAATATTTAATAATGTACCTTTCGTGGTTGAAATTCGTATTTGACACAATGTTGGAAGCCCTTGCCTTTTATTTTCATTGAAGTCAGGACTAAGCAATTGCCTACGAAATGTGCAGAGTATCCTACTCCCTTGCTTGTTTTAAAGCTAAAATAATGAAAGAGCAATGTTACTTTAATAAAACTGTCTCATTAAACCTCTTTTAAATGTGCTTATACTTCTATCAATCTATTTCAATATACGAAGACATGATTCGTATAAAAACAAGTAGTGAAAATTATATATATAAAATAATTAAGATTTCTAAACAAATAAAATTAGAATAAAATGCAAGACAATTTAAAATAAAAATATTACCAATTATTTACAGATTTTCAATACATTAATCTTCTTAAAATAATGCCAATTGAGCATCAAATTATTATTATTATAAATTAAATTGCTTGTCAATTTAATTTATAATATTACTACTGTAGTTCGGTTGCGTTTTTAAGTCCGAAAAATCAATTCGGCGCACAGTTCAAATGACTACATTCGTAGTATATAAATTTACATGAAAATATTTAAGCATCTAAGATCTAGCTTCGACTATTATAGGCATTATTCCTTATTTGTTGTGTATTCACATTATGCAGTCTTAATAAATCGTTTATTATATAAATATTATTTTTGTTATGAATGTATGCTGACAGAATTACGCTTAATAAGTTCGGAATATCCGAATGCTTTCCTCGAAATAAAAAATTTATCCCTTATCCCTTGTCCCTCATTTCTCGTTCCCTCTTCATCCCTCGTTCATTTGTCCCGCGTTCCTCGTCCCTCGTCTATTTGTCCCTTATCCCTCTATTCTTTCGTCTTTGTCCCTCGTCCCTTGTTTCTCGCCCTGTCCCTCGTTCCCCATTCCCGCCCCTCCCACAACCCTCGTCTCTTGTTCCTCGTCCCTCATTCTTTAAGACTACCGCTCTATCTGGAGAGAGTACTTTCGTAAGGGTACTTGATGTGAAAGCACTTACCAGTAGAGGTACGGTTTTTCCCGTTCGATATTAACAGAGTTGATGGGATCTAGACGGAACCATGTGGTAAAGGTAAATCCATTCTCGTGCGGCCACTTTGCAAGCGGCGGCAAAACAATTGCCTGTAGGAGACAAGATATGATGAAAAGATTTTATGTAATTTCAGCGAAACATCATAATATTAAATACAATATTCATTATTTAATTTGTTTCCAATTTTTTGTGATATTCCATTATTTTATCCCGTTTTTACGATATTCGATGCGTAAGTAAAATGGATATTATATAACAACGTTAGTAATGCACAATGGAAGTTACGCTATTTTCATTTTAGTTTCTATTTTCTTGAAGTGATTATTGCAAATATTACTTTATCTTATCTCCATTAACAGAATATGCAATATTCGTCACGTTTCATGTAATAAGCTTTTTCAACTTTCTATCTCCAACAAACTTTTCAAAAAAAAACTGTAGCAAACTCAGAACTGCGTATAATTTGATATAATTTAATTAATAATTATGTATAGTTTTGTGGAGCGTTATAATCTTACTACGAAGCAAAAAGCAAAATTATAACGATGCTTGTTATTGATACATTTATGCTCAACTACGGCTCTATAATATGCACGTGTTCTTTTCAAAAATATAATTAATTTAAAATGTGTGAATGTACAAGAAATATATAATTAATATAAAATAAAGATACAAGAAAAAAGAAGAAAGACTGTCATTATACATTGTTGCTCGACGTTATTAGCACGGTACATCTTATAACAAGTAGGACAGCTTATAACTTTACAAACTTAGTTTGCAAATTTCATTAAGATTACTAATCCAGACTATGTCAAGTACCATTTTGAAATAATTAGGGAGAAAATTAATACCTAGATAACAAAAATCTTTAAACTTTATTGCTTCTTATTAAACACCACAAATTTGTCTTATCTATAAATACTCTTCTTTTTTTCAAGAGGAGTATATTAGATGACCATATAATATATAATGATATTAAATATATAATAAATGTTTGAGTTGTATCAAACCGTACACTACTGCGAATTCGTACCACGAAAATTTTCAATTTACTGACATTTGTGCATGAACAATTGTCGCGTTTATCCTCACTACATTAAATATGCTTTTTCATTAAATTTGAGTGATACCTTTGGATTTGTGAGTAAATTATACTTCAGAAAAGAATGGTTTTAAAGAAATTTCTGTTGTAATCCTCAAGAGAGACTTGTAATTAAAAATGTCAAATCTCAATTCGCACCTGTGTACCATTAATAGGTGCTCAAAGGAAGTATACGATTTAAAGGTTAAATCTAATATTGAAATCAAAATACTCGATGTGTTACAATGAACATGTATTGATTGAACGTATATACACGGTAATAACGTTCAGGAAAGTTTCTTAGCGTGATTGATTTCGAAAATGTACGCGGGTAGTGGAATCTTGCGACGCAGAGTAAATTCTTTTATCGGAACTTTGATCGAGTTTAAAATCGAATGATGTCCTCTGGGACGTCGTAAAGTAAGAAGTATCTGTTTTAAGGTAAAGATGAACAAGAAAAGAACTTACCGACCCCTTCTTGCCGGGAAAACTGAAAAACACGTCTGGCCCATTTCGCTGCGGCATTTGGCGGAGGACGTTTAATAGTTTCGCCGAATGCCGTGGCTATAAAATGTAAATGCTATTTTAGTAATCTCATTGTTAGTGTATTTGTAATGTATTCGTTTAATATCTATTGAACACATTACTGCAATAACTTTATTCAAATTTTCATTTTATTTACAAATAAATCTTAAGAGTTCTTACCCACTTTCCTTTAACGGATTTCATAGCACCGAACAAAAGCTTCAATTCTTTCACCGTTATGCTATAGCTCGCTAGCACTCCCAGCATATCGATTAACAAATCTGTTACAGATACAAAAACATTTAAAAAAGATATATTAAAGAATATATAATTAGTTATAATAGAAAAAAGTAACAAGTTTCTATGTTATGATATGTAATTAATGTCAATGTGAATGGTACTGTTACAGATTTTTGCCATATTAAAAAATTAAATTATTTCTTTATTAAATTATTACAATTAGAATTGATAATATAATGTTCGTTGGAAATGTTTACTTACCGGCAACAACAGTTTCCGCACGAGATAATCGATGCAGAACATGTTCTATGAGACTTACATCCGTACATGCTTGTAAATTTCTAACGCTTTTTCTCAGAATCGCAATAAAGACGCTCCATATTTCAGCCTGAAACAAAAATATCGCACGCTTATTACTCATTTGCAGTTATAAAATAATTAGCAACGTATAAAACACACGGTACGATATTTTCTTATTTAATACAATAGAAAAATACATCTTTATTCTATATTTAATAGTGCCAATGTAAATATGTACAAAATGCTCTTGAATATGTTATATTTTTATATTATATCGTACAAATACAAAGCATAAATGTGTTTAAAATTTATTTAAGATTAGCACGAATAACTGTATGATTCAACCGAGCAAACTCAAAAATTTGATTCAAATGGAATTTCATTATCGCGTAATTATCTACGTTATTATCGTCTGCTAAAATTTGCTAAAGTCATGTAATAGTCAGATGATTGAAAAATATTAATTAAAACATTCCACGCGCTTTATTAATATTCGCTTGTTTGCTAAAAATATGCTTCTATTAAAAACATTAGCGTTATCAAAAGAAATTTTATTAGCTTTAATTTTTAATTTCCCCATTCTGTTAGAAATTATATGCATAACACAAATAAGAATTATATTTAAATTATATATTACTTGTAAAATATAAAAGATTTAATTAAAAACGTATTTAAGGATTTCCTTCTCTCAAGTATTCAAAATATCTTCCAGGCGTTTTATATTCAATATGTACAATTTGTCGAAATAAGTTAAAATTATATTTAAATTTATACAAATATTTTACGTATATGTGTGTGTGCTATAGAAATGGCACATCTTTCAACATAAATAAATTTCTATTATTCAATATTTTTATTACTTCATTTTATTGACTTTTCAATTTAACATCAATTATTCAGTACGATCCGATTCAATTAATCAAATTGTCTCAACAGACAGAAAATTCTTCAGTAATGTCTTTGTTATAGATAATGGCTTGCCAATTATGTCCAAGTAAAAACTACTTGGAGAGGTTCTCAAGTGAAGTAGTAGTGGTTTTACTTTCGCAGCGAATAAAGGATAGCTTAATAAAACCGCAAGCTCACCCTGTGAGGAAGAAATTAATGCTCTAAAGAGGTTTTTTGTAAACTATCGCAAATAATTCACTTGAGCATTCTCAACAAAGCAATATAGAGATTCTTGTCCACGGAAAGTGTCATTTAATATAGTTAAATAACTATTTCCAGCTACAATAGAAAACTGAGTATAACGTAAGTTCAAGTCACAGATATTGACATAGTTTACTATAGTAACTATTTCAATATGCAGCCGGCGCTATCCGGCGAGAGTGTTTATGTGGTGGAGATCAACTTCCGATGGCTTTGCAGCAGTTCATCCTCAAATTATTATACTCCTGGATAGCCGGACGACCGCGCACAACCGACGCGACGCGAACGCAGACCGTGTACCCGCGTAATCCCCTACTGATATGCAAGGTAGGCCACGAAGCGAGATAACTACGGGTGCGGGGTAACCGCCGAATAGCGGAGAAATCCCGAAAATGCCGCTGGAATTCCCCCAGTCGGAATTTCGGCCCCGCGAGCCGGAGTTTTAGCGAAGAGAAGTTATGGGCATTCGGATAATTCCGGAGTAATGATCTCGCGGCTATACACCTTGTCGGCTTACTACATCAAAGTTGTGGATGAATCCGCCCAGCGTGAACAAAAAAGTGACAGAGAGGCAGGACAGAAGGAGAAAGAGAGAGAGAGAGAGGGGGGAGGGGGGAGGGAGAGGATAGAGAGAAAGTACTGAGTAATGTCGTAGAAGCTTTCAGTTGTCGCTCGACCGTGATAAATTGCTCTGAATCGCGAGAGCAATGGTTAGTCAAGTTGATCTTCGAGTTAGGTATCTCGTCTTCGCGCTAAAGACGATAGATGCTGCTTATCCTCTTAGATGTTGGCACCTGGACAGTGTCTGAAGTACAACCTAGTTTACATACTATAAATATTGAACACAAATGAGTGAAGAGGGCCATATTTGGTTAAAGCAAGTCATGGTACCAAATAATATATAATATTTTTATTTGCTTGAACAAGTTTTAACCGGAAATTGTAAAAATTTATGCAAAAGTAGGAACCAAGACCCTTCTTGACCGAATATGGCTCTTTTCATTCACATGTATTGAACATTTCTCGATCTATTTTCACTTAACATCGTTTACAAATATTATCGGTTTTATATAATGTCAATTTGTTTAATGTGAGTACATTAAAAATGTACGAACTAAAAAATTGTAATTTGTTCAATTTTAATTAGAATTTCAATTAATGCAACTCCTTTTCAGTGTAAATAATCGCTTAACTGCTTATACAGTCCATAAAATGTTCTTCTTTCAAGCTTGGTTAAGGTTTGGAAAACATGATTATACCTAGAAAAAAAAATGAAAGTTATTGTCGATATACTTTCATTAAGGAACGTATTAAATAATGTGGTTATAGTCAGAGGATCATAGTGGAAGGAAATATGAAGTCGAAAATATTGATAATCATATTCATTCAAATATATTCATTCAAACTAAAAAAAAATATTTATTTATTTCCCATAAATATAAAAAATATTTTCATATTCGTGTTTATATTCATTATTCATTTATTTTTTCAAATATTGAATACATCGGATATACTATTTGGAAAAAAACTGTATTGATATCATGTACGTGCTCTATACTGCTATATGCACATATTATTTTTTTCTTAATTTAATTCTTCATACATTATATTTGTATTTTTATATACGATAAGAATCAAAATAAATTAAAGCGTAAAACATATGTATGCACAAAATTCTCTATAATCGCTTTTTCTCTTGTTAGAAAAAAAATCTGAAATCTTTCTCCTTTTTATATTTGCGAACATTATTACAAATTTTTCTTTTATTAATATTTTTTTCTTTTTTCTAAACTGACATTTTTATTTCTTTGACGAAAAAATATTATTGAATTAGTAAAAAAAACACTACTGGAATTAGTAACAATATTCGATTAAAATAGTAAAATTTTCTAATTATTTCCAATATGTTTTTATGAGTCCAATAATATTTTCCATAAGAGTTATACTTTTATAGTATCACAGCTCAACGCTCGAGTATATGATTTATTACGCCTTCACGAAATACTCGCGTATCGAATCACAAGAGAAAACGGCATCCAACATATACAATATATAAAATACTCACGAATCGTGAGGATAATGGGTAATGGCAGCTGCGTCGTTGATTCACATTGATCGTTAGAACTCCGATGTTCGCTGCAATGACCTCGTAGTCGCTCGTACACACGGCATCGCGTAATCTTGAGATTCGAGGTTACGAACACGCCAAGTAACATTGGATTATCTAAAGATTACGTTTATTTCACTGCCGAAAACACGAAACAACAGCGATCACACGCGACGCACACTCAAGCGTCGTTGACTCGTTTTACTTGCGTCCGTCCTCGCTACTCCTGGCTTCTCCTATCAACGGCTCACTTCACACGTTCGCGCGCTTTTCAATTTGAAAGTTGTGCCGCGGATCACGTGTTGCTTCAAGCGTAATTTGCCGTTTGTGCAATGAAGCGGTCAGCCTTACGTGAAATTAAACAAATGATATTGAGAAAAGAAGATTGTAATAAAATTTGTAAATAAAAAAAAAGATTTTTATTTCTGATAAGCGAAAAAGAAAGTGATTTTTTTTTTATCGAGAACTCTTCATACATTTATAATTTAAAAATATCCTACATATCGATATTACGATTAAGGTGAATAAAAATGCACCATGTTTTTAAATTATAAATGCATAAAATCACTTTCTCTCTCGCTTATCAGAAATAAAAAAATTTTTTTTAATTTACAAATTTTATTACATGTTATCTTCTTTTCTCATTATTATTTATTTAATTTCATATGATACCTACTGACCGTTTCATTGCACAAGCGGTAAATTACGCTTGAAGCAACACGTGACCAGCGGCGTAACTTCCAAATTTGGTCTGTTCGACTTGATTACACTTTTTCACACTTTTTACACTTAAAATGAGATAGATATATATTTGGCGCTGAAAAAACAGAAAGCGAAGGTGCTGAAAATGGAAGGCCGGAATCAGATTGAATATTGAGATTGAAGATTAAAAGATTGAAATTTGACCAATCAAAATACAATAGGAGCTAAAATTCCTTTGTCCTCACTGGTCAAATTTTAATCTTCAATCTTCAATCTCAATCTTCAATGCGTAGTCTGATTCCAGCCTAAGGGTGCTATTTCATTTATGCGTTTTCGTCGTACGACAAATGTATACAGGACAGAGAGGTCCTCGGATCTCTCTGTCTTGTAGCCAATCAACAGGCTTGAAAAATTTGTCGTACGACAAAAACGCATAAATGAAATCCCACCCTAAAAAATGTAAGCAAGTCGAACAGATCTATTGAAAAGCGCGCGAACGTGTAAACTGTGAAGTGAGCCGTTGACGGGCGGAGCGAGAAGGACGCGGGAGTGCGGGACGCAAGTAAAACGAGTCAACGGTGTGCGTCGCGCGCGATCGCTGTTGTTTCTCATTTTCATTAGTGAAACAAACGTAATCTTTAGATAATCCAATGTTACTTCGCGTGTGTTCGTGACCTCGAATCTCAAGATGACACGATGCCGTGTGTACAAGCGACTACGAGGTTTATATTGGAGGCGAACATTGGAGTTCCGGGAGGACGTGAATCAACGACGCAGCCGCTATTAGGCCTGTTCTGTTTAGCTCAACTTTTGCGCCAGTTCATCTTTTTTCCTTTTCTCTCCAGGAGGAAAGAAGAGGAAGATGAACTGGTGCAAAAATTCAGCTAAAAAAACAGGCCTATTATCCTCACGATTTGTGAGTATTGCCTTATTATTCATGTTGGATGCCGTTTCCTCTTGTGGTTCAAACGTGTTTCGTGAAGGCGTAAATCGTACACTCGGGCGTTGAGCTGTGAATACGACGCGATAATATACACATAGGACGCTCCAGACAAATCACTAGGAGCAGCCTGGTTGACCGAATACGCCTTTTCGTCCGTCTTCCACACCGACGGCCTTCGTCTTTCTCTCCCTCACGACCGTCGTAATGAAATGACAAATGGCCCAGCAGCTCAAGCTGATACACTCGATTTGTTCGCGCGAAGAAATCGCAAACTATGATAGATGCGAGAAAAAAAAATACTTTATAAGTTGGATCAAGGCGTTAAGTAGCGACTGTGTCGTTATTACGTTGTCGTTGCGCAGCTTTTTTTACCGTGTATATACAAAACGGCATATATATGCGCAACGACAATGTAACGATATCGTTACTGTCGTTATGGAATAGAGGTCGTAGAGTCACCTTTCCGGCTTTTAGTTAAAGACTCCGATTTTTTAAACGACTCTCCGACTTTCCGGCTGACGGAAAGAATCTTCCGGTTAACCGCTTAAAATTTTATGAAAATTTTAATAATCTTTTTTTTAAGTGCACGCTATTTTCCTTTGATTTTTAAAAAATCGACAGAGAGAGAGAGAGAGAGAGTTAGATCAATAACTCTGAATTAGTTTTTAAATCATTGAAGCATATATTATATATAATTAACAACAATTTGGTAATGATGTAAATGAGGATTTTAGTCTTTATTTTAACGTACTAATTAATTTTTTCCTTGAGCGTCATTGTTATGATAATTTTCGGTTTCAATAGAAAAAGAAAAGAAAAATTGAAAAAAAAAGAAAAATACAAAAGAATATGTAGAAATAAAACAATCTTTGAATGATGATAGCGAAAAAGTGAAAATTGTACCTCCTTTTTTTTCAAGCGTTAATTGGCTCAACAAGACAGAAAAATTCTCGGATTTCTCTATCCAGCCAACAGGCTTGAAAAATTTGACAAATGTAATATTAACCTTACGTTTGATGAGAATTTTTTTTAGAGAAAGCAAAATAGTTAACATTTCAATAATTATGTCAAGTGACTAGTGACAAGCGATCTCCGATTAAAATAATAGTAATCTTTGGGCGAGGAGGAGAATTTAACGACTAAATCTGCTGACCTTGTTTAGTGAGAGCGCTGTAAAAAGTTAATAATTTCGCCACATGTATGTAATGCATTCGAGAAACGAGAAACACTAGAAGAAATTTTAACTAATTCGCACGAATTAATTGCCGTGAGAAACGAAACCGGGAATAGATTTATTTATTTTTCTTGCTCTGTAATTCATGTATTTTATTCTATTTTGTTTATAAATGACCATCATGTTTTTCTCTGTAATGTATAACAACCTGTTTTAACAATTCAATAGCATGTTCGTGTTTTTTCTCGAAAAAGCGCTGGTCTGAATAAACCAACGTAGTGTAAGAGCAGAAATAAAATTTTAATTTGAGTAACACGTCATCTCAACAGCGAATGCGGTATAATAAATTTAATATTGAAATTGTTTCTGTATATTCGCTACGTCGAATACAAATATATTGATGTAGCGAATGAGCGGAATGCCAAAAATTTCATCATTTAAATCGGACATTTTATTTTTCCCGATAATAAAAAAGAAGAGAGATATAGCTAGCAATATTGGTTATTTAACGGCAATTTAATGATTTATACAATTATTGTAGTCTTCGAAATTTGTACAACATTATATTTTGAAATATTGCAAAGATAAAATAATGAAAATATTTGAATGACTATCATATTTTTAAATTTTATTTTACTAAAGCAGAAGTAATAAAAAAAAGACTGACAATTATGTAATGATCTTTTAGGACTAATTTCACCATCTCTAATTAATTCGATCGATTGATCAGTATAGATTAAGTATCAATCGTGTGATTGGTCAATTCTGCTTAACGACAAATATGATTGGTCAATTCTAATGGAATAATCGGCCGATTAAGTTAATTAAGTTAATCGGAGATGGTGACATCGGCTCTTAGAGAGTCTATTTAAAGAGCTCTGTTCAGACCCGAGTGCCATCGAGCTATCATTTTATCCTTGTTGTTCACTTAATATTAAACAAGAATAAAATGATACATGAGAAACACTCAGGTGGGAATCTGAAAGCGCCAGAAAGCCTATATATAGGTTAAAAATAGTCTATACTAGAAAATAAATGTAAACAGATATTACAATACTGTAAAAAAATGGAGGTAGTTTTTTTGACAGGAATTAAATTTGAAATTTTAACTTTTTATTATTTAGGATTACATATATCGGAATATTTTTAGATAAAATGCAATATTAAAATATAATTAATGTAATTTTAATGATTACAATAATTACATTGTAATCACGAAATACAAATATAATTTCGAAGACACTCTGCAATATAGTTTATTCGATATTGTTATAAACGTTAATGGGGGGAGGGGATATTTAATTATATCTTTTATCAGAGAGATTTTAATGGCTGACTATACGCACAGTTAAATCATACTACTAAATCATCGCAAGCATAACACAGATGCGTATATCTCGAGTTTATTTCGAGTTAATATTAATATGATTACAGTATTAATATTATTACAGTAAAAAATAAGTTATTCTAATTTTTAGGATAACTATTTAAGATTTTTTTATCAAGTGTTTAATTAATTAAATCTTACGCTTACGATGTTAAGCAATTTGCGATGTTAATATATTGTGTGTATTACATAAGATCGCAAGCATGTGATACGAAGACAATCAATGATTCGTGTAGGTACATCTGACCATAATTTATGAGGTTCTATTACTAGTATTCGCTGATAGCATTTGAGAGAAAACATAAAGACAGCTCTATCGCAGTTTTCCCATGAGTCTCTACTTCCGCGAATGTTTCAAGCGTGATCCTCGGAAGTACTCTGGGGTAAGATAATCCTGCATAATATGGAGGTTTGCGAACCTGTAAAATCCAAGTACCTCGCGCGCTCGTGAATAATTCGTTGCACGCGAGCGTCGTTAAGTTGCAGCATCGAGAATTTAATGACCTCTATATACAAGAAAAGTTGTCAGTAAAGATCTTGTAGAGACCCCGGAAAGAAAATACATGTCAAGATAGATTTTCTTTTCTTAACACGTACTCATGTTATACACTATTAGATATCAAAAGAGCAACTGGTAACCTAATCCCTTGGAGTTAGACAACATTTTGTTACTTTCAACTTTCATGTGTCAAAATATAAATCAACCTATCAATCCTAACTGACTAATATTCTGGCAGAGCAATCGCTAATTTAATTTCGTTCAACATTGACTGCGTTTTGGCGAATTATTTAGGGTGTACGATCGACTTCTGACGAAATTTGGTGGAAAAGTTACGCGCTTTATCTGCATCTTATTATCATTTCTCCTCTATTATCGATTCCTCAACGATTCTAATTTTTCCTAAGCCATCTCGAAAGAGTCTCATGAGACTGCTAAAATTAGGTCCCCGGCGAAGAGTTTCGCAGAATCACGTTTCCTGTGGGATCGTTCAATTTCACCACGACTATCCATTACGCTACATTAAAACGTACTCGCTGGTTTGGTGCGTACCGTTCAACGATTGTGCCGCGCTAAAAGCTACCGGTGCGCGGCGTAGCATGGCTTTTAGAGGTGGCTACAACGTTGAAAAGATAGGGAAAAAGAGGCGAGAGCCTGTGGTTTTTCGCACTTCGCCGAGTGTGAAAAACATCCCTTTTTGCGCTCTTTCATAAGTTCGTACACAGATTTCGTCCTCGAACTGTTGGCAGATTAAATTCAAATTGTAAATACGACGTAAAGTTAAAGTGGTTTCCGAGTGATAATATTTACTTTTGTTAAACAAAAGAGCAACTTTGAATTTATTAAAGATTCTGCGAACAAATGGAAGTCTCGAAAAGTATTCTTTTTTTTATTACAACATTGAAATCAGCGAAGCAAGAGGTATAAAAGTATTCACAATGGACTTAAGAATAACACAGTCGGAACTAGTTGGTACGTTAAAGGGCAAGACTGAGTTTGAAGCATTTGTGCTGACACTAATTAATTCGTTATAGAATCAATAGAGCTTTTCGTCCAGGATTCGTTCCATTTGCACGGCATTTCGTCCGCTTCAAGTCTCAATCCGTTTTCTCTTCTTCGTTTCATTCTTTTTCAGTCTTCCGGACGTTGTTTCGTAGTTAAATTGCAGATTATTTGAAGAAAACGATGACGAATGAATCAGTGACTGCATCATTATATCTCTCCATTTTCCAGATTGTTCTTAGATTACCACGGACTATTGCATTGTTATGCTTCCATTTATTCAGATTTTCCCCCGTTAAGCATTCACAAGTACATTGTGTAATAAAATGGATAAGATTTAAGGAATCAATATATAAGAATAATGTTATTCTTATATTTATTTTCTATTCAATACTCTGTATAAATTGTATTCCAGTACCTATTCCTACTTTAATTTTCATAAAATTTTGATTGTTTTTTTATAACATAACTTGTTATCTTTGAATTCATAATATTTCCTTCCAATAGACATACAAATGAGATTATTTATTTATTTATTTAAACATTTATTGAGATAGATAATTCTATGTATAACAAATTTATTGTTTAATGATAAGAGATTAATTGTCAATTAAAATAATTCTAAGCTATACATAGCTTTAAGTGTTTAATCTTTATAATATTCTTATTTTGAATTTCAATGTAGTATAAAGAATAAGTGTAACAGTAATAAATATATATAATTGTGGTTGCGGTCGAGAATGTATCAAAAGTGCTTATGAGGGCGTGGACTATTTAAATGCAGAGCGGAAGTTCCATTTGACGAGAAACACGTAAAGTGTTTATGCCGCAAAAAGGCCTGTCCTCAATCGCTTCTTTGAATTTCGAGTCCCTCAAAGGGTCAGCTTTTGGTTAGCGGCCAATTCAATTGAATTTGAACCCGTTTAGCATGAGGTTTCAGTCGTGGTATTAGGTTAACCGTGCACTTATTTGGGTCTACCGTATCAAAGGAATGAGAGTACAGTTTCAATAGAAGAAAAGCGAAAATATTACATCATTAATTTTCAAATGCTCATACAATATTTTAAATCGTTTGAAAATTGGTACTGATAAATAGATATATGCAATTGAGAAAGATGTATATTTCTTATACATAAATTAGAAGAGAAATGTTATTTTTGGTCAAAGTGGGTCATCAAAGCTTATCTTGAAGCTTATTATTAGTAGTATTTATAGTGAATATACAAATACAATTATTAGTTCTGTAAGATTGCGCTGATTCAATTTGTTGACGATGAATTAATTTAATTGTTGAGATTATTATTTTTTATTTCATAGTTACGTTTCAAGTTCGACAAATTGAATCAGAGCATAATCTTCTAGAACTGATAATTGTATTTGTACAATCACATATGAATGTTACTAAGCACCAAGACCAGTTTTGACCTAACATGATATTTTTCCTCTTATTTGGTTTAAGCACTTCTCGGTCAATTTCACTTAATAATTTGTTTCTTATACATGTTGTATTATCATTTTGCAATTAATTAAATAATAATTAAATAGCAATTAAGATTAATTTGTGATATCAATGTATTTCTCTAAAATTTATTTATTTTTAATTTATGTAATTCTCATGGCTTATGATTTAATGCTTTACGTTTCTGCCTTGAAATATGTATGTATTAACTTCACGCAAAAGTACAATACCAATTTTCATTCTGTGGGTGAATGAACATTACGTAAAAACATTACGTCAACGGATCTGAGAAAAAGCAGCAGCTGAAATAAGAAGGATAAAGTCAGTTCATTTGCAGAAACGGACAAACCATCTCCGATGTTATCTCCGGGTTCATTCTACGGAATACACTGTCACGGCACGCTTTAACCAACTTTCTGACTTTAATCGACTTCAGCGAGACTCCGTGCTTTTCATTTATCGTCGTTCCTTTTTGATGCGCTTGAGGGCTTAAACAAGTACAAAGCATACGTTTTCATTTGTGCTCTGTAACAGTTTCATCATTACGACTTAACGCTTATTACCTCGAATTTTATGATTAGTTAAGAGATACTTCGAATAAATTGTTGTACGTTGTTCTGTTTATTGATTTCCATGCGAGTAAAGCTTCAGGACATTGATATTCCGCTTGCATTATTACATGTTTCTCGACAATAGTGTAGCTATAGCTTGTATTGACCTCGCAATGCTCCTTAACACGTAGCGTTAGTACTACATTGAGATCCACGAAGCGTTAAACGTACAGATTTACGAGTAAAGGCGAAGCGTTTACGAAGTGCAGTTAAACCTCCGACCACAGTTTCCCCACGGTTGACAACTATTGTAGATTTACTGCAATGAAAAGATTTCTCTCAATTCTGAGATTGTAACTTAAAAAATTTGCTTTACAAAACAAATTTGCTGCTATTCAATGTGACTATGTTATTCGTATTCTTCTCTAATTTATAAATGTAATTTTAAATAAAAAGCCGTTGAACACATATACATATAGGCTCATTATTTAGGGGAAAGTTGCCGAATGCATATCACCTATTTTTTATTATATTTTCCATTTGGCACTGTTTTATATGCAAATGAACATTAGAAATTGTAGCTTGAGGTTTTAGACGCTTATTATTACATGTTTAACTTTCCACCAATAACAAATTAATTTGTTATAAATCTTTTTGTAACATGCTGCAAAAGGTACGATTTAG